>NW_028185816.1:2756849-2827023 GCF_003343005.1 Rhea americana
AAAAAAAAAAAAAAAAAAAAAAAAAAAAAAAAAAAAAAAGCTGACTCTAAATTGGTGTCTTTTTGTGACCTTATTTTTAACTTGGATTATTAACTGCTAAAATACAACTAATACTTATATACTGACAGCCCTTTGAATAAGAATCTGATATTAATCACCCAACTGAAAAAAAAAATCTCTAATTGATATGCCCATAAAGTAAAAAATGGTATTTACTACTTTAAGGGGATTGTTACCAAATAATTTTTACAAATTGATAACCTATGCGTGTGGACAGCCATCATTATTCACAGATTCTTTCCACAGAAATAAACTTTTGCCCACCTTGTACTCCAACAAAAAACATGTCTGAGAGACATCAGAGAAGTGACTGACAGGACTGAACTCTAAAGCACACAGTAAAGTCTGTAAAATAACCTATTGAAGAAGTACTTTAGGACTCCAGAATATTGTCTGTTTTAAAAGATAAGCTATCCATTGATATGGATCAAAATAACTATTTTTTTAAAAAAATTTGTAGCAGTTGTTTTATGATGATGCATATGATAGTGATTATTAACATCTTAATAAGATTTAAGTATATGGTAACTAACAAAAGGAAAAAAAATATTTGACTCTTCAA
Source organism: Rhea americana (assembly GCF_003343005.1). Taxonomy (NCBI): domain Eukaryota; kingdom Metazoa; phylum Chordata; class Aves; order Rheiformes; family Rheidae; genus Rhea; species Rhea americana. The sequence goes on from NW_028185816.1 coordinate 2,757,472, forward strand.
AAGTGCTTATAGTTTGAGTTATTTATGGTAATTCATATCAGAATACATTGATCTTGTTATTTATGGTAATTCATACCAGAATACATTGATCTTGCTATTGTATGTTCCTACTGAACATTACAGTGAAAGGCAGCAGAATACCCACGTGGTGGTAGCTAATTAGTAGACCATTGGCCAAAACCTTATACATGYTTTCTAATGTAGTTTCTTCTGCTAGAGATTTGGCCTTTCTGTACTGAAAAATCTCTTACTACCTTGAGAATGGGAGCTTACTTGGCTTCATTTTACAGTGGCTTTTGAAGAAACAAATGCAATAATACCTTGGAATGTTAAATTACCTTTTTAGTGAAGGATGCAAAAACCCTCTGCTAGCAAGAATGTTGAGACTGTAATTGGGAAGTAATGGTTTTCAACAGAAGAGTGAGCTTACACCAACTTTGTTTAGGCAACCTATTCTTGACAAAACAGAAATATTCTTTCTGCAGCTTATCTGTGAAGTTCAGACCCAAGACTCTCATGCAGTGTTGGCGTACTATTTTTTTTAACCAATAGACAAGTAGTGACAACTTGATGATTTTTGCCCCTTTTCCTCTCTGCCAGCGTATTAGCTGCCACTCTGAGAAACAAGTTTATTCGGTAAAAAGGCTTCTGAAATCAAAGCAACCGCAGATGCAATAAATTGCTCCCATTAAAGGGAGTCCCACTTCAACAGTACTCATGCTTCATGCTGTCCTAGATAAGATGTCGAATACATTCCCTGGACATAGGCTTCAAGTCAAAAATAAAGCTGCAGAGTATCTTCAAAAGAGCTAGTTAGCCCCTTTTATCCCCCATCCATCAGATCAAATCTACATAGGCAAGATGAAGAGGGCAAGGGGAAACAGCCACTAATTGGACTGGCCAGTTTGAACCAACAAGTCAGATTCAACTTCTGTCATAACTTTAAAAGACTTGGGAATTATTATACACAGCGGTATGTCTTTGTTTCACATAAAATGCTTGCACTGTCTCCTTTCCAACTATAAGTGTTATTTCTTGGATTCCTTCATGTATGCAGACTAGATAAAACATAATTTTTATTTTAAATCTACCAGTAAGACTACTCTGATGCATTTGAAACCATATATTCAAAACAGCATTTACAACTAATTTYATTATTTTTACTGAAATAAAGTCAAATTGCAATACATGTGTTTCAAGAAGCCTGAAGATTTGCTTATCAGTGAATGGCCTAAGAAACTCCTCCAGGCTACTTACATCAGCCTGTAGCATGGCTACATTCCTATTCTCCTTTTCACTCATGGTTCCTTCTTGACCAACGAAAAGACTTGACACCCAGCCTAGAGCCAGCATCAGCCCTCTCTGGAGAACCTTGCATTCTGTAACTTTACTTCCTGCCGAGATCATGGGTATCCTTCTGTTATTTTCCATATGCCTATATACCTAGCTAAGGTGGTTAGAGTGTGGTGCTAATAATGCCAGGGTTGTGGGTTCAATCCCTGTATGGGCCACTTGTTTGAGGGCTGGACTAGATGATCTCCAGAGGTCCCTTCCAACCTTACCAATTCTATGATACTTCCGTGGAACTTCAGAGAGCTCAGAGGCTAATAGAGAGACTGGGCTCTTAGCTCTGTGTATTTCTGTACATCGGCAGGTGTCCCTCCTGCTTGCCTCTAACTGTACTGGGCCAAGAGAGATATGTATTTTGAAAGATAATTACATGGCAGAGCTTTGCAGCTTTCTCATATCTGCAGAACTTGAGATCCTGGGAATAACTCCACCTTCTAGCTTCCTCCAGGGCCAGGTACAATCCCCCTGATGGCATTTTACCACAGCACTGCAAGGGGCCTGAGCGGGGAGGCAGGTCTGGGGAGCTTCTAGCAGTACATTGTCCCAGGCTAGCATAACTTRATGCGAAGTAAGTCTTGCTACTGTGTCTCCCATCCTTAAGAACTGCCTCTGTCTGTCATTGGCTTCACTACAGGGGATAAATCATGGAGACTGAAATACCAAATCTGACACTACACTTCCTCTTTCAAGCTGAGGAAATTGCTTTTGCACTCCACACACAACACAGCAAAGGCTCCTACTTTGTTGCAGCTGTTCCATGAACTCTGAGGAAGAGGAATTTGCTGTTCCTGGAAGGTGACTCTATACCTTCCTTAAGACCAGATTCAAAGGAGGAAAAAAAAAAAAAAAAAAAGAGTAAGATATACATTCTAACAAATGCATTGGGAACAAACCTTTCTCTGTCTAGCTCTCTTTCTTTATCTTGAGCAGGGGCTCTGAGATTTTCATGGGATTAGAGCCACAGAATTGGATTTATTCTTCAAAATCATCTCTTTCCCCTATTCCTGCTGAGTCTACCCCCCCCCCACACACCCCATGCCATCTCTGAGAGAACTTGTAATGAAAAGATTTGGCAGCCAAGGGAGACAAAAGACAAAGTGTAAAAGACTGTCCTTGATCCCCTATTACTTTTCTTAACATCCAAGACATGCATACATTTTACTAGTGAGTGTTCAGAAGAAAGTACTCTTGGGAGTCATCAGCAGTATTAATAGCTATGTAATATAGTCCTCTGCAGGAGGGAAAAAAACTCTTTCTTTCCAGTGAGCATCTTTCTGACACTTTTGCCTGTACATGATCATGACTTGTGTTCCTTCTTTCCAACATTCTCCCCTTCTCAGAGGAGCCCTTTGGTTGAGAGCATCTGATGATGGCTGGTGCTCCACCTATTTATACACGTTTAGATGGTCTAAGCTTACTTATAACCCTCCATTTTTCCTTTTTAAGAGTTTGCAATTCAAATGCCTATTGTGCAAAAATATTCCTCATAGAACTATCGTCACTGGTAGTTGACATTCATGGTATTCTTTTCTCTCCCCCATGTAGTGAAATACACGCTTTCTAAGTTCTTGTAACATTCACAAATCAGAAAATCTAGAATTAAAAAGATACTTTCTAGCAATGTATTTATTTCCAAGGCTGAAAAAAAATTAATTTGGGACGTTCTTCACAGCAAGGCATGATGTATGTAAATTGGTTCTTGCCAGCCAGCATCAAGATGAGAATTCCTCCCAATATAAATTATATATTATCCTCAGTAAAGAAAATACACAGTTGAGAAAAGTTCTTTTTGCTATACTGCCAACCAAAGAATTAAGAAATGATACGGTTTGTGGAAAGCATATAATAAATAAGAGGAATAATAATACTAAACTTTGAGTTGTGATAAAAAGATTTTTATTTGTTGCTGTATTTTATTTTACAGATATGGCCTCTGAATGACTTTGGATTTCTGCGTGCAAGTCCTAATGGCCATAGATTTCTTGACGATTAATTAGTGACTAGTGCCAACTTTCTTACTGCTTTCTACTAAATCAATGGAACTATTTTTTGCTTAGAATAAATACAAGTATTACCTGACAGAGATTTTTTTTCCCTGCTATTACATCTAATTTAAAAGTTGAAATGATACACTGCCATCATCACCATCAAAAAAATGGTATGTCTCTTCCTTACTCTGTTTCTTCTGGTTGTTCACAGTAAGTGCTTGCATTTATTAGAAAGCTTTGATTCTTTCTTACTAAAAGAAAAGGTTAACATTGACTGTTAACAAGGGATGAAGGAGATGCACCACAGAGTTACACTGCAGCACATCTGGAGACACACACAGACAACGCCTACATTAGGAAAAGGCACTGAAAAGGTTATTGAAAAGAGTAACAGTCAGGCTCAGGATCTGATATCTACTTATTTATATGTATTTTATAGTTTTTTTCCCTCAAACTACCTCTAGTTTGGCCCTGTGGACTGTGTATCTGTTAGAGGTGAGAGTGCAGCTTCCTGATTCCTTGATCTGTGGAATCAAGATTGTATTTGTTCAGGAGATGGAGGTATAGTTCAGGTCAATTCAAAAGCATGCTCCTGCTGCATTAATGCAGCTACACTGCTGCAGTCCAGTGCATAGGGGTATATATGCACTCCTTGGTATCCTAGCTCTGCAGTTCTCTTCCATCTCTCTCTTTCCAGGACTGAAATCCTTGTGAGAAATCAATGTAAAGTAAGTTAAATATTTAGCATAGAAATCAAAATGTTCCTGTTTTACATTTATGTGCCTTACTCTTTATCTTCAAAGGATTCTCACATGGATCATTTCTGATTAAATTTTATAACTCAGCTGTTTTAAAAGGATTTACCTTAGGAGGTAGTACCCAAGCTGTAGCTGATACAGACTGAAACTGAAAGTAGTACTCTGTTCCTACCTGGGGAAAAAAACATCATTTACAGCAGATGATACATTCCAGTTGTACAGAACTTAGTGTTGAGTTGCAGAGCTTTTTTTAATAAATATCTCTTTAAGAAAGGAAGAAAAAACAAGCTTCATTTCTGCAGAACTATGTTAGCAGTTCAGCATCTTTCCTTTTTTAAGCCTGACTGAACTTGTTCTGGCAGTGTCCTCCTTTTCTTTAACATATTTCTCAGCAGATGCTGTCCCCTGTTTATCCACTGTTTCTATCCAATGTTTTTTAAAAGTTTTTAACTGTTAATGTGCTTGATTGAAACAATCACTGAAGTATCTCTATAACTAGTGAACATGTGTCACAACAAACCAAAGACACTTCTTTTTTTTCAGTCTTGGAGACAGTGTAATTTCCACCACATCGGCAGGAAAGAGTATAACATTGTTCACCTGCCACAAAAGAAAACAAAAAAGCTTTTAGTGCCTGGAAAAAAMCAATAAATTGTTTTAGATCTTCACAAAGCTGCTGTTAATAACAAAACATAATTTTCATGTATGACCTCTCCTTGTTGAATTGTGACTATCAGTACCTAGACTATAATTTGTTACTCAACATAAAACTTACTCTTGAAGCATGTTTTTGTGATTGAGAAGTTCTTAGGCCAAGCAACTAGGACCAGTGTAGTCTTTTTTAAAAGAGCAAATACTTGCACCAAATGAGAAGGTGCACATCAGTGAACCAGCCGTATGTTAAAAGGACTAAGCCACTGAATGTTTCTGAATGAGACTTGATTCTGACAAAGTACCAAGAACTTCAGAGAGATCAGGAAAGCAATTAAGAACAAAATAAGGAGGGTTAGTCATACAGATGTCAGATCACAGATGGTTCTAAAATAGGCTACCACACGGAAGAAGTGTATAACAGAAGAAAAGAAAGAAGTTAGGTCCTCACCACCCAGCTTGGAGGGGGGGGGATAGGGTAGGGGTAGGGAGAGAAGAGGAGAAAAAAATAAAAGAAATCAGGAACAGCTATCCAAAAAGCAAGTCAAATGATTGATAAACCTACAATGAAATACTGGAAAAAAAGTGAAACACTGTTAGAAGGGAAAATATGTATGAGAACACTTCCATCCTACACATCACAGAAGGCATAAGATGATACATAAGAGAGTCTGAGAGAATCCAGAAATCTAAAAAAAAACACCCCAAAACAAAAAAAACAACGACAACAAAAAAACAATTATGCTGCAAGAAGATAGCTAGGTGAAAAAATGGTCCTACAAACTCTCAATATCCAAGCAGGAAAAAAGGTGAGGAATGAATGCACAATAAAAGCATCAAAAGTTAAATGCCATTTCCAACTGCACGGTACTAGAGAAGGACTTCGGTAGACTTTCAAAAGATAGGAATGACAGGAACCAACAGACAAATGGAAAAACAGCAGGCAAAAACAGACAACAGAATAGCTAAATAAGAGGAAAATAGTTAAAGAAGTGAAGAAGAGGGAACTAATTTGAAAGTTAAAAATAAAAACCACAACACAGAGGTATAAGATACAGGGAAAAAAATAGAAAATATTTCTAATGACAACAAGTGAGGCACTCATACCTTCATTCCAGGACATATCCTCAAGATAAACTTGTGCATGCAGTGGCCATTCTTTCATCAGATTATGTTCTACAAAGAAAACAGTGACAAATGTTCAGCATTTGTCAACATACAGGTCCTTATTTCTTCTCTGTAAATTAATGGTTTTATATACCCAGCAGTTCAATTTTGTCCCTACCAGAGAGTCATACCATTAAAAATGCAGTTTTCTAAAATTGTAGCTTCCATATCTCTGCATACACCTGGGAATGTCTTTCTGTACCCAGGAAAATAAACGTTGAAGACGTATTACTATAAGAACGACATCACTGATATCCATTCTTTTGCTGATCCCCAAAATTGACAGTGAAATTAGGGGCAAGCTTTTGAAACAAAATACCTTTGAAAAGCCTAGCTGTAGCTATACATCTAAAAGCTGAAATCGTGAACCTCTGCTTCCTTGTGCTTTTGAAAGAAGCCAGATAAGAACCCTTGTATAAGCACAAATTACATTTTACAGTTGCCTGGGAGAAGAACACTAAAATTCCTGCACTGACAAAAGATACTCGAAAAACAGTTTCAGAGTAGGAGAGAGTCTCTCAACATAGATTGAAATCTGTTGCCATATGATCTCCTACGTTCTTTCAACATGAACTGAGTTACAATATGAAATTAAATGTAAAGTGTGCAATACAATTCACTCTTTTGGAAAAGCAGATATCCTGGGCTTTTATAATTTATCAGCATTCTCACAATCGATGCACACAGTTCGCACAAATTTAAATTGTCAGTGTAAGACTTTGCTCAGCAAAATTGCAAATGAAGCAATAAAAGGTAACATCCAAAAAAGGGCATTAAAACCTTATAATTTATTACACAAAACCTTCCAGCTGCTGCCTTACATGTGGAAGCTCCAGCTCCACAGACACTGTGGTTCCTTATTGTAAAGAACCAGAAATGCCTGAAAGCTGATCTTCAACACATACACAGAAGTATCTTAGATTTGGCTAGGTTGTTATCAAGAAAGTAGGTGTTCCTTCACCTGGATCAGTGAGTTTTCAGTGACTATTCTACTTTAACAGCATCAAGCTTTCTACAGAATGTACTCTTGTGTATGGCTTTCTATGAAAGGTAAAGTGACAGTGAAGGAAGTTCTTATTCTAGAACTGCTTACTGAGCACTTGATGAAGAAGTCAGAGGTCCTTTAAAAAAAGTACTTTAAATAATTTTAACTCCCAAGAAATTGCTCTGATCACTAGATTGGACAGTATTCTGAATGGGTTCCCATATTCTCCTATGTAAACTCTTCTTCACTCCGTGAAGTAGAAGACTTCAGTAGTCTTCAGTAGACATTCAGTAGAAACAGGGCTGCTTCACAGCTATATCCTTCAGCTACAATCTGAGAGGTTGGATGCTCTATACAATGTTATTCCAGGTGAGAAAATTCTCCCCTTTTCATGGAAGTTCTTGCACTATGGAAAGTAATTCCCTGGAACAAAACAGACACAAGACAGGGATCACAATTTTGTAGTCTAATGATTACGGGCCAGTTCCTGCTCCCAAACTGAGTCTAGATTCTGTTAAGTGGTTATTTAAGGTAAAATAAAATAATCCAGGGAGGAGAGATTATATTTTGTTGACTATTTCACTGAGAGATATGGTGATAACTGAAATGCAGGAGTCTAAGGTACTTAGGAATACAGTATAGATTGAAATCTAGTCATTTTTCATTTGAAATTCAACATTTTGCAAAGCTTTTAGAAACAAAATATTGTGTACTATTTCTGTAACTGAGTGGTAGCAACATTCTAATTTGGGAGATTCTGATGATAACTTGACGCCCTGGCAACTGATGGTCTGTGATTCTGAGCAGACTAGTTATTTGAATACATTTTCTCTCAGGTAAGACAGTTATATATAAGCATTCCTGTAAAACTCCAGAAAAACAGCACGTTTCCGACCTTTATTCTGATCAGATAATGGACTATTTCCTCCTTTATCACCAAACATCATCATCTGATCATCATCATCAACCACCTCACTCTTCAGAACTTGCTAACACATTGTAAAAAATGCAATAGTGATTTGGATAAAGAGCGRTATTTTATTAGCTGAATAAAAAAATTAATAATATAAAGCATGCTATATTATAGATCCTTGGGAATGAACTTCACCTAAATTAGTTTTAATGAATAAGATTAAAACAATTCAGACACACTGGAAATAACGAGAGGCTCAATAGAGCCCCTTTTTATGTTTTGCTGAACACCTATTCTGTAGTGGAAAGGTCAGTATTAAAAGAAAATCAGCCCACTCACACAAAATACGTACTGCTATCAAAGAAAGGGAGGAGGGAAAAAAAGCAAGAGAGTAATGAAAGAAAATGAGAAGACACATCTAACAATCAGTTGTTCTTAGTGTTGTTCCTGCTATCAATTACATAAACACAGCTAGGAGTAGTGTTTTAGTTTTACAAAGGGACAACATCATTTTGCTCCTCACCAGAGACACTCACCTTGCGAGAACACTGGTTAACTGCATGAAATATCCAAAATAAAATAAATGATTAAATCATCTCAACTTTGCCATGCTATCTGAAATTAGTTTGGTTTAATACCACTTACAGCCTTTTAGCCACAAAACATTGTAAGAGGAACTGTGAATGGCCTGAAAGCACCCACAAAAACTGTCAGAGGCCTTTCCTCCAGCAGGCCTTATTTGAAGTGAAGATTCCTCCTCCTCTTTTTTAAGAAAAAAGCACAGATCAAATTGCTGAAGTCTACCTTCAGGTTCTTTTCTCCACTGCAGTGGGAGAAAACTACTAAGAGTGTGAGAATAGTATGAAAAACACAAGCTCTTCCTATTTTGCTGAATTTTTTAATAGTAGGAAGAAAAAAATTCAAAGGAAAATGTTTGTAGGAAGAGCAGTTGTTTCTCAGCTTCATTTACAGGTAGCAAAAAAATGGAATTAACAAGAAATCAGGCTGTCCTATTTCAAATTCATGATGCAGGGTTTCAGTCAGAACAAATTTTGCAGAATTGGAGGTGGAGGTCTGGGTCACATGTTGCCAGCAGAAAATATAAGGGCAGATGGACCATATGGTGCCATGAAGAGAAGTGGTGAGGTGCAAATTCACAAGGTTACCATACCTCCTAAATCAAGTTACTGGTAGAGGAATGAAGAAGGTGGCTGAGAAACTATCATCTCTCATATTACAAACATAGTACAGGATAAAGCCCAGTGAACATAATTCCAACCAAGCTTTTCTAATTCTTTACTGCAATTGTAATTAAAAAGCTAAACAGAAAAAATTCATCTTCCATACAATTCCCAGACTGGATGGAGATCATTCCTAATCTGATGCTCAATCCTGAAAGAGTTCACTGGTTATCTTAAAAATGTTAATTTTCAATTAATACATTCTCTTCCTAAGTCCCCAAGCATAACACATAATCCAGTACACACAAAGTCAGTCATAATTTTGCATGCTGCAATTATTTGCTTGTTTGCATCAAGGAAGAGAAACTCATTTTGCAGAGCTGAACAAAGCTAGTTTACTTTCTAGCTCTCCAGTCAAAAATGCTTTAAAGACAGCACAAATAGATTTAGCCAATTATTTAAACATAAGAGGCTGAGCCTTATATGAGTTTGGGGAACTTGCAAGCAAGACTACAAACCTAACAGTTTTCACAGAGTGTGTTACTTTCTCTACTATTTCTTGTGCTCTTCCTTATTATTATTTCATCAACGTTGTTATTAGCATGCATCTTACAGCCACATATGGTTAACGATTGCCTGAAGTAAACTGATACCTGATTTTTCTTCCCCTGAAGGAGGAAAAGGTTATTTAAGACTGGTATCGTTACCAACGCTGCGTTGTTTGGTGTGCTTACTTCAATGTGACGTGAGCTCAATCTGTAGACCTGTGTGTAGAGTTGTACTTCCTGAAACACATTTCCTGAACAGATACAGAAAACCATGAAGACCTGATTACCTATCATAGCTTGAAAAAACAAAATTAAATTCATGAGAAGTATAGCCTGCCTGGCCTTGCAATCTACTGGATTTGTCTGACAACAAGAGGTGAAAGGATTTTGCAGCTCCATTGTCTCAACTGCAGGATCTAAGAAAACACTGGCAGGCTCATCAGAGAGGTTTATGAGCCCGCAATTCAAAGAGCTTAAAAGGAAGAAATCTACTGAGATTCTTTCAGGCTACAGAACAACATTAAATAACTATTAGCAGCTTGGTTCAGTAAAGCTTTACTAGAGCTCTTGCTGGGTCATTCAGAAATTGTAAAAGAGGAAAGGTATTTAAGTTTCAGTTGAGGATACAATAAATATTTCTTGGGCTATTTAGGACTGAGTTTTAAGGGGGGTGAAAGCAGTAAAAGGAAATTTAACCCTTTTAACAGTTTATGATAATAGTAAAAGTAGTCGTAACACTTAAAAGATTTTTCTAGCTCTTTATCTTATTATTGGAAGGATTGGATCTTTCTTTAAACACAAGTAATTTTTAAAAAAAGTTCAAGGTATGCACTGCCAGACCAAATACAGTTCATAGTATCTACTCAGTCTCAAAATGATTAGACAAAATCAGTTATCATAGCACTCAAAATCTGAATATTTTCAGAAGTTTCATTTTCCCAATAAGCTATTTATTTTTTAAACAATTACTTAAGTTTCTTGAATCTCTGACATAATTAAAAATAATCATGCTTGCTTTTATTTAAAATCGTAAAGAAGTTGTTTGTTAAGAGTTTTCTTAATGAAAAAGTATGTACTTGTTCAAAGAGAATACTGCTTCATTTGCAGTCAATACAGATTAAAGTTAAACCCACAGAGTTGTGGTAGGAGCTTGTGTTCCAACATTAGTTGAGGGTCTAAAATACTTGGTTAGACACGTGCAGTTCTGTCACTTCAGAGTATGACCTAGCACACTGAAAAGCCTAATTTAATGGCCATGTTTAAAGCTTTATTCTAAAAGTATTTGTAAAGAATAAATTCTCTTAACAAGGAACTAAGATATGGTGCTTCTAACTTTTTTCTTACAACATGGTAGTCAAGGTGTTCAGTTGTCATTTCTGCTGGCTGCTAAAAGCATTGTTGTAGGCTTCTATCTTGCTTCTCCTTGTAGTGGATTTATAATGCTATTCTTCTCACATCTTATTTACCAAATTATTTAAAATATCTTTATGTCTAATACAGCATCATCACTTCATAGCTGTAGCAGTAGGGAATAYTGGATAAAGGGAAAGTGACCATCTTCAAAGCACTCTTTTCATTTTACTGCATTAGAAGAGGGAAAGGAAGGAGCAAGGGGAGAAAATGAGCTACGTTTTCCAGTTTCCTAATTTGTGACTACATCTATACAGGATTACCTTTCTAAACTTGAAATAGAAACACTGCTTAACTGCTGAGAGTGAGGACACATCCTCAGAAGATGAAATTTCAAGTTTTAAAAATAATAATTCAGCTTTCACTGACAATGTTAACAACCAGACATTCTAAACTGAGCTTTTTTAGGCTAAGGAGCGCTCTTACTGCTCTGTTCAATGGGAGGGTACAGAGAAGATGGAAGCAGATCCTTCTCAGAGGTGCACAGTGACAGGATGAGACATAAATGATACAAGTCGAAACTGGAAATTCCAAATTAGATACCAAGAATTACAGGTCCTAAGAAATGACACAAGAACAAAAGGGAAAATAAGCTGAAAAGTGTATTCATGTATGAAAATTGCATCTTTATTAATTTTCTAAAAATAAAATTAAATAATTGAAAATCAACAGGAGGTACATGCTCAAGTAGGAAAATGCCCATTGATGGTTACATACTCAGCCCTACAAATGGTTGCACTTTATGGACACCTGTGTCCATCATCACATGCAAAAACATATTATCCTCGAAAGAACCTCACTAGAGCCATAGATGGGAGGAAATCTTTTAAATTTTGGTGCCTCCCCCTTTCCCCACCAATAAATTTATACAAAGCAGCTAATTTTAGTGTCCACCCATTATTAGTTTTGAATTGCTTGCTATATTTAGTTTCAGMAATCAATCACTAAAAGTCACTGATTTATTGATTTTATTTTCTTACTTATTAATTATTCCATCTTTAATTAGCCAAACATAAAATGAAGTATAAAAATCATCATCTGAGTTATATGATTGCTTAGATGCACAGTGCCATTGTATTTAAGCCAACAAAATTCCACACAAGTTGCAGGGCTTTTATTCAAAGGGACCTTCACAGGCTATAGAAACAGGCTGAAAGGGACATCATGAAGTTCAATATAGACACATGCAAAGTCCTACTTCTGGGATAGAATGACCCCATGTACCATTACAGGCTGGAGGATGACTGACTGGAGAGTAGCTTTGCAGAGAAGGACCTGGGGGTCCTGGTGGATGCAGGCTAAACATGAGTCAGTAGAGCACTGTTGCGGCAAAGGCCAACCACATACTAGGCTGTATTAGCAAGAGTATAGCCAGCAGGTCAAAGGAAGGGATTTTTTTTTCCCTTCTACTCAACACTCAAAAGAGCATCTGGAATACTGTGTCCAATTTTGGGCTTGCCAGTACAAGCCACTGACATCCTGGAGCGAATCCAGTGGACTACCAACATGGTCAGGGCTGGGGCACATGGCGTATAGAGAGAGGCTGAGAAAACCTGAAGTTGTTCAAAAGTTGGAACAAGCTGCCCAGCGCAGTTGTGGAATCTCCATCTTTGGGAAATATTTAAGATGAGACTGGACAAAGTCTGAGCAAGTCATTTAACTGGACCTGCTTTGAGCAGGAGATTGGACTAGATGACTTGTGGAGGTCCCTTTCAACCTACATGATTCTATGAAAACTCTTTATTCTTTCAAGGCAAAAAAAAAAAAAAAAAAAAAAAAAAAAAATCAAACTTTTAGGCCTCACGCAACTCCTGATACGAAAACTACACACCAGATTTTCTCCATGCTAAATTCACTGAAAACCATTTGTAATTATTACTGCCAGACTGTTGATTTTAACTGCATATTCTTCTTTTATAAATGGGATACCGAATAAACAAGGTATTAAGATGAAAATCTGTTGAAGAGAAAAGTCCCCTTATAACAGGTGATATTTTTTCCCACCCTCCATATTTTTCAGAGACTGGAAGCAAAAGATGAAAGGGTATTCTTATGTCATTACCAATATGATAAAACAAGGAGTTAGAAAAAACATCCACAAAACATTAAAAAAAGGAAACCTTCTTGTAAGGTTTCCAGGCTAGGAAAGTTTGGATAAGTATCTGAGCCAAACCTCTAAACAGTCTGAGGTTTGTCTGTAGCTCTTYAGTACTCTGTCCTGAAGGCACCAAAAATTACTAGGAGACCTTCAGATAAAACTATTTAAGATATGAGAGCACATTTATTTGTTATTCACAATGATTCAAAARAAAAAAAAAAAAAGTCATAGAGCCCCACAGAATTGCAGAACTTCTCTGGCCACTAATTTCTGAGTCAAGAAACTATGGATTAGTTAATACAATAGTTAATACAGTAAGATACACACAAATAAGCAATCCATGCAATGGGAAAAGCCTCCAGTAGAAAGGAYGTCTTCCTGGCTGGCTGCTGCACACACGCACACTGGCATTGTCGAGATTCTGCTTCCTAGGCTTTAAAAATCTTACTAACTTGCTGTATTTTCTCTCTTTCCATTGTTTCCCTTAGCCACTGTCTTAGTTCCTTTGTTTCTGTGAGCATTTAAAGCAGTGTCTATGAATTTGTCTAGAATCATGATTTCAGAAGTAACTTGACAGGCAGTCAGACAACTAGAGTTTATCCTGCCATCATTCTGCTGCAAGTGGACATGCTGCCAGGAATCCAGCAACACCGCACATGTATGTTACATGTTTTGCTTAGTTTGAAACACTGGGTCCTCCGTGAACAAGACCTTCAATATGAACATATATCCCATTTTCAAAATACATAGTTCAGTGTCAAAGGAGCATTCAAATGTATGATTTGTTCGTTTTTGTTTTTTTTTAAAACTAAGTGTTTTTACAGTCTTGAGATGGCTCTTTAGAAAAACTCATCTGGATGCAAAAGAATCTCAATAAATATAAATAACATTTAAAATATCATAGCATAAATTCTGCTGAAACTAGTTTACAGTAAGATCCTTTAATACCATGGGAAAACAAAGTAGGTTATTAATTTTTGATGAAGTTTTCTGGACCACATTGGATAAAGTTGACCCAAGAAAATGAACATTTCATGTTCATTATTTAAGCTTTAGGTAAATTTCCACTACATTGTGAAGGACTTATAACCGAATGAAAGCATTTCATTTTTCCTGCATATGTGCAGTTTGTGAAAATGGATGACACGGCTGATACTTACAAAGCCAAGAGTACGACAAAATGAGACGGTAGCAGAAATTCCTGTTCTGACATTTTTAAAATAAGCTTGAGATAATTCATAACGATAATTATCATCATGAGATGATAATACTGTTTACATTATAGAGAAGCAACTAGCACCAAATCCATTTTTTAAGACTTGTCCAATACTTCTCTTTTCCACCCTCTTTTCCAAACCCTACACAAAGTCTGAAATATAAGATTATTTAGCTAGAGAATTCATACTGGGTGTATACAATTATATATCCTCCTTTTCATCCTGCAGCGATGCCTATCTGCTAGAATGACTAAGCCTTTGTCTCTCAAAGTTCTGGTTTCCACAGCGGCAGGGGAGTTAAAAATCAGAACAAGAGAGAAAGGTCTGATGGTGTGCCAATGTACGATGGAAGAGAATTCAATAACAAGCTGCAGAGACAGTGGGCTTTTATCAGACACATTCAAAAGTGGTGGTGGCTACACGTCAATGCTGGACCCGAGTGTGTTACTGCAGAGTGCGACTGAGTGTTTTCCCCACAGGCGATACACTATTATTGACTCCCCCCATTAACATGTAGGGTGGATATACATTTATTGAAGGTTCTAATGGAAGGCTGAGGGACTCCTATCCTGAGGCCAGAGCAGAAAGACAGCCTATCACTTCATGTAATGGTAGTCCATGTGTGACAGACCTGACCTACATTTCCCCCCTTTCTTTCTCACAACAGCCTGTCACTGTTTTAAGACGCTATTTTCTGAGAGGTATAAAAAGAAAAGCATGCTAGAGTTGCCTAGTTAATGTGTTATATCAGAATATTATTTATAAACCTGCTTTAAAAAGGCAACTTTAGATTACAGATGAATTATGAAAGCTACCCTAACACAGACACAAAAAGAATCTGCCTTAATGATTGTGAAGTGCTCATAAAGCCATATGCATGAATACAAGATATAAACTGTGCAATATCTACATCTAAAATATTGCAACAAATATAGTATAGGACTTAAATTTAAGAAATTAAGAACACTTAATGAAGCTGCTTTAATAAAGTATAAAGGGCTATGCTCCGTAATTAGTCTTTCGTATTGATTAAAATTATTAGGAACACCACCACCTAATGTTTTGTTGGAAGCAATTCAATGTTTTCACTAAGTAATGTATGTGTAGCAAAAGCTATAAATAATGTATCCACATTTGAAAGTAGGACAAGAGTGAAAGAAACATTTGCTTCAGCAATAAACAGCATTTTAAAATACCATCTAACTACTACGCCCAGACCCTGCTTTAAAGAGCTGCTGCCACTACAGCACTCCTTGGCAGGAACCTACCACGCTGCTGCAGGTCATACTCTTTTTTTGTCTCTTCGTTCCCTAGAATTTTCCACGCTTGATCAATTTCGATGAACCTCTGCACGCGCTCCTCCACTTCTCCTGCTGACACATCTGCGCTCTGCTTGTCTGGGTGATACTGCCAATCAAAAAAAAGATTTTGAAAAGTTGAGGGGAGGGAAGTGAGGAGGGTGGAAGAGGAGCAATCAATAATGCATTTGATATTCAGTTAAAAGGATGGAGAAAAGGAGAAGGTCTGAACTAAGGTGCCAAAGAAAGGGAGACAACAATGCTGGGCACAGGAGATTACTGCCAATTTAATTAGACCACTGAAAGAGCAACAAATCCACCAGTGGCACAAATGTCACCATGTGCACTGACGGCATTTTCTGGATAATTTGCTGATGGAATCACTGGTCTTATGGACAATTTACCTAGAGAGAATGACTAACACAAACAGAAATAGGTACATGCCGAGAACTATGACATGAGAACAAGAGGAGATGCTGCAGGTGCTAGCAGCTCTCTTTTAATAGTACACGTAGCTGATTTAAACAAGACCAGTGACGTTCAGTTAAGTCTATTACAGATCAGCCGAATGTTCTATTACATGCACCTGTTTTGTTTTATTCATTTAAACAGTAAATAGAATATACATGATCAAATACAACTTACAATAAATGTAATTCTATTTTTGAAAATATGCCTCAACGTCTTTAATTTCTTCCAGTTCAGCGAAYCAATAGCCCTTCCAAATATTTAAAGTCATGGATCACTGGCTACAGAATTGTGTCATTTTAGTTAAGAAATGGTTATTCAAGGACATGGCTGCAAGAACACCCACATTATATAGGCAGAAATATTAAAATTGGAAACATTTTCTTTATTGTTTGTACTACTGGTCCTGAACACAGTATTCTGATTTTTAGTTCTAATATCTACTGAAAAGTAACCTGCAAAACTCCATATGAGTCTAATTCATGTCCCCCAACTTTTTTTTATTATTATTTTAAATGTCCAGTACAAGTGATGGAGCTATAGGAAACAACAGTTAAAATGAGAAAGCTGCGACAGCATAAGACCTATCAGTTGTTCATTGACTGCATCAAGACATCCCATATTCTGGAGATTTAACTCCTGCCCTTTTATACTTGCATCAATTTGAACACTGAATTCTACAGTGGATTTTAAGACTTAACAATGTCTGTTCCATAAGTTTTTGAGCAGATTTATGATAACTGAATCCCTTTTAGTTAGTAATTTGTTTTACAAAGACAAGAATGCCAATACGGTGAGTGCTTTAAAAACCTCAAAATTTGAACGTATCACTTTTACTGGAGTCTTTGCTCACTGACACTTGTAACTATCATTTGCACTGATGAGTATTATCTGGATAAGGCCCCCATACAAAAACAAGAGAATGGACCTACAAGCAGAATATTCATCTTTGACCTCAAATTTTTTCACATCCATTTTTCCCTGTACGACCTAATGTGCCTGCAGCCTGCAAGCTCAAATACCAAGAGTGTGTGTACAAACACACATCGTATGAGTAAGCCCACTTGAAGCAACCTCTGCACTCAAGACTGAGGACTAGCACGCGGCTTGCTGAGAACATGGCTGGGGTACAGCTGCGATCTGAGAAGGTGCATCTTGTAGATAACCCTTTTGATCTCCCCAACTAAAGATGACGGAATTCTCACGCACAGACAAGTCAACAAATTTTGGTCACAGCCTTTAGTCAGTGTGCTCTACAATAAGCTAATAAGACAATGAGTAGTCATTCCTTTATTTGGTAGACGCTAAATTCACACCACGCTGCCAGCATGCATCATGTAGTACTGAAACTATTTAATTATTTGTTTTTCTGAAACCACGGATTTTCCAGTTGTACTCCAATTTTAATAGCATTTTTAAACATTGGTGGCTGTTTGTAGATCATAATTGTGAAAGGTCATTCTTTTAATCAATKTTTAATAAGCATACTAATCAAAAATAGTCAGATCACATTAAAGACTTAACATGGTTTCCTTTCAGCCATGCTATTTCTTTTAACAGCTACATTTGATGTATCCAGAAGCTATGTCTCAAAGCAATAATATATAAAAAAAATACTTTATTATTTTAAAATATTTCAGATATTAAAAATTTGATCTACCACAAGTATTTTAGGATCAATGATAACACCCTAAAGAAAGAGCTACATGACTGCTGCATATATCATAGATTTATATATCACTGATTTTGGATGAAATATTATCCCACAAGCTTACACCCAAAAGGGTATAAACTGCTACATAGCCTTATTCAAAGAATATACAGATGTACTGCTAGTGAAACTTTATCATCCAAATTTGAATAGCATTGCTACAAAACCCCTGCTCACATCATTGTATGTTTCAACTGGTTGTAAGACCAATTGTCAGATCACATTTTTTTGCAGGATACACACAAGTCATTAATGAGTGACTGCCAAAGACAGCACTAATGCTGGCTTCTCTCTCACTAAGAATAGTCTGAAACAACAATAATGAATACAGAAAAGGATATTTTGTAATTCCTTAAATAATGTTAAGATTTGCTATTATTTAGGTTAAATGCAAGATTTGTTATTATTTAGGTCTGTCCTTTACCTTTTAATTTATTTCCTACAGAATAATTTAATATTTCTGGTATATACCATTTTTATCATTAGTTACATGAAGGTGTAGTCATTTGAATRTACAACTACCTTATGGAGGGATCTGCTACTAAAAAAACCCCAACAATCAGTTTTTGTCTCTTTGCTCTATGAAAGCATTCTTTTTCCAATGGGCCTATTCCTCTATTACCATCTGATGCCTTTAGTAGTCCTTTCATCTACATTAAGAAAAATCCTTAAATATCTTCTCTCTCACTCTGATCCATTCATTTTTTTTTTCCCCAGCAACCTCTTTTCAGCCCAACTGGTTATGTACCTGTTTTTACTGACTGCCTTCTTATTCTTCAGCTTGCTGATCAAAATAAAAAAAAGCTTTTTCTTTTTTTTTAAAAAAAAAAAGGAAATCCATTCTTAATTCAGCTACCCATACACCTCTCTCTCCTTTCTCCTCCAAGACCACAAATAAGATGTCTATGATTCCTCTTTTTCAGTTGTTTTAGATCTTGTTTCAACCACCACACAGGCCAACCGCAGTGAACACTTTGCCAAAGTTTCAACTAACCTACTAATATCTAAAATTTATACTGTCTTCAGACACTTCATAAACTGCCAGCCATATTCCTTCTCTTGATATCTTCACCCATTCTTGGTTTTCATACGCTTCCTTCTGATCCTTCTACRTCTCTAGTATGTTCTTCAGAGGAACCAGCCAGGGTTTTTTGTTTTGTTTTGAAAGAGGTAAATATGAAAGGGGTTTCTGATCTCTTCCTCTTTTCCTATTCAGCCTTATTTCTGGGTTAATCTCAGCTGCATATGTGTACAAGCTCCATAATGAAAACTGACAGGTCTGTTCTCTATTCAATCTATCTCCGTGTACCCTAAATTATTAGCTTGCGTCTCCTGTGCATTTAGCTGTAAGTTGTTACTCAAACTGTTAGAGCCTCCCAATGTCTCCTGAAATCTCATTTCTCAGTAACTATGCAAATTATCTTCCAAAGTGTCATTCATACYTGTCAGTTGGGCACTATTTTCAGGTGTATTACTGCACTTAAGCTATATTTAAATCTTTCTGGCTCTTTATGCATAATGTTTTTAAGCTACAGTACTTCCTTCTATACAACTAAGCTTTTTAACTGAGCTCTTGCATATCATGTCTTGACAAATGCAATCTTTCTATTCATATTCATCCAGGAAACTACTACAGCAAAAATTGATTTTCTAGCCTAATGCTCTGTGTCATTACTCTCCTTGCTGACGCTTCTTTCTTTACATTACCAAAGCGAAGCAGATCATCTTTCCTTTTAAAATGCTCACAGTCCTGCTATTTTCTCCCACTTCAACTGATCCATGATATATATTTCCATCTCCACTTACTAAGTTTTAAAAGAAGTCCCCCTGTGTTTTATCATGCTGTCCCTGACATGGTCATTCTCTTTGAAAGGATATCCCAATAAAGCCTGGAGAAAACTGCCTGTACAGTAAAACTGTACTAATGCTTTCACTGTTTCTTGTCTTTGTGTCTGTTGCCTTTTGTTTTATGTCTAGATCTTAAGCTCTTTATAGCAAGAATATTCATCTTGTGACATTTCTACAACTTCAAGTAAAACAGAGGGCAGAGTGTGACATATTGATTAGTCAATTCCCATATATTTTTGAAGCGCTTTTCTTGGAGATACACAGTAGATATCTAACTCCAAGACCTGGCACTGCAGTATTATAGAAAGTGATTTTCAAAATTTAGACAGGAGTCAGAGATGGGGGTGGCGGGGGGACAAGCATAAAAGAAATCATCTACTTCCTTGCACTCTGATAGCATAAGATTCAGGGGTTTTGCTTAAAAGTTTCAGAGTAATACCCGCAAACACACTAGTCTACACACTTTTTCAGACAGCTCAGTCAGCAAATCAAAATCTTGCATATCATGTGAGTATATAGAAATGCAGTATGTAATACTGCAGAGCTTTGTAGGCAGCATATTTACACAATGTTACATTTTTAATGCCTTTCATTCATATAGTTTAAATAATACAAACATCAACTTTCACAAAATCCTTTTCAAGTAATAAAACTGTCTCTCTATTTTACAGATGGATGAAGATGGCAGATACTACAGATCAAATACACTGTTCAACTAAAAATATATATGTTTGAAGACCAGGCTAGTTTCGTTTGCTGGTTAGTACAACTTCTGTTTGCTTAGCAGCTATCTCAGTAATGCATAAAAAAAAAAATATTTCAACAGTGTCAGTTTTCCCTTTGAGCACAGAAGCAAACTTCACTAACATGCTACTACTTCATAGGATGTTACAAAAACAAAGATGTTCATCTGAGTATGACAGAGGAAGGAGAGGAAAGAGAAAGTAAGAGATGTTATGCCTGATCTTCTAGTTTTCCTTTTTATATCTGTAATAGTTGGTAGAAATTTGCTAGCTTCCTTTTATTGCTGAAGATTGCCTGAAATTAGTACTTTTTTACAGTATGTGATGCTTATAGTTAATTGTCAGTGTTAAACAGTAGTTTAAAAAAGTAGTAGTTAAAAAGTTAAAAGTCAGAATATATTAGTTTATCTGTTAGCTATAAAAATGTACTTTATACATACACACAATATTGCTAACTCCCGTGACATTTATCACAAGCATAACATCTTCATAGTATTTCTTAAGGATGCTAGCTCTTGGTGTAAGGGTTAAAATTTCTTTGTAGGTTTTCAAAAATCTCTGAAAAGTTTTGAAAAAACATGAACCTCAAAATCCAAAGTTCAAATTAAAAACCCATTTTAAACAATAAAACTGGGAGACTAAGTCATATTTTTAATGCTGCACAGAAACAGAGAAGCACACTAATACAAATTTAAGATTCATACTGTTTTTCAGTTACAGTATCATTTCTTATTTTATCTTTTTAAAACATCTGCTTGATGGTATTTAACCCAAGCTAGTTTGTCCTATTTTTGAAATACCCTGGACTGTATTCTTCAGCTGTTTGGGTGCAGTAGTGAACAGTATACCAACTTGCAAAAATACTCTGAAATAGAGATACAGTTCAGACCACAGTTGTACAAATATCTGAACATTTGGAAAACATTCATGAAAAATTTTAAGAATTTAGTGAAATAAATTGTATTTCATGTTAATTTATTGCCTTTAATAGCTACTACAAAATAAAAAACAAGGAAAAAAGCAAGTAAACTACTTCTGTCCCAAGTAGCAGAAAGATGTTAATGTTCATCAAATAATAAATTTGTAGGTTCACTCTGAAAATTACTTAGGATCCACCATATACAGATAGGAGCTCATAAACTCTTTACTTGTCTGTTACCTTCTCACTGATTCTTGCATTGCATTATTACCCAGCATCTTCAAAAGAACAGCTGCAAACTTTTGCCTTTATATCACAACCATCTTTCAAAAGTTCAACAGTTAAACACCCYGCAAATTATACTTTGTTACCTCTCAGTGTGCTCTCTCTCTAGAAAATATTGATATTTTTGTTTATACTGTATACAAGATATATGGTTTTTACTCATGTTTATATAAAGGATTTGGAAAATACTACTGGACATCCAACTGCTACGTTCATAATTTCTGCCTACTCTCTGCTCTATAAAGTTTTGTCTCTTCTGCGCTTCAAGAATTGCAAAATTAAATCCTGGACTATGTGGAAGTTAAAGACCTTTTGGTCAACCACTGTAATGATATTATACCTCAATAACCATACCAACGACTGTAAGAACCCCCACTCCAGAAGATGAGTTAGCTGTCCTATATACCTAGCCAAGCAAATAGAGCAACAGAGAGATGGCACACTAAGATCCCTATCTTCCTAACACATGCACCACATCCCAATTCCATGTGTCAAAACAGGAGGCTTTAAATACTACTGCTCCTGCTCTTGTCTAATTTAAACTATGAAAAAATGCTCTAATTTACTAAAATACTAAGTTAGCAGATATCTGTAAAAACTTTTTAAAATTATTTTTTCTATTCTTTTGGACTGAGGCAAAAGAAGTAGATCAACTTTAAATGATTCCAGGGCTGAAATAATGAGCACTCTCCACTTACTTGCTATGGTTTTGTCTGCCCTACATTTCAGTATTTCAAGCAAAGCTGTCAAACATTTGGAAAACCTTCTACAGAGAATGAAAAGTAGTATTAAAAAATGAACCACACATGGCTGCATTAAATCTTAACCTTCTCTCCCAAGACATTAATTTCAGAGAAGTTTCAGACTTTTCAACTTTTATTATCCATCTTTTAGATTTTTTTTTTTTTTTTTTTGGCAAGGGATACTATTATTAAGGTTCTAAAATTCAAAGGTAAAAACAGACATAAAACAATAATGAAGTCATCACAACAGAAAAATATAAAGTTATCAGATGATTCTGATTTAATAGCACGCCCCAAAGTGACGACAAGCTATCAATAGTGACGGAATAATAAATCTCTAAACTAAATTATCAAATCAAAAGAGATTTTTAGCTCTGAAATTATCTATAAATTCACCATGGAATAACTCTGACAAATTAAATTTGTAAGTCTAAACGCAAATCTTGGATTCTTGCTTTATTTCAATAAGGGATATCTATATAAGCTAAAGATATGCTCTAAGGTAAGGACCTGAGTGAATCATGCCCTAAGATTTCAACAGTATTACTTACATGCATTGAAATACTTCTACACTTTTGCAAGGTCTACATTTAATGACTAAATCTAAGTTGTAAATAAGAGTCAACTTTGTATCTCTTAGTATCCTCCTCCCATTTCTCCATGTTAGGCATACACTAATAGCTATGATGAATTTATAGCCTGACAGTATTTGTTCAATATAATGCAGACAGAGTAAGATTTCCAGAAGAGTATGAATTATCCATTTACTTTTTCTATTACTGATAAAAGAACAGAACTAAGATGAAAGTAGACAGGAAGCCATAATTTTCACTATCTACACTACAATACCCTTTGGAATCTGTAGAATGACATGAATTTATATTAGAAAACAAGAAATGATAAAAGATATTATGTAATAGTCAGGTAGAAGGAACTCAAACTTTACAAATAAGGCAGTGCTTCACGATCTGATGAAGATACCATTTTAATGAATGATAGAATTGAATCAACAGTGCAAACAGAAGAGGCAGAAGTCAGAGAAAAGGGGCTAGCTGGACTACCATCACAAAAATGGGAGTCATCACGGGTAAGGATGTGATACTATGACATAACAGCAGTACACATCAACGACACTCATTTCTGCTGATAGAGCTGTACGAGTGACAGTAAGCGGGCATGAGAAGAGTGAGATAACATGCTGTTCAGAAGAGGAAAAGAATGAGAGGGAGGGAAAGGATGGAAGCAGTCAGAATGAGAGAGAAATCCAAGCCACAATATTCCCATAATAATACCAAATCCATGGCTAGAAATTCAATAGAATGAGATTGTGCCTGCTGACTGGAATTGCACRGGTTAATAGCAAGCCCTTCTAAAATCCCATTATCAGTATCTGAGGGTTCTATCATATTCATTCCTTTATCAGAAACTCAATATAGAGCCAATATATTCCAATTTCAGAGTCAGAATTCTCTCTCAAGGACATGGATGACATTTTATTTGATTAAAAAGTCATACTTACTATTTTATTTACTCTACATTATAATAAAACATAATAATAAATTAACTTTTTTAAAGACAAGATAGGTGTAACTGGGCAAACATTCGACACAAAGTCTTGGTACATACAAAGTTTAGGAACAAACAAGAGTACTGTGCTAAATGACAAAAATGCACAAATTACTAGCATATGCCCTGCAATATTATAGAATCCACATTTTTTTAACATGACAAATGCAAGGGATAACATGAACATAAAAATATCAAAATTGCAAAATGTATTTGAAAAGATTTTCAAGATGAATGTTTTATACACTCTTTATACGTTATCAGCTAAGCTAAYGAGGTCAGGACACAAAAAACTATCAATCGTTCTCATCTGACAGAAGTATTCATAGATCCATGTAAATTTGTCTGTACACTACAGAGCTCATCTTAACACTTTACATCACATTAAAAGAAACCTGCAAGACAGTCGACATTAAAGAAGAAAAACGTTAACTGGTTTTGTCCTATTTAACTTCCAGCTACAGTCTGTGAATTCTTGTTGCATTTCCTGCCTTTTTAAAAATCAGAGTAAATTTAACACCAGACTGGCTGTTCTTAGGAAAGTCCTTTACCCTCGCTTACAGTGTATATACCAGTTTTCTTACCAGACTTGCCAGTAAATCTCACCTCTGACATAGAGTGTCTGTTCATATGCAGCKTTTGGCCTCTCTGCCATAAACACCAACAAAGGGACCAATTACTGAAAACTTTGCTGGTACCTTCTGTAAGGCAGACAGCCATCCACTGGGAATGGACTATGACAATACTCATCTCACGTAGGCCAAATGGTTGCTCTGTGGTAGCAATTAAGACACCATCAGCCTTGGCTAGATTCAAACCAGCAACAACAAGCATAGATCTGACCAAATGAGCACAAATCAAGAGACATTAACTTCTAAAGATGGGCTGGATTGGGCCACATAATGGTATTAACTTCTCTAATTATCTATAGATCATGCAGACACATTGTTGTAAGACAGAAATTCCTGAAGCAAGATTCCTTAACCTGGCCACGTGACTATGATGTTTAAGCCACATCTGTAAACATCTAAGAAATCAAACATTCATCTAAGATCATTTCAAGAATCAAAATAGTAAGGCAGATATTCTGAATGTTTGTACTTAATTTTATTTTCTTTACCTACATAAAGCCAGTGCTCATCACACAATTCCCATAGCTTTGGAATGAAGTTTAAACCACTAATATCAGTGCAGAACCCTCTTTCTAAAATTACATTTGGAAGCAAAAGTTTTGTTGCTTATAATACTTTGATCCAGAAGTCTATCTGAAAGTCTTATATTGCAGACTGAGAACATGAGGGACTAACAAACGTCACAGCCAGTGGAAAAATCTTGCCTCTGTGGCAAAGGTCCACTGACTTCAGGTTTTTGACAGAAGGTATCCTCTTGAAATCTATATCCTCAGGCAGTTTAAAGTGTGGCTGGTGAAGGCCTCAGATCTCATGATATTATTACAAAACCACGCATTTTCTCTCTATCAGTCTCAAGGCTCAATAAATTTATGTTTAAAACTGTCCAAGACATTAAGCTTGTGTATTTGAAGTTCTACAGTTAAGTATAACATAACAGAGGAGAGTGGGGTTTTCCCCCAGGCAAAACTGCAAATATCTGATTCTATACTATGTCATTATAAAGCTTGTGGCAATATTTTTAATTAAATTATTCGGTATTTATCGAAAGTTCCAGACTAGTGAATAGAGAACCAAAATAAAGCTGAATAGTTTGTCTGTTGGACACAGCACAAAAAAGGAACCTTAAAATGGAATTACAGTATGCCAGAACTACGTAATTTTATTTAAAGTTAACATTTTTTTAAATTATACATAAGTCACCACACTGGATAGATTCCAGTTGCAAATTAGCATGTAATAGAATTAGCATACGTATTTGGTATTCTCTATGCAATGTATATGATAGATCTATTTAAGCAAGCAAGCATACTGAATCCAAACAATCATTCACACTGTTTATGTGCATGACGTAGAATCTACACAGACTAGCTGCTACTGCTCTAGGGCTGAACTCTGTTTTTTCTTCCAGAATCTACTCTGTAATGGATTTAAACCAAACGATCAGACCTTCATACTTTGTAAATTATATAATTGTTCATTAAACTGAAATGTGAAATTTTGGATAAGCACATGCTTTAGCCACCTGTACTCGTCAAGTAGAAAAGGTAACGAACATGTACTTGGTCCCCACCATGTGGCACTCACCGAAAGATCAGAGAAAGAAGCCATTTTCCAACTGCACCATGTGAAATCATTAAATTAGGTCAGAATTAAAAAAAAAAAAAGTACTCTACAAGTACTCTAATCCATAAGTGAGACACTTTTATTCAAGAGAAGTATTTTAAAAAGGAAAGTGGTTTATTTCAGAAAAAACAGAGAAGTTTAAACTGCTAGAGAAAATATATTAATTTTGAAAAAAATATTTCCCATAGAACAGAACCTTTCTCCTATCTTGGGAAGAGCAAGAATTTCTGAAGAACAATATGAATTATCAATATATTTATACATATGAATGGAAGAAACTAATTACCAGTAACTAATTCTTGCAGTACTATCTTTCAAGACTCAAAGTGCTTTTCAGTTCTAAGCTACTCAATTCACCATTGAAAAACAACTACAAACTAATATGTAATAGAAGACAAGTTATAATTGAACCTCAAAGCCTTGCAGTGCTACCCGCTTTCAACTTGCAATGATTTCACTTGCCATCCTATCACTTAAGCCATCAAGAAATCTTACTAGCCTGGCATTTCTTTCTTTCTTCATTACTACTCTGAAGCAGTAAGAATAAAAACGATAGAATTTAAAATTTATTTCATCTAATTCCACAACCACCTCTTACCTGAAAAAAAAACCAACAAAAAAAACAAACTATGCAAACRAAAGGCTATATGACTTTTAAGAGCAAGAATCCTACAAAACAGGCTTGATACTTCAAGATACTACATTTCCCTGTGAAAACTAATTATTCCCAGCTTTCCCCGACTTCACAATGGGAAGTGAAGTCTTCAGCAGTGAAAACTTCCATCATTAGGACTAAGCAGAACACTGTTCTTTTTTTTAAAAAAAAAAAAAAAAAAAAAAAAAAAAAGCTTTTCTGCAGGCTGCATTTTGCACATAAAGGTCTTGCATGCAGCCATCCTGAAGCAACATTACATTCTATGCTCTGTGGCCTACATGGTTCGTCAGGTACTAATTAGGTAGCATGTTCTGTCAACACTTTCCTCTTCCTCTTCTATTAATTGATCATTCTGCCAAATTAATAAAATGCAACACCAGTTCCAAATTCCTTGAACTCCTTTACCTGTGAGAAGAAAATGGGGGGGGGGAGGGGGGAAGCAGGAGGGAAGGGAAGGAGTGAAGACCTCTAAAAGGTCACAAGTTAACTCTGCTACAATTTATCTTGTCCCAGATCTGGAGCAGCAATAAAAACACTATGTTCAAAGGTTAATTATGTTCCTGACAACATTCTCTTGAGTCTAAATTTATGCCTTTTTCCTTAGATAAGCAAACACAAGCATAAAATATTTCATCTAATAGGCAATATTAACTTCAAAAAATGGTACCAGCTTATGAAAAGGTAAAGACTGCAAAACTAAACACACTGAGCCATTAATGGCATATGCCTCATCAGAATATCTGCAGTTAATGCTATCACTGTTAGGTAGTGTGTATCAGAAAATAAGTCACGAATATTGTCCAGAAACTACAGTTCTGATCACACCTAAATGTCCAAACAACAGCTGCCCTAACAGCCACATACAGCCAGAACAACCCAAATTAGTATTTTATAAACAACTTAAGAAATAAAATATATTTTTTCTCCATTTATTACACTGCAGTAAAGATCGCGGAAGATATATAAAAAAAAAGAAAAAAGAAAAAAGAAAAAAGGAGGACAAAGCAGTTGCCAAATACAACACACTACTGCCACCTAATGCTTATTAGAAGGTTACATCGAAAAGATTTCATTGTTTCTTTGCACTACACTAGCATTATGAAACATGGAGATGAATTAAAGTATACTACTGTTATTCAAATTTCCTCCCGGATAGGCTTTCTAAAGTGGACTGATGTGATCACACCCCTTYATACATAAGGAATAAAACAGCCACRATGCAATTTCAGTGGGCTAAATGTAAGCCTAAAAATGTTTAATTTGCAAAAGTATCAGTAATGTTTAATACATGTACTTCCTCAGGATATCCACATTTAAGTATGAGGACATTTACTAGATCAGGGTCCACATGTGTTTACATTTTTGTAAGCTAAGCCCTATTAAGTAACTAGCACAATTCAATACTGAAGAGCTTCACATAGCAAGTATTTGGGGAAAAAAAAAGTATGGGTTTATGTTAATAACAGTACAAGACACAATTACTTTGCCTATGCTTTTTTTATTTCAATGATTTTGCAACAAAGCACTCTCTCTGAAACTTGAAACTTGCTCACTTCCATGGAAAGGATAATTCCAGGCCTTAAACTTGCTTTCCTATCCCACAATCAGTCCTTTCAACATGTTCACTGAATTGGCAGAAGTTAGCAGTGAACATGGACGCTGCAAAGGGAGAAACAGAGTGAAAAGTGATACTCAATCCTTTCACACAGAAGTGGATTTAAACCCCCCAAAAGGACGTCTATCCAAAGGCAGCTGGAAAAAAGAGCAAGGAATTTTATCTCCTTGACTCATTACTACAAGCTGTTTCTCTACCTTTCTCGCCTCCAAAMACAAACATTTAGGCTTTTTAAAACTTTAGTCTTTTCCTACCTGATCTGGTTATCTACTTTGACACTGATTCCAACCTCCACTGCCTAGCTCCAGGATGATTCTTATTTAAATGCTCCTCATTTAAAGAAAGATGGTATTATTTCATTTTCCTTCTAGTCTCTTCTTTCGTCTCACCCATTCTACGATGCTTTTATAATACTGCTCAGTGTTCAGCTAGCTTGTGGAAACCTCATCCGTCCTCCTCCCTTTTTCTTCCTTCCAGTCTACCATAATCCAAAATTGTAAAGCAGGTATCAATCTGAGCTCCTTTTATGATGTTCAACTGCTTGTATTTTTTATACACGTTATTCATCTTTTCCATACCTTTAGGGCACAGATAACCTGTATGGAATATCCAGCAGATGGATCTGCAGTTTCACTTGGGACAAATGAGAACTATCAAAATAGAAATATTTCAGATAACAGCTGCTATTGCTGTTACTATCAGGAAACATTTGCTGTAACTCCATGTACTTGGAGCACATACAGATGAAAAAAAATTTCCTTTAAGATTTTAGTTAATCATCACCCTATCAATAATTTAAAAGAAAAACATAAACCCAGACATCCCAACTTGCCAGACACAAAACATATAGAATAAAATAAAAAGCTAGCATTACACTTACATATTTATAGCACTTCTATTATACAACAAAATGCAACAGTTATGCAGACCACATAACTGGCATTCCCTAACATTTGTGCAGTAGAAAGAGAGGATAGTGCTATCAATCTGATGCTGCCAATTCTTGAAAATTATTACTAGAGTTCTCAAACAGAAAATRTGTAATTAAAAAATTTTACAAAATAAATTATACTATCCTAGACCCTTTAATTTGCACCTAGGACTTCTTTAAGGCATTTTGTTCAGAAGTATTTTAAACATCTTCAACCCCCTTTTTGATTAAGCCAAAAACTTCACCAAAACATCTTTCACATTCAAATCACATTAGCTGTCAACCCTAATTTCTGACCAGGATGTTGAATGGTTCTATTATTCCTGATAAAACTAAATCTCTGGTCAAGTTGAGCATGAATCTGAGTTGTGAGTAAACTGAAGTCTGAAAACAGATGGGCTTTCATTTTCTAAATCTAATACTTGCTACTAAAAWCCCAGTCTTCTGCATACTTTTTTTAAAAGCTTTTTTATTTAAGTGCAGCAATAACAGGACTGCTATTGTAATTCTGACTATACTTTCGCAACACTTTTATGGAAAGTGTTAAGGAAATAAGCACTTTCAATTTAGTGAGATGATACTCGTGAAGTCCTATGATTGCAGAACTAGCATTACACTATAAAGTATTTCTAATTATAAATTACCTCTTTCTCTGCAGTAAATTGCTGTAAACTTCAGACTTGAACACATATGACTGGAATCCTTTTCTAATGCAATTGCTTTTATCATAATGCTACAGGACAGGCTATTTCTGTGATCCTCCCGTTCTCTTATTGGTCTTAATAATTGATAGCGGGTCTCCACTTTGTTCAAAGTAACACTTTGAACTAACTGTTCAGACTGYTCAACTGTTTTGAAGTAACTGTTACTTCAAAACACTTCAGCTCCTCCTGCGAAAACAAATAATTGCAGATTCTTGTTAGGAACTTTGTCACGATGAGGAAGATAACTATTACACTGGCAAGGGAAATGCTTCCTGCAGCAGGAATAAGTAATCAACCTAAATAACCTATTCCGAGTCTCTTCATTCCCTGTTCCTCAGTCTTCGGAAAGACTCTAACCACATTAAACTGAAAAGAGTTCAACAAATCAGCAAGTAATTACCTCATGTAGCTTTCATGTAAGATATTTACATATCTCACCTTTTCCAACTCTTGAACAAAGGTAATGCTACAAATAGTATGTAAAAGTTCTAGTTTGTATTGAGGAAAAAAAATAAAAGTTAATCTTGCTAATTAAGATATGAAAGGAGGTGAGAAAACAGAATCTATAGTTATCAGAAAGCATATCCTTAGAGATAGCCTCACAAGCCACTTACAAGACTTTTGGGAACTACACTATATACAGCATATACTATACACAGTAGCAGCAGATGAGGCAACAAAAGATCTAGCAAAGTAAGAAAATAAAGAAATTAAACATTAAAAACTGTCAGGTATATAGGTAAAAATACAACTATAAAGGGAATTTTGAAAGCTCATTTTAAAATTTTGGTCCCTGTGTTCACAACTTGTTAAGCATTACATTATACCATACTTGGTTGTSATAGTTTAATGTGACCTGTGCTCCTGGCCCTAGTCATGAAATAATGCCAGCTGCACAAATGGTCAGGAAACTAGTTCAGGCAAATACTATTTTCAGGTGAAACAAACCCCAGAATCCTGTACTGTGTTATAAAAAACAGGTTAGCTTAAAACTACTGAAAAAATGGGCATGAACTTTTCCAGCTGACATGCACTGATGTGGATGAGGGAAAATTATTTCCCAGCTGAGCAACATCTGGCAGAAGGGCAGGGACAGGCAGTTAGGGGCAGAACTGCTGAATATGAAGCACAGTCTTTTCTCTCCCTAGAYGACTGTCACTAAACTAGTATTCCAAACCAGACTAAACCATTACTTTTCAAACTGATTTGCAATGCCCTAAACTGGACAGACACTTTGAAAATGTTGGATTTAAATATAATGCCTGGATTCCAAAATATCCAGGGCATTTTAACTTGAGTATTCAAATCGTTTTTTCCCTTTCATTATGAAGTTTTAAATTACTAGTAGTTAAAGATGTAATAACAGAATTCCATCCAATATTTACAGCATGTTTAAAAAAAAAATCAACCTGCAGGCTTAAAAATAGATATTTTTTCATTCATGAGTTGAAAGAACAAAAATTCAGAAGGCTGGATCGAGAGAAACTGAATTTAACCTACAAACACCAAATAATTTCATATTACATGAAAAGCTTAAAAGCAAAGAGAAGTGATTAAAATCAACTTCAAAAATTTTCACCTAGCAAAAATATGTCTATTTTCAAGTAGAAGGGAAATAATCAGATTAACCACAGGGTTTCCTCCTTCCCCCCATCCTCATATGAAATACGCAATATTTAAATGTTCGTCTCTCTAATCTGCTTGTTCAGTGCTCCTTAGGCACTGCAAATAGCAAATAATGAATGTTACAACATTTCTTTGATCTCAGAGATCATAATAAGAATGAACTCAGGCTAATTCTTACTCCCGGATTGGAAAAACCTATATATAAAGAACAGTAAAATAAGATGCTCCAAGGTATCTTTAATCTTATTTCACCAAAGCAGGCTTTAGGAGAACTACACAGACATCAATAGGCAAATTTTCAAAAGTGCTTATGGAATCAACATCACTTGGGAAAGTGTGACCTGAAGTACCGAAGACATTTTTTGAAATTCATATATTAGCGAGCGTAACTGTAACRCTTGCACATTTAGAAAGTTTCTTAAAGATTTCTTGCCACTTTTCCTATCTCTAAGTGGAATATATAATCTCAGAACCATTGGTGACCTCAAAATGACAGATTACATCAGCTGAATTATACTTTTTAAAATAACACAAAAAGCTAAATATTAACAGAATTTTACAAAGAATTTGGAAAATATTTGGGTCTGAAACCCACCAGAAACCACCTACCTTTTATAAGACACCTTAACCTGAGAGAAACAATAGTAAACATAGAATCATAGAATCAGTAAGGTTGGAAGGGACCTCTGGAGATCATCTAGTCCAAYCYCCCTGCTCAGCAGGGTCACCTACAGCATGTTAGACAGGGTTGCATCCAGGCGGGCCTTGAAGATCTCCAGAGAAGGAGACTCCACAACCTCTCTGGGCAACCTATTACAGYGCTTCGTCACTCTCACAGTGAAGAAATTCCCCCTCACGTTCAGGCGGAACTTCCTGTGCTTCAATTTCTGCCCATTGCCTCTTGTCCTGTCACACGGGGCAACTGAAAAGAGTTTGTCCCCRTCCCCTTGACACCCTCCCTTCAGGTACTTGTACACACTGACAAGATCCCCCCTCAGTCTTCTCTTCCCCAGGCTGAAGAGGCCCAGCTCTCGCAGCCTTTCCTCGTAGGGCAGGTGCTCCAGCCCTATGATCATCTTTGTAGCCCTACGCTGGACTCTCTCCAGTAGCTCCATGTCTCTCTTGTAYTGGGGAGCCCAGAACTGGACACAGTACTCGAGATGAGGCCTCACCAGGGCTGAGTACATACATACATATCCAAATACAAACAGAAGTATAGACTAAATGTTCATATCTTAGGCAGTGCCAATATATYCAAAGCATCTTAGAAAGTCTCAATCCTTACAATCAGAGGCCATGAAATATGCTATGACTATTGCTGAGGGTACACACACTCTTTTATTCCATCAATATCACACTAGTATTAAAAAGAATCAGCCTTCAGTTATTTCAAAGTTTCATAGCCGTAGTGACMAAACAATTACAAACATAATCCATATAATGCCATATGCTTTGCCTTTAGTTTTGGTTGGATTTTCTGACACTGATGGCTTGAAGGAAACATTTACATCTGGATTATTCACTCATCTGAGGTTAATTTAACTTCTAATTTGAGGTCTTTTCTCCATTTGCAGTAGGGAAACAATTTTGACAGTGTGCCTTCATAAATAAAAAATACATACTTTCCAGAAGACTTGAGGAAATCACACTATAATGTACTCTGGTTRTTTAACTCAGTTTTAATATTGATCTTTTTGCCATTAACATTTAAGCACTCTATATTATGCACTTTATATAAACAGTCCTAGTTTTTACAGAACTTCCTCATTTAAGGAGGGAATAGTCAGAGACGTAGATGAAAGCCGTCACCTAGGATAGATCAGTAACTGTGGAATAATAATCCAAGGCTTTCATTACCTGAATTTCAATAACATCATTTGCAGAAGGCATAGACATATTGAGAGAATCCTACCAAACCTGTACTGTGTGTTGCTCTTCTTTAGAGTAGGAAATTGACTGGTAGCCAGCTCTGACAAAAGACAAGGATCCCTTCACTTTAAAAAGGAATGTTTGTTCGGCCTTTCCTCAAAACCCGAACCAGTTAATATTTAATGTTTCACTTCAAGTCCAGAAAAAGAAAAGTCTTAGCTAAGATGCTGCTCAGAAAACTTGTTTATCTTTAGCTTCTCTGACCACAGATATTCCTAGGTCATAAATTCAAGCAACACAGACTGTGAACATATTAGTTAATGATAATTTATCAGGAAAAACAATGAAGTGTTCTACAACCTCCGACTATTAGATTTCAGTTTTAAAATGGTACTTTGAACATTAAATGACCTGACATGGTTTATCCAAATGAATGATAGACTAAAGTAAAAAAGTTTAACCTAGATTTTCCTACTACAACGATGCAAGCTATCTACAAAGTACTCTACAAGATGGCCCTTCAAGCATACAATTAACTCCTAAATCAAATCATTTTGAATTAGCTCATGTTTGCTGACCAACTGAGCTCCATGGGCATTGAGAAAATATTCTTGATAAGTTGAGGTAGGGAAAAGATAAAACATGCAGCATGGGACAATTCTTACAACATTCAGATCATGATTTTCTGACTTGAAAGTATGCAAAGACTAAGGAAAGAAAAAACGATGTTGCTTTTATTTATTTCCCTAATAGATATATTACATATTTTAAATAGAGGACAGAAATCATGCACAGAAAATTTAAATCTAAATAACCACAGATCCCAAAACACTAGGCTTTATAGGTTACTACATCATATTACAGAAACCTCTGTTTCCGATCAACAAACAACAGGAATTGAAGGTCACTATGTACTATGGTACAATGTATTATTCAAAACAGTGTAAATTTAATTTTACATCAAACACTTTTTTAATAGCAATCTGGGAAATATCAGCCCATTTTAATAAGTATTAATAACTATTTCAGATTCAGTGCAAGTGTGTTCAATCTCACTTAACAGCAAYAAAAGAGCCTTA
The DNA here is from genome assembly GCF_003343005.1 of Rhea americana. Lineage (NCBI taxonomy): Eukaryota > Metazoa > Chordata > Aves > Rheiformes > Rheidae > Rhea > Rhea americana. The sequence continues at coordinate 2,792,053 of NW_028185816.1, forward strand.
TATAAACATAGTTATTGCAAATGATGGATTCTACCATTAGCGCTCATTGCCTTTCAAAGTTATGTTCAGGGATTATAGCTTCTTTAAATAATAGTCCCAGTGCTTAAAATTTCAGAGGTAGGCATTTAAATAAATATTGTTTTTAAAACAYTGAACAACTCAAGGTATTCTTGACTGTGGCTGCTCAAACCTCAGAATAATCAGAACAATTACTTGTGTGAAAACATTACACCAGTCCTTTGAGTTTCTTTCTTTGTGCTTTAAGTTGTATCTTTCTCTACAGGATATTTATTTCAGACTTCTCATTTCAGAAATTTGAAATAAAACGCTAAGAACTACACCATATAAAACTACTTCTGCATGTCTTCAAAAGTGAGATAGAATACTTGTAAATATTAACTAAAGAAGTGTGTTTATATAATTTAATACAYTGCCATATGTAAGATATTTTAGCCTTAAATTTTAATCCTACTGTAACTAGGGACACCTAATATCCATAAGTATGGAACACATTTCACAAAATGTCTTCCAAAGATATGTTAGATTCTATTTTTAATATACTTTGTTACTATCCATAATTTATATAACCAGTGCAGAGAACATTCGAAAGAGGCATCATTAGAGTCCTTTACATAAATTGACCTTGAAGGTCAATTAGAYATTGGCTAAATCTCATATTTCAGTAGTCTGATGCCTATTCTGTTCTTATCCATGTACCTGGAAACTAGAGAGAAAAGTAAAGTACCAGAAGCTGATGATCATACTTCCGCTAAGTGTTTGTTTAAACTATCATCACTTTATCAACAGGCTGGGTAAGCAATCCATTGTTCACTTCCTGGCTTACTTTGTAATGCCATATATTTTAATCATATTTTATATTATATAAAAGTTAAAAATAACTCTTCTATAAAGACATTTACATTGTTCAATTGTTAAACTTTAYTTAGTTCTTAAAAATCAAGTAAAAAGTTTTACTTTTTTACCTAAGTAATAAAAGAACAAGATGTAACTCCATATATATCAAGATATGGTAGATATCCACCTCAAGTGAGTATTGCAGACTCTACAATCAATATTGTCACAGCCCACTTTTCCTACTGTGATACCTTACTGTACTCCTTCTCCCTTCCTCCCTGCAACTATATTCATGAACTTTTTTCCCTCCCCTCACCTTTGAAAATTAGGATACCTTTCTGAGCCTGTCCATGCACAGGACACGTGCCCAGTGTATACCTTCCAGATGGTTGCTGACCAGCCAGAACACTAATTGGTTAGCCACTGCATTTCATTTGATTAGCCAGCTGCCTAATCGTGTCAGACATATGCTCTCATTGGTCAGTTCCCCTAACGAGAGCACGTAAGGCTCAAGGACCAACTGCAGCCTGCATTACATCTTCACACAATTCCAGCAGAGCAARTAAGAGCTTTTGCTCAGACATGGCAGTCTGCATCACCGTATGGGGTGGCATAATGCACTTCCAGAATGTTTGGCTTTTAAGTACCATCATGACATATACAATGAATTTCTGCTACCATCCAGATTCGTAGAAGTTCCTGTTACTGCAACATGATCACTGCCAGGGTAAATATCTGTTCTGCAGACCCACTACTAAAAATTATCATGATAATGACCTCTTCTGGTAAAAGAAAAAAAAAGATCAGGTATATGAATTAAACAAAAGATCTTATGGTTGAAACAGCAGCAGGAACATCAGCATGATCATGATCTGACTAATCAAGCTGTTTGAACTAGTGACTTCCAGAATACTGAGATTCCTTTAGATGCTGCATAAATTAATAATCAATTTTGCAAGTCCCCATCTGTATTTTATTTGAGTCACTAACAGTAGAGCAAATGCAAAGAACKGCTCAAAATAAAGCAGTCAAGAAGATCCTCCTTTTTATCAAACTTATTGTAATTGCAATAAAGAAAAATATGCCACTAACTTCAGTCAGCTACAACTAGGCTGCACTGAAAATGTTCTTTTTATACTGTCAAATTACAAAATCCATTTTTTTTAGTTACCTCAACTAGATTTAGAGAAGCACAATAATCTGCTAAGTATCTCCAACAAATATGCTGCCATACAAATGAAAAAAATGAAAGATCTGCAAGAGACTTTAAAAAAAAAATCATAAAACAAGCAGACATGGATTACGCTCTAATAATAATCTTCATTATGAAAAGCATTATTATAAGACTTCTGATATCCCACAGCTCAAAATGTTTTCATTTTTAGAAATCAAATTCTCAACTTAAATTCAACATCCAAAGAGTCCTTAGCTGACAGGTACTTTCAGGAATAACTCTGAATTTAGTTTGTAACTTTACATATATGACCTCCCCTGAATTGCTAGTCCCTGCAAAATGTGGATATGTACATAAATCTGGTACAGTACTATGGAATTCTTTTCTCCAGAGAGATAGATGTCTTTCCTCTACACAAGCTCAGCTGAACAATCTCTTCCTGAAATTATTTTGCATCATTAAATTAAACTTCTATTAATGTCATTTTCTAACATTGCTGACAGTCATTCTCACATATCTCTGATGCCGTTTTTAAATTTTATATTCTTTCAAACACAATAATAGACCATCTTAACACTTTGTTTGTATTTATATACACACACCACCCTTTCTGATCAAAAGATAATCTTTGTACTGGTGTGTTAAGTGGCTCATTTTATCTCCTTTCCATATTAAAAATAGGAGCATCCTGAACACTCCTTGCTCAAATTATACGGATTTTCTTTAAGATTAGGGCATGCATTGTGACAGCAGCATATAATTTTCCTGCACAATAATTTTTTTCCAGTTGAAAGGTATCCTATAATATCATCAGTATCAACATGAACAGACACCTGATTTTCAGCTAGACAAAGCTTGTATGTTTGCTGACTTTATTTTCAATAAAGAGCAGTTTTCAGATATAGAGCCGCTATGTGAAAATTTGAAAACAACCTGGCAGCTCATTTTTTGACCACAAAATCCTAGACCAGAAGGTGATATAAAAACTGTAACAATATTATGTATACAGCCTAAAACTTGTTCATGCATTCATGAATTCTTACYGTAGAAACTGCAGCGTATCTACTTACAGATAAAAAGGCTGTATTTATCCCAAATATTTCAAAAACAGGATGAGGATGTTCTGAAGATAGAAAGATTAAACACTACATTCCTACTACTTAGACAAAAAGTAATAATTCTCAAAAATCCTTCATATCTCTTTTGGGAGTATGGAATCTGCAAGTTTTCTGTGCTTCAGAGAGCACTTCAGAAGGAATTTAATTAGAAATACATATTTTATAACCAACATAGCCCTATGCAAATATTCCTTGATTGGCTATCTTAAATTCCTTCTGAACTTCTTCAGAGTTATTGGGTGAAATTCTCTGCCAGAGAAGACACTGGCATACAAATCAACATACACTCAACTTTCAACCAGCATACACAGAATTTTGATTTTGTTTTAAAAATAATCTATTTACAAAATTGTCAGTAACATGACTATGTTCTATACTCAAAAGCCTGTGGTCTTCCACTACTATTGTCACAATAGTAAAGTATAAAGATGATCCAGGAATCAGAGTCACATGAGTACACAAGAATTTTGTACAATTTTTAAGTTTTATGGTTGCAAAGAAATTTCTAAATATTTAAGTAAAAGTTTATAATTAAAAGGTGAAACAAATAAAAAGTACCAGTTAATAAAAGAAAAAAAAACGATTTTTCAGCCAAATCTATGTTGTTTTCTATGTCTACTTAATATTATTTAAAATATGGGATTGACATAATTCAGAAACCATAGTAAAATAATTCACTTAAAGATATGTTGCCCTAGTTGGGTCTTATGCACAGTTCCATTTGTTACGAGTTCACGTTCATCCTTAATTTGTTAGAATTGACAAAAACAGTTATATTTTAAAAAGAAATCAGTTCTAACTGAATTTGTGCTTGTGAGATATTTCTCACAATGTTCAGTGCAACCATTTTTATTTGCATACTACCCTGTGTTATTAAGGTCAGTGCTGAGATTTATCTGCAAATTCAGATATCTTTTGGATGACATATGGCAAGATCTGCAACTCTTCTTAGCCTAGGAAATTTACATCTGCCTGTTCATTCAAGATACTAAGCATACTTGTGTTGACAAATACAGAAAATAGCAGATGGCAAAAAGCAAATGCTCAACATGAAGCATTGGGGATCATCTCAAGAAACCCTGGACTCAGGCATTTGCCATTTTTATTTTAACAGCAGAATTATGTTTTTTAAAAAAATCTAGCATTGATTATCCTGGATACTAATGAAAATCTGTGAGTAGAATATTCACTATTACGGAATAAATACCTTATTAATTGCAGTTGGTATCTGAGATCTTACCTGCTTTATAAACTTGTGCCTTTTAAAACAATTATGACAGTACAATTCTTCAGAAGGTTAACTTCTGCGCTATGCATAAGTCAGAACTCTCTGTATTGACCATGTAATTTGACATGAAATCTCTTCATAAGCACCGCATGGAACTGTTCATTTGTCAATCCAGCTTCTAAACTGGACTTACTCTGATAAATCACTACCACCACAGTGCAAAGAATTGCCTGGAGTGTCTGTATGTAGATCTGTCCGTACTGATACTATCCTCCCAACAACAACTTTAGAAAACCATAAACAAACGTTTTGTTAGAGGTAAGCAGCCACTAAGAGCTCTAAGTGCAAGCTTTACTTAGGGAGCAGAGGGGTTAATTTACAAGAATGGGACACAACAGGTAAGATGAAAAGTCAGTCCAGACTTTTTTTTTTTTTTTTTTTTTTTTTAAAACACTAATAGTGAGCTGTAATGGACACCTAGGGAATAGCATCAGAACAAGACAAACTTATAGAACCCCCTCCCTTTCATATTCTACCAACATTCAGAAGTCCACGGCTCAGGGATTTTCTGAACTAGACACATTAATTTCTGTGTTAGCATGACACGTTGGACCCTTCTTTCACGAAGATCTAACAACTCTTTGAACCATGGAACCTCTTGAATTCAACAWCATCTGTGGTAATGCTTTTCACACTAACTATGGAAAGTCCTTTTAATGAAGGTGTATGTTTTGTAGGCTCCAGTCACTCCTATAGCCAATGAGCTTTTAAGGTGTATAAAAAAATACCTGTTTTATTACCATCATGTCTTTATGCTTGTCACAGACTACAGACTGACTAAGCAAGGTGCTATATCAGTAAATAGACAAACAAGAAAAGTCTGTAACAGTTCAGCTAAAAGAAAAAGATGAACAGAGAAAGGACATATGGCAACAGCAACAGACAAGCAGCAAAAAATCTGCCTTGGAGAAAATACCTACAAGTAAGCACCAATGTGGCTTTTTAAAAAAAAAAAAAAAAAAAAAAAAAAAAAAAAAAAAAAAAAAAAAAAAAAAACAGAGTGAGTGAGAGAGAGCGTGCATGTGCCATCACTAACAGCAGAAGAATTCTGAGCCAAACAACATAGGAGGGAAAAAAGAGTATTCCAATTTTCTCTAACATTTCCCATTGACCTTAAAAATAAAGAACACTGACCACTTAATTTGGAAATGCACAGATTCTAAAGAATAGTTAGCTTATTAAAGTACAGTTTTAGCAGCAGCAAAGTTTAGACAGTTATAATTACAAGAATTATCATTTTATATGCTTCAAAATAATTACATGAAAGTATGGTGATATAACACTACAGGTCAGCACTATATTTTTAAGTTGATACAGAAGAGGAAATGCCATTTCAATTCTGTTCCATTTTATTCATGTAGCAAACAGCTCTGAAGACTCCTTTATATACGATTTTAATTTAATTATACATAGGTCCATAGTTAAAGAAATACATTACTTCCATCATAGTATTCAGTTTAAGTTAGCCACCTATCTGAACAGAAGAGATATTTTACACTGTAGTCCCTTCATTTTCATTAAGAACAGAGAGATCATTAAATTTTTATTTATATTTTTTTCTAGTAATTCAATAAAACAAGAAATACTAAGATGTCCAAGGAAACAATTGTTACTGTTAAGACTGGAACTGAGAAGCTTAGTTTCTAAAGCCTTCTCCAAGGCTGACTTTTCTCATATTTAACAGTGAGAACCAAGGGATTTCTGTCCTACATCTGCCTGCAAATCTCTTGTAAAGTTTTAACTTCAGAATCTTACTTCTTTGTGAAATTTGTCTGAAATGAATCCGTGTACTAAAAGTTATTAAGAGGTACTGAGATGGGCTAATGTACACCAAGATTGCTTAGAAAACCCAGCTGAAAAGTAAGAGTATCAAAATGTGTTAATTCAGAATATATTGGTGAAATTACCTTGAAAACAATTTAAGGGGAATAGAAATAAAAAAATAAWAAAAAAAAAMCTCTAGATTGACATTTACTTTACCTCACTTAAAAATTCCAGCTTTCTACCATATTAATTCTGACATCTCAGATCAAGCAAGAGAGCACATGCATAGCTAATCTAGCACCCTGCCAATACTGACTGTTTAGCTACCAGCTGTCTAAAGCAATCAATATAAACCAAGTTCTGCTCACCTTCTTTTTGTCAGGAATAGTAACTTCGGCCTTTCTTCTCTAGCAGCTCACCAAGTTTCATGCAACTTAAGAGTTTAATTATCTAAGGATTTCTATTTGTTCAAATTTGTTTGAAAATGGCCAACAGTATCAAAAATAGAAACAGTCAACGTCTCAGTGTCTCTTACATCATCTCCTTTTCTCAGAAAGCCAGGCCAAAGCATGATTTGAGCATAAAGCCAGAGTTCAGGGGATGCAAGAGAACAAAGAACAATATGAAGTAACCTGGTGAACCTCTGAGATTCTTATGCATGGATACTAGGAGTACAGGAAAACTGAAGAAAATAGCAAGAACACGAAGTGTTAATGGATAGCCAAAAATACGACTCTACACAAATGCACCAGAAACCTTTAAATAAAATTTAAGTTAACATTCCTGTATTTTTCTCCTATACATTTTCTACCCCACTACTGCAGACTCTCAGGAAGAACCTTTTGCTCTTTGAAGATGCTCTATATTTATTATGGGTAACATTCAGGACACTAACTGCAGCATGATAGTAAATATCATAAGCATTGATTAGTGCATTTCATGACTACGTACTTCAAACAATGAATGACCTTTCTCAGYCTACAAGCCTGATTACTGTTTCATCAAATGCTGGAGGAAATATATGGCTTGATTCATTCACAAGTGTTTAGCAAAGCTAGGAAATATATTGATATCTTGGAACCAGACCATCACCACCCACCTTACATAATGTAATGATAAGTCATAAGCTCTCAACATTTATTTCATAGTTATAATATCAGTTCGTTTAGCTTGATTTAAACATACTCTGATTAATCACATTTATACAAAAACTGTAAGCTGAAGCCTGCAATTATTACTTTATTTGTTTACAAAGTAATTTTTGCACAATTTAAATAACAAAAATGTACTTACTAATAAAACCAGTTTTTGGTACTTGCGTTTTAGTTCTGTCAGACTGTCTGATGGCTTTGCACCCAAGATTTTGTACCAGTCCTTTTGAGCTATCCTTTCAAAGGCCATAGTCTGATTGGCTAAGAAATCACTTTCTTAGCGCTGCTTAACAAAATGAAATAATAATTATAATTTGAAAAGAACATTGAAAAATTAAAAGTGAAGAAATATGACAAACTACAGGATCATGAAATAGACAGTGGCCCTCAAGCATCTCTCTCCCTACATGAAATCTACAGTACAAAAAACAGTTTGTTAGTTCCCATGGCCAAAACATCCCATATATTTGACAACATATAGAAAATGATTTAGACTGTTTCCTTTCTTATCCCTAAGGATATCATGTTTCACAGAACTTCTTAGAATCATTTGGCACTTCAACCTCATGAGCAATTTTTAACCTACCCATGTTACAAGTAATACATACTTTTATTTTAAAGCAACACTGCGATCAATATTTTAGAAAATTAAGTACATAAAAGTGTGAAATTTTCTTTTGTCAATTCTGGAATAAGACACAAGAAGTTAATGACAATAATGATACACTAACACTTTAGCTTAAAGCAGACCCCTATACACACAGAAGCGCCAAACTTGTAACAGCTGATTTATCAAGAATCTCCTGATATGGAACAATACTATTTCTCAGTAGAGTTTCATGTGATTTTTTTCCACCGTCARAAGAAAACAAAAGGTTATTTTCCACTTCAGCATTAAAAAATGGATGTAATGCTAATTTCTGTTGTACCTCAAAATTAGTGTTTTTTTTTAATGGAAGATGTTTGCCTTTCAAACTTTGTTGAGACACAAAAAAAAACCAAAAAACCAAAAACAAACAAACAAACAAAAAAAAAAAACAACGAAGTGGGCAGGTATGACTACAGGATAAAGGCTCCTGTTTTTCTTTTAGTAAGAACCATGCAGGTATGCAAATATTTCCATTCCCCCTTCCCCCTTCCCAGCCCGTACGTCAGGTAAACTCCTTCCCCCAGGATGACCCCCCCCCCAAAAAAAAAGCTTTCAGAACTACGCGAAAAAGGCAGGCACCCCGGGGTCGCACTCCGCACCCCGTGACCCGCTACCGAGCGCAAAACGGCCGGTGCGCCGCAGCGGAGCCGCGCCACAGCCACGGCCGGAGCTCGGCTCGGCTCCGCGCTGACCGATACGGCGGCGAACCGGCCGCCTGGATCCCAACCCGCGCCACAAGGAGCCTCCTGGGCCCGGGAGCGGCCACCGGGGCCCTGCCGGAGCGCTCCCGCCGCCTCCTCAGCACAGCCGCCGAGACGCGGCTCCACAGGGGCGCGCGCGCCCACACGGCCGTTAACGCCAACGGACGCCAACGGTCGCCTGCGGCGCCGAGCAGAGCAGAGCAGAGCAGAAGGGCGCGCGCGACGCCTAGCCCCGCGCCACGACTCGCACCCACCTGCCCCGCGGCTCCGGCCCGGCAATGGCGGCGGCTAGTACAGGAGTTAACCCGTCCGGGAGGAAACAGCCGCCCTCGGACAGCGCTCTGCGAGTTGCGCGTAGCAGGGGCAACAGTCCGCAGGCCTCTGGGGCTGCTCGCCTGTTTCCGCCCGGGCATTAGTGGTGCTGGCACCAGCAGGAAGCGGATCTCTTGCCGGGGCTCGACGCCGTCGCCATGGCGACCGGCGGCGCTTCGGCGCGGCCACGGCAGCTGCGAGGCTCGGTAAGTGACGGCGGCCGCCCCGGCCCCGGCGCCGGCGCCGGCCCCGGCGCGGCAGCTCGCACCCAGCGCCGCGGGAGCACCCTCCCGCCGCTCTCCCTCCGGGAGGCCGCCCCCGGGGCCGGGAAGACCCGGCGCGCAGCGGGCCCCCCTTGCCCTCCCCCACGACGGGACCGGCGCGTGCCTGGCCGGCGGCTCCGCGGGCTCCGCGCCCCTCTGCTGCCTCCCCCCGGGCCGGGAGCCGCCCTGGCGCCGGGCAGCGCTCTCCCGCCCGCTGCTTCGCCGGGCGCCCCCGCAGCGGGCGGCGCCGCGTCAGGCGGGGCGGCGGCGGCCCGGGCGCGGCGGGGGCGCCGCGGCCGCCCGAGCAGCCCGGGGCGGCCTCGGAGTGCCTGAGTAGAGCGGGCGCGTTGTGCGGACCTGGGCGGGCAGAGCGAGGAGCGTCGCTCCTGGGGTAGCGTACTGCTTCGCCACCGGGCAGCAAGACAGCGGGACAGGCGAGATTGTCAAGGAATTGAAGTGTCTCAAGCCTRAGCTAAGCTGTATAGTCCCCTTTGAAACCAGGATGTGTCCCCTGAGGCGAAGGTTTCAGTATTTCTTAAGTTACTTTCCTCAGTTTGGCTTGCTGCTAGCCAACCAGCCCGCACGCCCCACAGCGCTTCATGTAGCCTGTGAAGAAGTACGGTTCAGGAAATGCTGTCTGTCATGAAGGGGAGCAAATTAAAAGGAAAATTGTAGAAGATGTCACACAGTCGCACAGTTTTAGTCCCTAAGTCAAAGACTCTTGAATGCTGCATGTAGAGTTTTTTCATTTGAATTCATTATAGGATTGGTGCTCGAATCCAGTTGATAATGCAGTGTAAACTCAGTTATCTGAGAAATTGTTAGCRTTTATATCTAATACTAAAATTCTCTGCAATATTATGGTCAATAGAAAATTGATTATAAATGTTATTGAAAGATCTCTGAAGTCAGAACAATTTCAGAGGTCAGAGTCTCAGTTTTTTTTTCTACACGCTTAGCAGTAAAAGAAAATAGGCTGTTTAACATTACAGTTTGAGATTCACAAACTGCAAAATGCATGAACTGTGAAAAAAACTATAGGTTTATCGGGCCTTGTATTATATTCTTTGTTTCTCAGTTTCTTATTTAATGATTTTATCTATCCAATTTGGGGGAAATCAGTCATGTTTTAAGCTCTTGTTGGGATTAGGTTTAGTCAATCATATTCTATCTGCTTCTAATAAATTTTGAAGCTGTTGATCATTTTCAAGCCAATTTTATTAAATATTAAGTTACATCAAAATTTGTTAAAATCAAATGGCTATGTAGGAAAGAGAGACCCAGGATAAAACAGACAGAACTTTCGGCAGCTACTGGCTGCCACTACGGCATGTAGTTCAAACTAGCCATAGAATTTGCTGCTTTTCTCGTTCTGTCTCCAAAACAGAAGCAGATAAGTGACATGAGAAGTGCAACTTGTAGTGCAAGTCTAGAGTGTGTCGAAAAAACAAAGCAATTTGCACTGTACAGAGACTGAAGTCATGGAGAGGATCTGGGGCTGTTGTAATGGGAAGGTATAAGAGATACAGGACCCAAGTCTATATGAAATCATATTTCATTAGTTCCTTTTATATCTTCTACAAATTTTATATAAGTATATACATTTCCAAGGTATATAGAAGGTATATTGATTTCACTGCAGTTGAACACCTTAATGYGTTAAAGTCTTCTTCCCACGGTAAATGTAAGATAATTTATATATAGGCTGTGTTTTTCAAATGTTTTTATGAGGGAAATTCAACATTTTAATACATGCTTTATTAAAAACAGTTACATTGTATTGTGCTATGTTGTGATAGAAATATAGGGAATGAATTTTCTGATTCATTTTTATGCGCAGCGGTTCCTTGGGCTACTGTGTTATATATTCATACAATGAAACATGAGATTGTTCTTTTTATTTTATTCTTTTAAGAAACAGTTGAAATATCAAGACCTGTTTGATTTTATCTACATTTTTGACTTGTGAAGACAGTCTGTATTTTTCGAAGTGTGCTTAATAAGTTTTTTGGGCTTTTTTGTTTGTATTGGTTTTATATTACTATAGAAGTGTACAAAAGATTGATGCAAGTAAACATAGATTTTATCTAAATCAGAAGGCAAGTCATTGTAAAATTATTTGCCATCTAGAACACTGAAAATATTTAAGAAATACAGAGTTTTGAGATGAATATATTTTTATAGTTGAAAAGTTAAAGTCATTTAATATAACAAATTCCCATCTGGACAACTGTGTCCCTGTCTGGACAGCACTTAAGTGTGCTAAAATTTAGCRTATGCTTTAGTACTGTTCTTAATAGGAAACACTGTTCCTGATTTTAGTCTGATAGCTTTTTTTATTTATTTTATTCCTGGTTTTCTAATGTGACATTAGAGTCTTCTCTGCTTTTTGTATTTTATGACTGAGAAGAAATAGGATTCAGAGCAATAAAGTCAGAAGGAACCACCAGATTACTTAGTCTGAATTTCTCTATATTATGGAGTGCTGTATGTTCTATCAACATTAGGAAATGAGAAATTCTTCACTTACAAGACAGTCTGTTTCGAAAGCTAATTACCTTATCATTAAAAATTGTGCCTAATTCTAAATTTGATTTTGTCTGGCTTCCATTTTCAGCTGTCAATTCTTATTACATCACTTGCCTTAAATTACAGGGCCTTTTAGCATCTAATACATACCAACACAATCAGGCACYGATTGTTTCATTTCTGTTAAATTTAAGAGATAGAGCATTTGTACGTTTTTCATAGTAAGATATTTTCTCTTAAATCATTTTTGTATTTTTCTTTTTCCATTTTCACGACTTTATTTTTAATGTGGCAATTAATGASAGCTGTATAGAATATTTCATGATAGGCTCTTACCAATACTCCTTCTGGCCTASTGATTTCATTTTGACTATTCAGCTGAGTACAGCGAGGAGGATTCTTTTCAAATGAATTGTTCTGTCAGAGCTATAGTAKACAGCTGACTCAAGGAGTGATATGGGTGAAAATTCTGTATTTTATCTCTAGGGAACACTTCTTTCACTACCAAACACAAAATAATTTGTTCGATTTTGAACAATGCTAGGCTTCATTTTAAACTAGATATTAAAATCCTTGGAAGAGGTCGGATTTAAAAAAATGATTAATACACATTTTTTTTTCTTTTTTGAAGATAAAGGAGTATGTCAGAGATCTAAGTGTTCAGTTCTTCCAGAATTTGTTTTAATTGGGTCACATTTGTCAACAGTCAAAAAGATAAACAAAGTTTTGTCTCCCAGGAGATGTGTGATATGATAGACTAAATGTCATAATGATGTGAACAAATGAGATGTAACATGCACTGAAAATGTATGTTTTCCATTAAATTTCCACAAAATGATTGAAAATGTCTTGGGAATTATTTAAGCAATTTACGATATTGTTTAAAAAGGTACATCTGCGCACAGCGAGTACAGTCTTTTGTCGTTCATTAGCAATGTATTTAATGATTTTTTTTTTAAGTGATAGATAGTTAAGGTAACAGACAAGTGACAGATTGTTTGTCTTTAACGATTTCCCTGCTTCAGGCCCATTACAAAGCAATTAGAAATCTGACAGCATTTTTACTCTGCATTACTGATCATCTAAAGTGATGAGAAATGAGAGCTGATGAATATTAATTGTATATTTTCATATAATTATCATAAATTTTTACCTTGTCTAGTGTGCTGCAGGTGGAGGAAAGTCAAGGGATGGAAATCCAGTCAAATATGATAATTTGAAGGATTTTAGGAYTTAGTTTTTAAGTGCAGTGTCAGACAGTCTCTAAACCAGGCATAGATTAACTGGGGGAAAGCTAAAGATACTTGCACCTTTCCTTCCTTTGTTAGCCCTGGCTAGCAGTTACTCTTGGGTCGTGTGACACACTATGGTTACGCCCTTGCAAAGCCTGCCCCATTTAGTTTGCAGTTGTCGCCATGCTTGTCTTTTTTCATAAATACTTACTTAATGTTTGTGTATTAAAAAATGTATTAAAAGCCAGGCACTTGGGATTCAAAAACCAGTAATTCTCATTTTTTATCCTCTTTGTAAATATATATTATAATATATCACTTCCTTGCAGTGTGCTTTTTTTTCCTCAGGGACCCCTGTCTCTACCAAAGATGAACAGTGTTCATATGACTCATTTGGTGAAGTATGGATCATTGTTCAAATTTTGCCTTGAAGATGAAATAATCACTTGCATAATAATCTGACGTGATAGAATCTTACTTGTTTGCAATCCCTATAAGATTTTTATCTTCATCCTTGTAAGATTGTCATTACCATAAGAAAGTTATCTCTTTTCCTGCATTTCCCTGCACATATCTGGCTCAGTGAAATGGGTGAATTAGAAGAATCATGACAAATATATGCTTATGTCACTAAAGTCTCTTAGAATCCCTGTACATATGGAAGTCAAATAAAAAATGCATGCGAAAATTTGTATTTTTTTTCCCTTTCTTCCTCAATGCTTGACTTTACAAACTTGATTATTTGGGCAGAGTAGTCACCAATGTATTATTCATATTACATTTAAAAGAACACATTAGCATTTTTAACACTGTTGCCTACCTTCCCAAATTACTATAGTGAGAATGAATAGGGAGAAGAGTGTTTCCTCATGGTGGCAAACCTTACTAAATCTGGTTTAGTCTTGGAGCGTAAGAACCTAAGAGCACTCAAACAGAGTTAATGTGAACTTAGTCTTCTGTCTCTAACAGTGGCTATTAGTGGAGTGAAAAGATTCCAAGAAGCAGCACTAGTATAGGGAAATCCTTCATATGGCATTCCTCTGAGATACAAACTTTTTATATTTACGTATAATAAGCCCAAGGCCCAACAATACGTAGTTACTAGCACACTATAGTTTGAAATTAAGGATCTAATTTATCAGTTAAATAAAATTGTTTGGTAGTGCTCTGTCAATATGGTATGTTTTAATCCACATTTTCATCATGAAGGGATTTTCTTTCAGAAGCTGAGCTATAGAAGGCTTAATTCCCATTCTGTTTTCCTGCAAATGGAAAAGGTAGCATCAATAGGATGGACAAGTAACATGATGTCCTTAATGCTGAGGCCTCATGTTCATTTTAGTAAGTGTTATTTATGCTCTGATGTGGCCAAAGTCCAACTTTGTTCAAGTTTGAAAGATACACATCTAAAAATTAAACACTTTTTTCTCCAGTTGTATGCCAGTGCATTCCATACTACATGTTTTCATATGTTGTCATTTTAATCCTCATTGTGTAATGTTGGCTCAGACTTAATATAGTGGCATCATGCTCCTTGAGATTCTAAGAAAGGCCAGCTTCTCTGGGATACACATTATTCTCAGTATATCTCTGCAATTCAGAAAGGAAGGAGAGCCATACTACAGCCTTTCAATTTTTTCGTGTCTGACATGATAGTTTTAATACTCATCCACTCCTTCACTATTAAAATTGCAGTTATGCCTAGATCGCATGCAGATTTTTCAAATAAAAGGACTTTTTTTTTGTTCTATTCTCTTGTACATACATTCCCATTCTGCATAATCATATGCTGTTTACCAGGTGTATAAAGCCATACATTTTTTCAGTCTTTTTTTTTGAATTCTGATAATGAAAAGACAAAATAAGATTCCATTGGTTGTTAAAACTTGTTCTTTATTCTGATTTACTTAAATCAAATATTCAGATGTATATCAGAACTTATCAGAACCTGGGCGTGTTTAATGTCACATTGGTTACTTGCTAAGGCAAACTGCAATACATACGAAGACAGTGGAGCAACAACTTTGGTGTCTGGTGATGCTTGCAAACATAACAGATAGACAGTATTTCACAGTTTATGTTCTTCTTGATAAATGTAATTATCAAATAAAATTTTTAGTTTTGGTATTTAGATTATTCATTCTATTTTAATTGACTTTTTCACAATAATTGGATGTTCCCATGTGTGTATTTGAATCGAGGCACTGGGCTAATTGGCTCTTTGCTTATTTTCTTTAGAGGTAGAGGGTAGTTTATCATACCATTTTTCCACTATGTAGTTTGTTTTTTAAGATGAAAGTATGGAAGTAAGTTTTAAAATGCATTTTAGCATTACAGTAAAGAATGCCAAGCATTTTTACTACCTGTACTTCTAATACCATTAAATTATATATTTCTATATTATATCTAATCTTTAGTCCTAGCTTAAGCAAAATTTCTGTTGTCTTTCCAGTTTTAACTGAAGATGTACTTCGAAGATACAGCTATGCTATCTCTAATTGCAGCTAAAAGTGATAAAATTCTCCCATTCCTTATTCCCCACACCTCCAGTCACAAACTTCTGCTTCCTTTGCATCAGCACTGCTATTCATGTGACCACACAGTGAAATAATTCATGGAGATAAATGGAAAAAAAATCAAATTCTCCTAGAAAAAAATACATTTTTACATACAAGCTGATTTAGCTTCCCTGAACAGATTTATCATAATACAGTGCATCAGTGGCAGCACTGAGAAGGCAGGAGAACTTGTCCAGGACAGTGGGGAAGAAATGTAAGAAGGAAGCAAGTCTGCCTATTTTGATGTCAGCTAGTCATCTCATCATACTACTTTATCATCAAGCTGAATAATGAGCTTAAGCTGAGTAAAATTTTTAACAGTCAGCATATAATAAAGCTGTCACAGGATAACACATCACCAAAAGTGTTTTAAGGCTGAAGTACATAAAAGGGAAACATCAATCAGACTGCCAAAGTGCAGGACTCTGCATTTCCCTTTGCTGAGCCCTTCATGAAGTTCCTCTCTGCCTATTTCTTCAGCCTGTTGAGGTCTCTCTGACTGGCAGCGCAACCATCTGGTGAATCAGGCACTCCTCCCTGTTTTGTATTGCTGGCAAACTTGCTGAAGGGAGTACTTGGTCCCGTCATCCAGATCATTAATGAAGATGTTAAGCAATATGACCCGTTGTGGAAACTACTAGTGACTGACCTCCAGGTGGACTTCATGCTGCTTATCACAACCCTCTGAGCCCTGCAGTTCAGCCACTTTTCAAACCACTTTACTGTGCCCTAATCTTGCCCATACTTCATCAGCTTGTCTGTGAGGATGTTATAGGAGACAGTGTCAAAAGCCGTACTGAAGAAGAGATACACAACATCCACTGCTTTCCTCTCATGCACCAAACCAGTCATCTCATCTCATCTCATCCCATCTCATCCAACAAGCCAATCTTCTTGTCTCTACAGCCAGACTTTCTGTTAGTCATGAAAACTCGCAAATAATTGGTTGTATTTATACTTATTGTATGTATAAGCAAAAATCTTTCAGCAGTGGATTGTTAAGCATCAACAAACTGAACTTGAGCCATGGTCTGCACTCCTGAAGGCATATAAAACTATTCACTACTGAATTATTGTTTCCCTTATGTAGAGTTACAGTGTGACAGTAATCTCACAGAGAGAATTATATGCACTGTTTATATATAGCTATATCAACAAATAATAGAGATATCTACCATGCTTAAATCTTGTCATGGTGATTTTATATGACATGATGGCATATCTACATTTTTTAGACTTTGAAAATACTAATTTAATATACTTTCAAAAATCCATTTAAGAAATGCACAACAAGGCCTAGATTCTGCAAGGAAGTTGCTATGTTTCTATTCTCACTGAAGTTAATGGTCACACTATTATACTTTGCAGCTGTGTAAGTATTTGCAGGAAATGGCTCTTAAACTGTAAAGACCTGCTTTAGTTTTGCTTTAGCACTTACTGCTACTATTAGTTTTGTTTAGCTCTGTAAGTGCTAAATTGTTCTAGGGACCAATTCATGAACTTTTGTCTCAGATGAATTATACAGTTGACTATTTGACTTTGTACATTGTACTTTGCTTCTTTTCATTACAATAAAAACATATATATCCAAATGTGGTTTTTTATATGATTTTAAAGGAAGCACTTTAAGAGCTTGTGCTTACTTTGTAAATTTTTGTCAGTACAGCTTTTACAGTAACACTGAAAATCAAAGCTTCATTCTCGCAAGTAACTTGCTTATAAGGTGGCAAATCTCATGCATAAAAAAAATTAATCTTAGAATTTCACAACTGACCACTGTGTCAAGCAATTACAGATAAAAGTATTAGATAACATATTAGACTGTATATATGTCCAAAAGCCAGTGATCTATTTTAGGTTAATGTAAAACTCTAACCTTGATTCAGATCATTTTATATGACAGTTGATTAGATCTCTTTTTTCTAAATTAAAAGAAGCATCCCTATTAAAAGGAAAAAAATTAGAAAGCTCCTGAGTTCTTGGTGACTTCTTTGTATAAACACCTTTTGAAACACAGTACTTGTTCCATTCTAATATGCATGGAGGAGACCTGGAGGAACAGGGAAAAGAGGTGGTTTTATTTAAAATCTGTAATTCAGCAGCTATTACTTGATTATATGAATAGATAATCATATTAATCTAAATCCAGAAAAAATGTCTTTTTGCTCTCTATTCATAGACTCCAAGTTTCCTTTTTAGTTTGAAATCTTGCTCCTCTAAAAGAAGAAACACAGAAAATACACATGCATTCAAATGAAACTTTCTAAAACCCAGTATGTTCATGCAAGCTATAGATAGGATTATGCTACAAGATTGATTCATTTTTCTAATCACCATTTAACCACCAGTCTTACCTATTAGCAAAGAAGCTTATGCTTTCATTTTAATTACAATCTTTTGTACTTCAAAATAGGAAATGGCAAACAGCAGATTATCTAATAAGTGCTCAGAAAATATGCTGTGTGGCATGTGCATAACCACAGAAATATGATGAACTCTTAACTTTACAAATGTCTTCATACCACATGGATGTGCAACCTACATTAGCAAAAAAATTTAGATAAAGCCAGTGCAACTTTTCACTCATGCCATTTGCCAAGATAAGATGTTTAATTTGCTACTTTGTGATGTTAYCTGTAAGTTGTGATAAGTTTGTGGTAAGTTAAATTTGCTACTTTTTAGCAAGATACAATTGAGTAAAACATTCCACTAGTATCAGTCTCCAATTAAAGATGAAGAGAACTAGAAGAGTTAAAAGTTTTTTGCTTTCTCAATATAATATATTCTCAGTTTCAGTCAAATAAAGGGAAAATATCTCAAAACACTACAGACAGAACACTTTGTATTTAAAATCTTAGTCATTTCAGTTTTTGTGAATCCTTGACTTTGGATCCATCTGCAGCTGACTTCACAGTACTGGATTTTTCAGAATAATTTTGTCTTCTCACATTTCTTYACTTCATTAGATATCAGTTCTTCCTTTTCAGTCATATGCAAACTGGAATGCCAAGTCATGGTGCTAATAATTGATTTCACTCAGGAGGATACACTATATTTTTTAGCAATGAAAATATAAGAATGATTACAAATTACAAGATGCTGTATGCATTTATTCAAGGGAAGAAGTCTCACTGTCTTGAAAGTCGTTGTCAGGGTTCAGTGAGGGTGAGGGGGCGAGGAGCTGAGTTTGCCGGCAGGGCTGGAATCTTGCAAGAGGGGCCCAGTTCAGCAGTACCTGAATGAGGTGAACAGGGTAGGCCAAGCGTGGCAGCCAGGTTCAGTTGAGARTTCAGGTTGTCAAACAAGTCTGTGCTGATAAGGCAAGTCCAGGGTCAAGCCAAGATTGCRTATCAGCTAGTGAGGGTCAAGATCAGGTTTAGTGATGGTGGCCAGAGTAAGACACAAACCAAAGATTGCCAGGTCAAGCCAGGAAGTCAATCCACRGGTCAGGGTCCAGGTCCAGATCCATGGGCCCACAGCCAGGCACAGGCATGGCTGTGACACAGGTGCAGCTGAAGCTCAGGCAAGGCCAAGCACTAGGGCTTCAGCTTAAAAGCAGCTCCCACAAGAAGCAGGAGTCAGCCCTGGCTGAGGCCTCCTCACAGAGCTCTCTAACAGCTCCTCCATGGCCACTAGATGAAAGGCTGGACAGTCCTAAGCTGCTCCATCTCTAAGTTGGCCCTGAGCCCAGCAGAAAGGGAATGTACTCGGGGTCCTTACAGCCATTTAAGATCCCAGGATGCTGTTACCATTTTCTCTGTTTATAAACTATAAAGACGCATAGAAGCAGATGATAGTCACTTAATCTAAGATCAGCAAATGTAAGTGACACCTGAGTTTAGAAATTTCACATCTTTCTATTTGCTTTATTATCTACCTAGCTAGTAAAACCTTTATGATGAATGGATTATTCATTTCCTTGTGAGCTCTTATTGTTTCTAAAGCACCTTGCAAATGTCAGCTAATCTTTACAGTCCTTCCGTATTTTTCCTTCAAGGAAAAGTATGTCCTCATTTTTCACACTTATTTGTCTTCGACACCCTGGAAGATTCATTTGTCAGAGTAGATTTTGTCTGTTCCAAGTCCTGAAAGAAAATCTCATTTCTCTGTCACTTGGGGGAGAAGTAACAGGCATATTGGGTGCTGTCTAGTTTATTGACTAAGTAAAATGAGATAGTAAAAGCTATCAGGTTTTTGTGTTATGCAAAGATTGCTGATAACATGCTTTCTTCTCCAATTGCCAAATTAAGCAATATAGTTTCTTCACTTGTAGTTGGGATATTGACAAAAAAATCAGAGCCAAAGGTCTACGGGATGCCTGAGTTTCAGTAGGGGAAGCGAGAGAAAAAGAGGAAGCAGTTTCCTTCCATTCAACGGCCCAGAGATCTCAGGAAAAAAATGTCATCTAAGCCAAGCTCCGAACAATTTCAGTGGAATGTGAGCTTCATACACAGCACGTATGTGGTATGTTATTCCTTACGMCGTACTTATGTAGCATGAAATGTAGTTCTATGATAAACCATAATTGGAGTATTAGAAGAAAAGAAGATTTGGCGTTCCTARTAACTGATATATCAAACAATGTTCACTTTTGCTTTCTAACTGCTATGAGTCAGGAATAGTTAGATTTATTTGACGGTAGTTAGCCGGATGTGAGGATTATGGCAGTATTTGTTGGAGAAGGTATTCCCCAAAGTGATAGAGGTTATGTATGTAAAGCTGTCTTTTATTGGGTTATGAGACCGTTTCCTAAATCTTTTAAATTTAAAAAACTGTGTTGTGGTTAAGCTTTATTTTATATCACATAAACGATGAATACTGTGGCTTTCCTGTATACTAAAATTAAATTTAGAATTTTCATAAATGTTATGATGATGTTGATGTAAGCCTGTCCCAGAAAATGTTTTTGAACTGTAATTCATGAAACACTGACAGTATAATGGTGATTATATASATCATTAATAAAATAATAAATTATAAATTGCTAAAATTTGCTAAAATGTTCTCACCTGTCAATATAAGAATTTATATATTTTTTAAACTTATAAAATTGTACTTTAAACATTGCTTATAACCTTTATAAGGTTATCTGGAGCATATATGCTGTTGTGCAACAGTRATATAAGTGCGAATAAATATGAAACACATATGGTTGCTGGAGAAAGATATTTTAACAATGCAAATTGGAAACAAATAAATATAAGGTTTGCTTAACCCTTCCAGTTTAGTTAAAATTTGATATTGCCATTATTTTAATTTTTAATACTTTTTATAAAGTATACAGCCTGTGCTATACAGATAGCGCTTCTTCTGAGAAATCCAAGAAGTACAATTGCAAAAATAAAAATAAATTTAAATATGTACATTTAGATGTGAGAATATTAAAATAAATATTTTCAACAACTACTGAAAAATTTAAAGCAAAAAATAGATACTTGATAGATATGCAGTAAAAATAAATAATTTAGGTGAAAATGGATGACTAGACACAAAAAGGAATGACCAAATAATGAAGGGCTAAAGGGTGGTTGTTACATCTGATGCACTTCATTGTATATTGTAAGTAATTGCTATCCATAAAAATTCCATGGCTTCTGTATAAGAAAAAGAGACAATTTGACAGGCAACACTAGTACTAAGCAACAGCAAGTACAAATCGTTGGCAACTGTCATTATCTTGCTGTTGAATTTACATCCTGAACTGTGTGATAACTTTGACCTGTATAGCWGTTACTGAACTAAGGCCTGTTAAAGTGGTTGTATTGTTCACTTATGGAAAAAATTATTAGCCTTATGCAGACTCATGTCTCAGAAAACTGAATGAAATATACTGTTGTTTTCTATTTAAAGAGGAAATATGTTGAAATGTGTTCTAGCTAAATATTAATAATTAGAAAACTGCATTAGAAAAGCAGAATAGAATATTGAACTAATCTAGGCAAATAAATTTAACAGTCATGGCAGTAAAATTTATTTTTGTAGTAATTACCAATTGGTTTCTTAAGACTTCAGTGCTTAGGTCATGAACAAACAACAGTTTAATTGCTTGTAAATGGGAAAAGTTGTTAGTGCTCTTAAGGTTTTTATTTTTTTAGTTTCTTATCCTGCTTAATTTTTTGTTACCTTTTCTCTCTGTGTCTCTATCTGGAAATTTTTACTTTTGCCACAAACCTATCCACAAACTTATCCAAAATTATATGTGCCACCTTGAACAGATTATGCAGATAGCTAAATATACTATTGAGTAAAAGGAACATTGCTTTAATAAGGAGTATGTAATAAGGATTTCTATAGCAAACATACTGCAAGGCGTGCAAACAGATTCTGTTGTTCACATTCACTGTGACATCATTTTTGTAATTTGCAATGGAAATATTATGACACCTAAGCCATTTTTCTTGACTACTAAACACCATTTCATAATAAGGCTTTTATTAGGTTTCCACATACTAAGACTTTCATTTTATGGAGGTAATTCTACAGAAGAATGGGCACCACAATTACATCTAAATTTGAGTTTTCTTAAAGTACAAAACACTACAGCAGTGCAAGAGTAAGACTGCTGTTGGTAATTGCACGCTAATCATTTTGAAACAATCTCAGTTAAAAAATTGGAGTGTATGCAGCAGTACCCTAGCTAGGTTTTACATACACAGTATGCAAATACACAAAAAGCTSGACAAAGAGTGGGGAACAATAGTCATAGTCTTGTATGCATTTTCTGTGCCTCCACTCCTTTAGTGGTAGGAGGCAGGGACTATGTATTGTTGAAAAGTAATAGCCCTTTGCTACACTGGACCACTTACATGTTACTTTTGTTGCTATACATAAACAATAGGTAATTACCAGTTAATGCAAACGGTAATAGTAATATTTCATCAACATAGTTGATGCAATAAGTAGAAATACAGAAAAAGTTTTACCTACAGAATCAATAATGATATCTAATAGATTTTATTGCATAAAGAAATTTGTTTTTGGCTTTGTAGTAACTCTCTGCCCTGGAAATGGCTAACGAGCCTTGTAGGAAGATGACCGCTTCCAAAAAATTGTCCTTTTCCTTTCACTAGTCAATATTCAAAACAGTAGTTATATGTTTAGAGTCATAATACTAAAGAGTTTCCTTTGATTGAACGCCAGTATTTAGGGTTCCTRTATATAACTTGTATTTTAGTTTAAGGATTTTTACAGCAAACATACTGCAAGCCATGCAGACTGATTCTGTAGTTCACACTCACTAAGACATCATTTTTGTAATTTGCAATGGAAATATTATGACACCTAAGAATTACACAAATATGGAGACAGAATGAGGACTTGAGCTCATCCAGTTCCTTTCTTGCTTCTGCTTGAGCTTTGATATTGCTGTTGGCACAGTTTTAAAAGTGGTGATTAAGATCCTCCAAAGGATTGGATAGAATTGGATTACGTGATCTCCATATGAGTCAGTATTCTATCCAGACTTTTGGCCTATGGTGTAAGTTAGTTTTGTCCATTAATATTACCCTCCAACTGAAAGCTGAAGGCTTTTGTTCTCATTATTGTTAGTGGTTTTATGCAAATAAAGCTTTTTACAAATTTTATGAGAGAATTTAATGTTCATTTTATATGAAGGAAGATGAGCACAGACTAAATGCTAGTGCAGTGTAGTATAGCTGAGATAGCTACCATAGTTCACAATAATCCTGTTGTATGGCATTTTCTAGAATTCGAATTCTGGTCCTATCTTATGCAAAGATAAATTGAACTAAATTCTGCAATAGTATTATTGTTTGCAGAAATAAGAAACAAGATAAAACTATTAGCGTGGTTTCATAAAGTGTTTTCCAACTTTAATGAAGTTGTTGCATGCTTTTTCATTGATCAGATTTTCCTAGCTCCTTACAGTCAATCATTGCTTATTTAAACTAATTGAAAGATCAGAACAAAAAGATATATTTCTCTTTCAGAAAGTATCTCTCAGTGTACACAAGAACAGCTGTTAAAAATACTGAGGGAAAGCAAAGGTCTAGACAACTTCTATTTGCCCACAACATTCATCTGCAATTAGCAGTGGTATCAAGAAGGTCAAGACGTTAGAGTTGTTCTACACATCAAACAAATACAGTTCAGAGCTCTGATGGAGTATCAGACTAAGACAGCTACAAATCAAGTAGTACAGAAAATTTCTGTTTTGTATCGCCATCCAAGGGAAACAGACCTGAAAGTATTCCCACAAGTCAACTAAGGTAATCAAAGCTCTTCTCTCTTGCTATTAATCATGACTGCTGCTGCTCAGTTCCACTGTAATGATGATTCAGCTGATATTCTGAAACAGACCTTGCTAATTTTGGTTAAGATTTTTTGAACTAATCAATTTCTCTGAGTATGTTTTTTAAAAACTATATTGATTTCATCAAACATTTCTGAAAACAATTGCAATGACAAAAAACAGGCCTCCCAGTTTGCCTTACAAATTTTTTAATACGCCTAATAATGGATTAGGTAATACTCTGAGGTTGTCTTTCTATAAAGAAGAAAACAGTTCTCCACAATTAAACCAAGAATGAGTTCATTCTGTCCGTCCTGGAAAAAGCCWGGAGAACACTTGAATTTTGCAATGTACAATAAAGGTGATTAAACTGAAGACCTGGTGAACCAAAGTGTATTTTAGTGTGTTTGGTTTAGATCTCCTCATCAAAAGTTTTCTGTTGGCAGTGTCTTCCATTTTGAGCAAAGAAATTGGTGTTAATTCAGACAAATCTAGATGATTATAGGTATGATGGTATCCCCATGTTTGTGTGCAGACATGACCTCAAGCAGTCAGGATCTAAACGGTTCCAAATTTCTTTCTTCTAAATGTTTGTTGAAAGTTCTGAATCCAAAACTATTGTAGTATTTGTAATTGCTAAACATGTATGATAAAACATGTATTCTAACATGTGTGTCCCCCAGTATATGAAAGTTTGAATAGTCAAATGAACAAGAAATATTACAGTAACTTTTTAAAGGGGCCAGATCCTGGCTTTCTTATTCATATGGTTGAGTACTCAACACAGCCCTAGTTACCTTGAAGCAATAGCATGTCTTGCATTAGAAACTGCTAAAAAAAATAAAAATAAAAATAAAAAAGGCTAGGATTCTTACATAGTCATTTTGTCATTCAAGAAATGTGGAAATTCGAAAATATCTATCATATAAGTTTAACTACGTGCCATGCTGTTTTTGAGTAAAGTATTAACGCTCATTGAAGTGAACAGGAAAATTTCCAAGAMTTTTCATGGAAGAGAAATTAAAATCTTAGGCCTCAAGCCAGTTTTGGCTTGGGAACCTCTTGTTGCAGAGTAGTCCTGAGACCACACCTCCCAAATGGTCTAGCTGAAACATGACGCATAGCCTTAAAATGGTATAATATACAAGTTGTTTGTGCTCTGAGTTTTTTAAAATAGTAATATTTTTTCTTTATTGAATAACTATTTAATTTTATTCKGTCAATTGTATTCCATATAATTTGCAATCTGAAAAACAATTAATAATAAGCCCTCCTCTGCATTCATTGTACAGGCATAATTCCTGTCAATTTGACTGAAATTTTGCCCAAGTAATGACTGTCTCATCACCTCTTATTTTTTCAGCTGGAATCAATAACTTACATAGTATGTTCTGAAAGCACTTTGAATTATAAATTTTCCTAGAATTAATTACAAATTTTTCAATAGTTAATTGTGCTGATTGTTTCTAAGAGATACTTTCAAAAATTAGGTGATTTATTTTCTTGGGAACTTAAGATGTTTCATAAAATGAATTCATAGTGGAGTTATACAACTGCTTTCAAGTATTCTAGAAAGTTCTAAGTAAACTCAGTTTGGGATAGATTAAATCTATTTCATTTAAAACAGTTCAATTTCTCCATATTTTCTATATTTTAATGTCGATGCTACGAATTAAACTCTTAAACCACGTAGAAGTATAATAGCTATGGATTGTCTTTTTACATGATTGTTATAAAAGTTTTAAAAAAGAAAAAAGAAACACCAAATATATTATTTAAAAAATATCCTTAACTGTATTTTTTTTCAACAGAATGCTCTCTTTTTCAAAACCTCTAGCATACCCAGAAATCATTTGCAGTATCCAAAGTTATTAAACAGCAAGCAAATGTAATCAGTCATTGCTTACAAGAATGGCACAAGAAAGATCTTTGCTAAAGTTTCTGTGTTCTCAGTTAAGCCAGTAGACTCTAATGGAAGTTTTCTTGCACATAGAAAATTTATTTATAGCTTTTGCTTCAAATCCTAATGTAAATTCTCTTTTGCTATAAAATTGTTAAAAATTCTTATAAACAGTAAAAAAAGTTATGCAAATTCATAATGTACAATATTATTTGGCATTAAAAGGCAAAAGCACAATCCTTTTAAACCAGTCTTTCTAATGCTATATGTTCTCTTATGTTTCTCATCTTGTCTATAACTTCTAATAATAATCACAAAAATATTAAATGACTAATAGTGAAGTTACTATGGATGTAAATCAGTTGAGAGTGGATTTCTGCTTTYCAATTTTGATTTTTCTGATTAAATATTGATCATAAAATAAATATGTTGTAATTAGTATTCCTTACCTCTCACATTCATTTAGCTGCTGTAGGAGTGCATTGAAAAGCTGAGTCTGAACAYGGCTGCACGATGAGCGTTCTTGGCAGATGGCACTGAAGCACTAGAACCTAAAGACATTCCCCATGATGCCGACATTTATATTTCAACCGGAGAGACCATTTTAGATGTATTCAAAAAAATCAAAGGTAAAAAAAACCCCAAACAAAACAGAGAACCCCCAGCATATAGCTTAAGGGGTGCAATTAAAAATGATTTTCATCCTGTCTTTTTGCATGGTTTAACAAAACTAATGTTTACTCATTTACAGCTCAGTAAGAGGATAATGTGCTTAATGAAAGAAAAATCTACTGACAGCCACGTTTATTGCCCTTCATTAGCATTGGTACTTAATTTAATATAGATCTGAATAGACATTAGGGAGCCTGCAGGAGGTTAAATGGTGAAAATGTAAAGAGATTATTGAATTTACTGTTCAGTTTCAGTGACATCTAACAGACAAAACTAATTAGGCTTCCACTAGCAAAAATAATTCAGAATATAAGATTGAATTTGTTGATGTAATTTTTTGCTTTTTGTAGGAACATTTTTGCAAATTTTATTTAGCAATGTGGATTATCTACTTTAACAYACTTTTCTAATGCTATATTCTTCCATATAAGCACTACTATCAAWTTTTTTCTTTCCATTTCATTCCCTTACCAGTGACGTGGATTATCTACTTTAACATACTTTTCTAATGTTAGATTCTTCTGTATAAGCACTATTAACAATTTTTTCTTTACATTTCATTCCTTTACCAATGTAGTAACTATTTTTTATTATTCTACATTTTACTATTTATTATTTTTCTACAAAGATGGAAAACTACTTCTGAATAATTCACATTTTAAATGTAAATGTAAATGTTTTTCTCAGTCTTATTTAAGATGATGRAGTACATCCTGAGATTTCTACAACAAATACGTGAAAACATTTTATAATATTAACTTAAATAGTGTTTAGCATCAAACTCAAAATATCAATCAAGTATTTTATTAAACCATAAATTCCACTGGCATTTGTGAGAAAGAACTTTTAATTAATGTGGGTAACTGCATTATAAAAAGCAAAATGGTTACTGCAATACTATATGCATATGCAGGATCAATCTCCAATTTCAGTATTTAATTCCGAAGAGAAATGCAAATAGGATAAATTGTTTAATATCATGAAATATTCCAATTTATATAACCTTGGAACAGGAAAATATGTAATAAGATTTTTTTTCAAAAGCAGAGAGAAAATGAGAAATCATTSAACTAGTGTGCTTATTTTATATTTCTTTTGAGTATGTTTATTTCTCTTATATACATTTCTGAAGAAAAAAGCATTTGAATTTTTTTATATATAGTTTTTGAATAGCATTTGTTATCTTGAAAAGCATTGCTAGACATATTTTAGTGTTTAATCTTTCTTTTTGAATTTCAAAATATTCAGATGATCTCTAATTTTTTAATGTATTGCTATTACTTAATATAAATTACATTTCAAGAAGTTATCTATATAGTACTCATCACTGGCAATTGCCTAAGAAAACAAGTATTATATAGCTATATGTCTATATGTAGAAATCTAATATTATTTTGTAGACTCCATGATTAAGGTATGTTTACATATTCATCACAAAATTCATGAGTGAAAAAAAGTATTATGTTTTTGTCACCTAAGCTATATCATACATATTTTTTTCATGCTACCATGAAACATTATCAATTATGCTAGTAAGCATGTTTCTTACATCATCATTTTATATATGCTGCTATTTATAACTTGAAAATTATTCTGATTATGATACATATGATCCATTGACTAGAATGCATATAATGAATGGCCTGTGTATCAGTAAAAAGCATGGATCTTTGTATTTATTCTTGCCAAAGTGTAGGGTATAGATACAYTGAAATGCTTTAAAATATAACGGAAAAGATTTGACTGTTTCATTGAATGAAATTAGTGCAATAAAATATAATTCTAGTTTCATATTGTGGGAAATATTGAAACAATATTATTATTGCAGTGTTTTTACATGGATACTGCTATAACTTGTTMGAAAATTTTCACTGATATTTTTATTATAATTTCTCCGTGCATGTGACAGAGTGTTATGGTAGATTTTCAAATTCATTAAGCARGTTTTTTTTTTCTTTCTCTTTCTTCTTTCAAGCCAAGTTCAAAACAAAAACTTCTGTGCTTTGTCTGTATATCTTTGGCTGTGTTTCACTGTGACATGCACTGCTGTTCTTTTAGCACCAAAATGTTGGCACGCATTACTGGAAATTTCACACCATCTCTTGCTGGATCAGCAAGCTTAACCTACCAAAATCTGGTGTTGTTGAATGGTTTTTGACTGATAATCAATCTTTTTGCTGCTCGACAGTTGTTGCTGGGACACAGACTAGAGCAGGTGGCAGATGTGCCTTGTCTTTTGAGAAAAGAAAGAGTAGGTGAACTTGGGCACAGAGTAACATATTGTGTGTCCATTAAAAGGGTAAGTATAACAGGAAAAAGTCACTGCTGTGAGTAGAAAAGTCACCAATACTGGAAAATAGGCATTTTTACACTCTGGTTTACAAATTTATTAATACTGGAAAATAATAGTTAATAATGTAAAATTCCATGTGCTCAAAAATCGGAACKGATGTTAAAAATAACCTTTATATATTCTCTATATAATATTCAACAATATTTTTTGCTTATATTTTAAATGTCTATATATAGTATGTATAAAATTTGTTTACATTTTAAAATAGCTGTTAYATTACATAGATGATAGATTTTAGAGAAATACAGATAAATAGAGATAGATAGTACTCATTTTATGTTTTCTTTCTGTAGCCCATAACTGGGAAGAGAGCACAGAGAAGTATGACTTGTCAGTATAAACATACTTTTTGCAGGATTTAAATTCCTAACATATAGGTAACAAGGTCAAACATCAGTAACAAATTCTTGTTGCATGAGAACGGAAAATCAGTGATAGACCCTAACCCTGCAAATATGTACAAATGGTCCCATGAAAATCAGTGAGACTTTTTACATATATAGTTACATATAAATATTTGCAAGATCAGCATCTTTGTCAATRTCTATATTTCAAATACTGAATCAAGTGTAAACGCTGTAATATGTGTATGCTCTTAGATAACACTTTGCTTCAAGTGGTGTAAGTACCTGTGTAAAATGGGACTCCTAGTGATGTTCATGGCTTTGGACCTGGTCATATCATACTTGAATATGGTACAGTTTCTTTGGATTTAATTACCTCCTTTTCTTTCTGACATACTAAAATTTAAATTGAGGATTTGAGTAAGTGAATAAAGATTCAGCCATAAGTCGACAAACTGCAGTATCTAGGATATTATCTGAGATAAAAAMCGAAACCCTTTGCTACTTCTAGTTTAATTTAAAATTTATGAAAAATACATTTACAGTGCTATTGTGAAAGAAGTTTAGTAAACAAATGCATCAAATCTCAAGCATTTAAAATGTATCTTATCAATATGTATAAGTATCTGAAGGGAGGATGTCAGGGGGATGGGACCAAAGTCTTTTCAGTAGTGCTGTGTGAGAGGACAAGAGGCAACCGGCACAAACTGAAACATAGGCAGATCCGCCTGAAYGTGAGGGGGAATTTCTTTACTGTGAGAGTGACAGAGGAGTGGAACAGGTTGCCCAGAGAGGTTGTAGGCTCTCCTTCTCTGGAGTTATTCAAAACCAACTTGGATGAAATCCTGTCTAACATGCTCTGGGTGACCTTGCTTGAGCATGAGGATCAGACTGGATGGTCTCCAGAGGTCCCTTCCAGCCTTGCCCATTCTGTGATTTTGGAATATTGTGGGTCTAGTGTATTGCAGAACAGGGCCAAAGAGTTAATGCTCTGTGGTATGTTGTTCTTCTATGTAATTTACATATGGAGAAGGTCAATTATCATATTTAATTGCTTATTGGAATTATATGGGAGATCAGGWACTTCAGTGTTTTCTTGCAGTTGCTTATACATCTAGAAATCACTGAATTAAAAAAAAATGATATTTCTATATATTGTKTTTAATGTGTCTTGTTTCTCCTGCCAGCTTTTATTGTACCCCAAAACTCTTTGTAATTAAGTTTCAGGTGTACTACTACAGTGTACTACTTCACCTCTTCATTAGCTACCAATTTCTTAAACTTATTTTAAGTTCTATTAGATTTCAATCCAGTGACACCAGCAAYCTTGCCCAATAAAATAATCAAGGCTATCACTCCTTCATAAGAAGTTTGTACACATCAGTCACGCTAGTGTGCAAAACACRGCCTTTTCTAAGCTTCATCTTGCATTCAGTAATGTTCAGCTCCTGTGTTAGCCATCTACCTTGCTTCTGATTCAGTTACCAAGTTGGAGACAAAGGAYTTTTGGCTGACTGAGCAACTGCAGACGTAGACTGCAAACCAAAAACAATTGCACTTAGGTCTAATTCACTGTACTACTGGGACTAACATCAGTGATTTCCGCAGAAGTCTTCAGAGTAGTGAACTTTAGCATCTGTCTAAATATATGACTATGCTGACTACATCTCCGTAGAATATTATAGGAGGTAAGATGTCTAGCTCACACACAGATCATTTACATGTAGACACTTAATTAAGTTGTGCCAATATTAATCACTTCCTAAAGACAGTTTTTTTTGGCAATGGGCTGCTGTTATATGCCCTGCTCACATATTTTATGTTAGTCATATTGACAAGGGTTCTTTGCAAGGAGTGTGGTCCACCACCCTGAACACATAGGTGTTTTATTCGATTAATCTATATATATATATTTTTAATCAAGGTTTAGGACATTGTTTATGACCTAGCTCCAGCTGTCTTTCTATGGATTGCTATATGAAGGGAAGTGTTTTCTGGCCTGTGATTCGTGCACCATAAGTGAAAAGATACTCATTTCTATTACATAGCTTGCTGTGCTCGTTGGAGGCTGGACTAAGACCATGTATCATGTCCAGCTCCTCTAAGGCTGTTGGCAAGCATGTTTGTATCAAATTTTTGGTGCAAACATATCAAAGTGAATGGAACAAGTACAAACACATGTTCTAAATATGAACTGTAACTTTTTAGGTAAATTTAAGCAGATAGAGTAGATTTTATTTCAGTTGCTGGCAGTTCCCTTTCTCAAATTATAACAGAAGTCACTGTGGAGATTCTTAAAAGTAAATTTTAAGATTATGTTTTAAAATACGGTAGAATTAAATTAGGTAGTGTATTTTGTATTAATTTGTTATATTTAACAATGGATGTGTGTAGCCACATTTCATTTRCTATTCAACAATAATTGTTATAAACAGTTAAAACTTGTTTAGCATGTTCTAGTAATTCTGGAATTGTTCTACTGTCTATGAACACTAGATATGAAAAGAATTAGTATATAAATATTCTCATTTCTATCACTTTGCCTAAATATCTGTATTTCTGCATTTACAGTGTTAATTGTTGGATATATATATTTCTAGTACTGTATGCTAAAAGTAAAACTAAACATAATAAATATTTATATATATATATATATATATATATATTTAATTAATACACTGTGATAAAGGGGCCCCTGGAGAAAATAATCTGTGATAAATGTTTTTAATGCTGCTTTTCAAACTTGTATTTAAATAAAGAGATAGAGACTTTCTGTTTAATACCATAAAGGTACCATGTGATCTACAAAATGAAATAATATGATGTGACAGGTCCAGACCGATAAGAATATGTGTGAGCACATTTAAAATAAGCCATCTTTTCTAGTAGGAGTAAGTGTCAGTGAAATGATGGATTCTCACCAAACATTGACTGATTTGGAAACATTTCAGTCCCAAGCATCATTCTAAATAACAACATAGTGTTTTTCCTGATCAACACATAGAAGTTAAAGTCTGTCATATTTTATTTTCCCAAAAAAAGTATCCTCTTGATGAACTTGAGGATAACACTTTTTCTCTTTTCCTGTGATTACTGTACAATATATTATTTCAATACATATTGTGGAAGTCTGTGAAATTATACACACTAGGTAATGTGTCTGGAGGTTTCTCTACCGTTCAGGGCAGCTTTCATGGGGGCCTGTTGGGAACGCGCTAGCACCTGCTTTGGTGAAGAGGCTGTAGCACAGCTGCTGGCAAAAACCGCCTCCAGCTGGCAAAAACCGCCTCCAGCCGGCTTCATGGCGGGAGGACCTAGAGCTGCCACATGCCATAAAAGGGAAGGATCCCGAGGCCAAGCTTTGATTGGTTAGAAGCTTCTGGAACACCTAGGGAACTCCATAACAGGCCTCATTAGCAGCTGTAGGTAGTGGTTGTGGGTGGTGTGTTGTAGGATGTTAGTGTGATGAGAACATGTGGTGTATCCTGAAAGGTAATGGGGATTTCTTTGAAAATACATGCTGAAATTTTGGCCTGAATAGGGAAAGCTATGCAGTAATAGAAATCTGTAAACATATGTAGAAACATGAGTCTCATCACTGATTTTGATGCTTACCTGGTTTGTAAATTGATCCCAAAATATAAGTTGAAGATTTTGAAATACAAAACATAAATGTGTTATAAGCTGTAAAAACTTATTCTAAAATCACACCAATGTAGAATTGGGTATGTTATTAGTATTTACAAAASAGCTTAAAACATACTGAAAGTTGGTATGCTAAACTCCCAGGTCGTTGAGGGAGATGCCAGTAAGTCTTTGTTTCAAAGGTTGCTGACAAAATACTTCGCTGCAGAAAAATTCAAATATCACTGATTCTTACTATGCTTTTGTTATTTTGGATGTTTATTTTTAAAGTGGGAAGTATTCCCTTTTCTGAGCTATTTTAGAACTTTCAAGGATACTTAAATCTTCCTTCTAGCTAGTCAGTGGGGCTGAACTCAAGGTTTTATGCAAGAATCTAGTGGCATGAGTGCACTTTCGATGTGTTCTTTTTGTCCCTTAGAGTTACCAGTTAGCAAACTATACTACTGCCTTCAGCAGCGAAAGGTAGATACAATGTTACTTCAAGAGCTTCCATGGTAAAGTTTGATACATATGTTTTTCCAGGAAATTTATTTGGAGTCTTACTGATGTCTCAATAGCCATAGGAAATACATGTTGTTAAGCCTTTTCCCCTAGTGTTAGGTTTCATTCTCCTCTCTATTAATCTTTGTAGCTGTATCTGAAATATGAGAAAATCTTTGTGATACACTTCAGCCTGATGATGCTGTTGGTTTGAAAATAGATTTCTCATTATGATATACTGACCAGATTGATTTCTGTGAGAACCCAGAAGGTTTGATGGACTGAGAAATGGCGATTTAACTAGAAGTTACAGGCAAATAGGCAARAGTGGTAATATATTTGCTATATACTTTGTATGATCAAGTAAGGTGAACTATTCTGGATAGAAAAATCACCAGAAAGAGTATTTTTTCCAAGAGCAGCTTGTTTGTTTGGAGTGTGTGTTTTTTTTCCCAATTAAAAAACTATAACTAAAAATCTAAGCATAAGATTAATTATGCAAGTGAATTAACTATCCAACTGAAATTTAAATTTAGATAATGAATAGATATCTATTATAATATGCTGCTAAACAGAGATGACCAAGTCCTTTGTTTATAGCTTTTTTTTTTTTTTTTAGGGGAATTGAGTTGATAAGATGATATCTACTACATTCCATATATAAATGCCCTGTTTATTACCCATTTATTACAGTGTCTCTTGACGAATTATGTTCCATATGACTTCTTTTTGTAGGGCAGTTAAATGTCAGTATCTTTGTGTATCTGGAGGGCCAGACTATAATGCTTTATCCAGAGTGCACTTGAATTTAAAGGGAGAGTTTTAGCYGTCTTCATAGACATCTGCATTAGGTCCTTAGAATATAAGCTGGTAGTGGAACAATATCCTTCTATATATTGTTCCATATATTATGATATCTAGAGCAGTGGGAATATGATAATGATAAATGAGCTAGAAATTCTGTAATAAAAAAGCAATAATACTATCTTCTAGGCTGGAAAATAGCTTTCCATATATGGCTTAAATTCCCCTCTTGACCAAGAGGAACATGGAAGCAATTACATAAGCAGTGTAAACTAAGTGTGAAAAGTACATTTTTGTTAAAATTAATCAGTAGTTGACGTGGCCAGACACATTATCGCCACCCTATCCAGGACTGTAATTCCAATGTAAATTTCAACACCTTCTTACTTTTACAAAGAACCAGGAATTTAAAGAAAGTTTTGTSCAAGCCTTTCACATAGCGTTAACTAAGGTTCTTGGCCTATAGAACCTATGTCTTAGCTCCTTGTTCTTCAGAAATGTTAAGACAAAATTTTTCAAGAGATGCAGAATGTTAAGGTCTGTATCCCCACTAATCAGCTGATTGCAATRAAAATCTGTTTTAAGTTATATTTAATTCTCAACTCAAATATCAAAAGCACAAAACCCAAAATTGGTTTCGCTCTCCCGTTGCTCTSTCATTCCCCTCTCACTCTCTGGTTCCCCTCTCCATCTTGCACTTGCTTGGCCCGTCTCATGTTTGCGCTCGCTCATTTTGTTTCTTTTCTTGCTCGTTCTGTCTCATAATTGCTCACTGTCTCGTTCCATCTCGCTCACTCATTCCATTTCTCACTCCTTCCCTCTCTTGTTTCCCCCCACCCCCTTCCATCTTGCRCTGTCTCACTTGTTCTGTTTTGCTCTTGCTCATTCTGACTCTTGCACGTTCCATTTTTTGATTGTGGCATGTGTC
>NW_028185816.1:2827095-2884595 GCF_003343005.1 Rhea americana
AGAACTGTTTGCATGGTGAACTGTAAGTCTATCAGTTGAATATGGGCTGGGGTGCAGAGCGAGAAAACCAAAACTTTCCACCCAGTCTCTAGGTGGTTTTTATCATAATATGTTGTTGCTGCAATCTCCTAAGGGCTAATCCTGTTTCTTCTGTTTGATGTGTACACCTGTGTAGTTCCACAAATAAATACAGGTTTACCTGAGTGTAAATAAAGAAGAAACTTATATGACATTCCATTGCTTCTGAATTGCTTAAGTATAATAATAGGAAATTTGGCTTAGYTTTTGCTATTGATTATCTGTTTTAATTATTAGACTAATGTTACTAATTCTAACTGCTAATTATTTAATATCATTTTTTCTCAAAATTAATTTTTAAAGGAAATAGTGTGATTTTTGTAAAGTAAGTTCTAGATTTCAAATTCCTATCAAGCAAAACGTGGTGATTTTGAACCTAATTTTTTTCTATATATGCTTTGAAAAGCGCCTAAAAATACTCTCACCACCTGGGCGTCATCTTTAGGTTAAATGGATGTTACTGGCCTGACCTATTTTCATGAAGAGTTCATAGAAAAGTTCAGAGCAAGGGGATGAAATACTTGATTGGCAGAGAAGATGAGTTGTTTGTAATTTTAATCAAATTTAAAATTAAGACATACTTCAAATAATATGTCAGACTAGTGTTAGTGAGTTTAAAATCTAATGACAACTGCTGTCATTATTAGTTAAATATAGCCATTGTGCCTGTGGCAATAAATGATGACACTTCAGAACATGCGGAAACAAAGAACTCTCAAGTATTTAAAGGGAGTGACTGTAAACTTAGTTAAACACAGGAATGTGACTTGTGCATAATGCATTTACCAAGTACAGAGGCATCTATACAAATTGAATGCAGCATTACATGTTGTTACTACAAGAGTCTTTAGATTTTTAGAAAACTTGGGCCTTTATGYATATTTCATAGATTTGTCTCATATGTACTACATTAACATAATTGTATTAATCTATGGAATATATTTCAGACTCATTTCTCCATTACTGCTGTATGTTTGAAATACATCACTAAATTTTCACAACATTAAAAAGTGTGAAATGAAAAGCAATGTCCTTTTTAATCTATTGAAGTCTTTTGCAGACAGTAAATTCTAGATTTACAAGGTTATGAAAGTGGTTTTGGGCATTCGTTGGTACTTATTTCTGTAAAGGTGAGGAAACAAACAAGTTGAAGGAAGGTGTGTGGATACATACACAGGTTAGTGTCACAAAAAAAAATAATGTATCAGTGTATTGGAATATCATTTACAAGTTCATTCTTTATTTACCATTTGAGAAATGTCATAACTTTATAAATCTTGCAGTTACRCAATGAAGGTATAAAGCAATTACGGACTAAGGATAGGTGTGAGGAGAACAAGAAGACTGAATTATAAATAGGGTTCTTTGAGTTCAGTACATTAGGAAATGTGTAGTGTACAAAACTGCACTCAGATCATGAGCATTATGATCAATACTTGGATAAGAAATACCAGAGGAAAATTGAAGTGCTCTATGAATACTGGTTATACTGTAAGTGACATTTTTCATTGTTAATAATGAATCAATATGTTATTATTTCATTAAGCTTTTTGTTGGAGGAAGGGATTCATTGTGCATATGAATTTGAACTGTAATTCTGCTATCCTGAGGTGATTAAACATTCATAGGCACTTTCATTAGCACTAACTGTGTTGCTGTGTTTTAGAGTGGGGTTAGATACTACATTCTGCTTATTCACAGTTTCTCACTGTAATTTCAATTTGCCAAGTTAATCTTAACATTCTGTACCAAGTTACTTGTAGTGTTGCTCAGCTTGTTTAAATCACTTTAACAGCTAACCTGTATCAAGTAGTATCAGGAATGTAATTTTATGCCAGAATGTACCATTTAAAAAAACAGAAAATTATGTAAAGTTTTATATAAAAAATAAGGTTTAATGTAACTTGGCAATACTAAGCACTTAGTGGCTAGTTAAGACATAGCAAATTAAGGCTATTAGCTCATACAATGTCTGCTACACAGTGGCAAGTAACTCAAAACCACAGAATAATGTAGCTTGAAAGGGACCTCTGTAGGTCATGTAGCACAATCTGCTCAAAGCAGGGCTAACTTCAAAAGTAGATCAGGTTACTGAGGACCTTACCTGGTTTTGAAAATTTCCAAGGACATCCGGGCAAACCRTTGCAATGTTTAATCACTCTTACTGTGAAATTTTTGTCCTTAGAGTCTGCTGAA
Source organism: Rhea americana (assembly GCF_003343005.1). Classification (NCBI taxonomy): domain Eukaryota; kingdom Metazoa; phylum Chordata; class Aves; order Rheiformes; family Rheidae; genus Rhea; species Rhea americana. The sequence goes on from NW_028185816.1 coordinate 2,829,370, forward strand.
ACTTCCCCTACTGCAGCTGTGACTCTTGTCCTTTTCCATGGACCCTGTGAGGAGCCTGATTGTTTCTGTCTGTTCTGTAACCCTTTTAAATAGTGTAAGACTGCAGTTAGAACTTCCTTTGGCTGCCTTCTCTTTGGGCTGAACAAAGCCAGCTTTCTACGTCATGATCTTGCATKTTATTCCCAGCTCTGAAAGTGAATGAAATGCAGTTGAGTACATAGATTTTAGACATTCATTCTTTCTGTTGGACTTTGTGATGAACTTAGTGCTGCCAGTGTTTGCTGTTCCACTGAGTATAGCTAAAATATGTCAGCTATATAAAATGCTGTAGAATGCTCTAGTGGATACTCACTCTGTGAGGGAATTTTGCTTTGGAGAGYGCTGGTTTGTGGGTGTCAAGAGATTGGTAGCTGCCAAGCTTCTCAAGTCAAGTAGGATCATGGTGGCTTAAGGATATTCAGCAGCATCAGGCAATTTCAGGTGGCAAGAGTAATTATAAGGCRCACAGATACTGAAAAGAGCGATAGTCTACAGTGTTCCAAAGTGGTATGAATGTATTCTTTGCTGCATGGTGCCTGCTCTTCATATACATAATGGCCTCATTGGTACTTTATTCCATCAGGCCTGATGATGTACCGTCATACTTAATATTCTTGGCCATGCAGATTCCTGGGGGACATACTCCATTGTGCCTGAAGCTTCGTTGTACACTTCCACTATAGAACACAGACAAGCTTGGCCTTCRGAGCAAGTCTGCAGCCAGTCTTAAGAGATAATAGAGGGTGTAACCTTGAAGGGTGGGCAAAATTTTTATGAATCATGTTTTGTGGCCGAGGTAGCCACAGAGTCTTTCTGAATTCATCTTTAGGCATCTAATTGTTCTTTCTGCTCTATGCCAAGCAATTTCTAACTTTCACCTTATGTCATCTTCCACTGTAATGTGATTCAGTTGCTGTTTCTTTTTGAAGTACCACTGTACTCGGGAAGAAAGCAAAATACATGCAGTTAGTGTGGATACTTAAACTGAAAAACGTCTTTTGCCRTTCCCCCAACCAGCTTGTAACACTTACTTACATGGAAAATAATATAAAATATATGTCTAATAATCGCACAAATAAAAAGTCAAATCATGGCTTTGAGTTAGATTAGATATACCAATGTATGTTAGAGTGCACTCCTCCAAGGCTGAAGCACATTCTGCAGCTTACTTGAAAACATACCAAATTCAAAAATCTGCAGATGACAGTTAATCTATGTTTTTACTTACTTGTATTGCTTAGCTGAGGTCTGAAGACTTGTCTTCCAGTCTTAACTACAGGTTGAAAAACTTCAATTAAATTAGATTTTTTGCTCTCACTACTTGTTTACAACATAATTGGTTTTTTAGTTATGGGAAGTGGAATTCATGAAAAGTCATGAGATATAATTCAAGATGGGCTGTTTATATGAACTTTGACATGCGTCTTCTCCATGAGACTATAGTCTAGTACCACTTGGAACCTGTATTGATGGAGGGACCAAGATGTAGTCAGGCCATCCTGTATGCTGAGTGGATAGGAGGTCCTCCATAGTCAACAAAAATAATTTCTTTACAACAAATGGGAATTATTAACATAAAATAATGTACATAAGAAGAATGTCTTCATAAAGTTTCGTGAAGTAACAATAAGCAACCTTTCTGTGTGGATAAGTGATTGATATTTCAACATGCCTTTTTAGGGAAAAGTTTATTTCAAGCTCTTCTGTGTGATCCTGTGCAACTGTTCAGATGCCCCTTCTCTAAAATGGTTGGAGTAAAACATTCCTGTATAATAATAAAGCAATTACAATGAATGCTTCCTAAATGCTTAATAATAAGRACTGTGAAACACACATAGTGTTAAWACCATTCAGTGAAGCCTCCCTGTGTTTTGAGATCCAGCATTGTTACTTTTAGCTGTGGGAGATAACTGATGCTGTTGCTCCATCTCTATTTTACCTGGTAATCTAGTTCCATGTGTATGATGTAGAAGGCTATTTGGAGCCTAAGAGTCTGCTTAGTGCAATTAGCATTAGTAAAGCCTTTTGATGCTAAAACTCTAAACATTCCCATTGTCACAGACTCTTTCTAGTGAGTGCCTAACAAGTTCACATCATGTGCATATGCCAGTCAGATTTCACAGCAACCACAGAATACCTTCCTGGCAACTGTAAGTGCCTGTGTGTGCTGTTTCAAATGTAAAGATAAGAGAAAKTTGATAAATTCTACTAGAAACAGGAAGTGCTCTGGAGAGGAAAGCAGGAAAAATGAGGCTACATTTACATTAGCAAGTAATGCAGCCCAGTTGAAACAGATCTGTGGAGCAAAACAGTTAGTTCCAAGGATCTTGTGTCCAAACTATACATCTTTTAAGAGGTTTTGCTGTGGGCTAACTCTAGTCTTTGCAGTAGACTTAATGAAGCGCTTTAGGTATGCCTCTGCAGCACATTGTTCATGTAGTTTCATCCAAGGAAAATCAGTTTGCATGGTCTGAAACAGCCAAATGAGCCAAAATGCATTAAGTCAGAGCCATAGGGTGCTCACTTAAAAGTTGCATTCTTTGTTTGAACTAGAACACTAATCTAGATGCATCCTTGTGAAGGAAAACAGAAGCTTTACAATATTGTAAATACCTCAAAATGGAATTCATGTATTTACTGAKAGCTAGCCTTAGTTACAAAATGTCCCGTTAGATCAGCAGATTTATAAATTCAGATTCTCAGTCACTGTAAATTAGTGTAGTTAATGTACTAGTATACTGAATTAAATAAAGTTAGCTTGTTTACATTCATTAAAGATCTAATTCGTGGTCTTCAGAAAGCAGTGTGAGGTTCCATCAGTTGACAGTCACTAAGGATATTTAAGTGGGAAACTAAACCACAGTTAAACGAATTGTTTTTCACATTCATTGTCAATATCAGTGTCAACGGGAAGATGAATTACTGTTTGTCCTGGAACTTCTGCAGATTGCCACAAAAAGCACAGCTATTTACATTTTTGCAGTTTTGGGGGAGACTTATGTATTAACATAAYCAGTGCATGCTTTGTATTTCATAATAGAATAGCCTCATGATGATAAAGATYGTGAATTGAAACCACTTTCTCAAAAGAGCTGTCATGGCATCTAACATGTTAGCCAATTGTAATAATAACAGTATAAGAGTTATTTTTTAACATCATATGTATAGATGAATTCCATTAATGTTAATGGCAGTTACAAGGCTAAGGATCAAATTTTTAACTGAGTTAATCATATAATGTGATTTCAGTGATCTTGAATTACTAAATAATTTTTAGAGGTTTCAGCCCCTAAGTTTTTGAATATATTCAGCTCAGACTGAGTTATTACTGGTAAAAAGAGTTTATTGGCACARTTTTGGTCTATAGTTACATAGTTCGTGAGTATATTTCAACATGCCAGGTACTCCATCTTTTTCAGAGATTTAATCGCAAATGTGTTCTGTGCAGAGGCACTACATCATTTAGAGGTAGTGCTAGTGTTTGGAAAAAGAAAAGCAAAAGTTGAAGTGAAACAAAAATGTCATTTTTATGGTGTAGTGTCAGATATGCAACTCAAACACTGCTTAAAAGGATCGAGTTTAATTTTCCTGAAGTAGAAGAAATGAGAAGCATTTCATTTTTGCAGGTGAGAAGTGAAATGTTCCTCTCTGCTCATTGATAGAGGCATGCTAAGGTGAATTTTAATTATGACTAAATTGTGGTATTACTCTTTCATACCCTGAACATCTGTTCCCTTCAGGAATGATGATTTATGCAGGCTATCACTGCAGACAGCTTGCTACAGCTTATGTCACGGTTAGTAGGAAGCTGGTGGTAGCATTTCAGAAAATACCAACATCTAAGTGGAGACAAGCCAGTGTGTATTATTTAGGTATTAGGGAAAGTGGAGCATGATGTGTCCGTTTTTAATTTCGAAGCCAAATATTGACTTTTTTTTTTCCTTTCAGACAATCTGTCATTTTTGAAGAAAGTAACTTGTGCAGTGAAAGGCCTGATTCTTCATAAAGGTGTCAAGCAAAGAAAATCAAGACTGTCATTTCCAACTGCATGAAGAAAATTATAGAGAAGACCTCAGTCAGAATTTCACTGTTTAAGAACTTTACAGGGTAGGATGGCTATGACATTGTTGCATCACAGAATCAAATTGGAAAAGTAACCTCTGTTTATTAATGTCTGAATGAATCTCCAAAATACCTTTGCTACTATTTTATTGTTTTTGTATAGCTACAGATTATCTTTAAAAAACAGGAAAACTACACTCAAATTASAAAGCCTTGGGATTCAGCAGAACTGGAGTTAAATGTCTGTTCAGGTTTGACAAGGAGAATTTTACCTTAGAGCTCACTGCTCCCCTAATAGCCCTCCTGCTTCTCATCCTTTCTTTAATCTGCTTGGTTTTGCCCAGTAACCACTTTGCCTCTGCTTATGCCTATTTCTTCTAGTTTTGTCTGTGCTATCTAGCAGTACAGTTTATCTGAGGTTTTATTAYCAAGGAACAGTACTCTTAAGATTATCTGAGACATGCGTTCTGTATTTGAAAATAAATTAAATTTTGAGTTAGGCACTTAAGTATTYGATAGCTAAAATATTTGTCTTAAAAGATACTGTAACCATATAACAGCATATTTCTAAAGTTAGGCTATATGCAGTGATTTCTTTTCCTACATGAAGGCATTTAAATATCCTTGGCAATTCAGTAGCTTCTAAAATAGTTACTACTTACTCTTTGTAAGTAATTGCGTAAATCTAAATGGCTTGTGTATTTGTCCCCAAACAAATATRACATACATACATTATATCATCTAATTTGTATTATTACTCTGTGATACATGTGAAATAAGTTTCTAAAAGTATATTCTAAATTCTCATACCTGCTTCTGATTCATCACACAATATGCAACAATTTCACTGCATATAAAGAATTTTGAATGCCTGAAGTATTAGTATTCCACTCTGAATTTTTAAACTTTGTAGGGCGATTATAGTTTTCATATATTGAAATAATTTACAAGAGAGCTATATCAAGCTCAGTTAAAGAATTATCAGTTATCTGTMCGCTTTTTAATATCAACTGTGGTAATAAATATTATTTCCTATTTTGTAATATGTAACTAGTTCTATTACTCTCAGCATTGGTGCAGGTATTCAAGAAGTTGAATGCAATCATGAATAATAAACAATGAACATTCTAAGAACTTACTTGCTAACTAGAACATTCAGGATACCAGGCCAGTGAGAATAATCAGAATACGCAGGTCAAACTTGTCTGTATATTGAAGCAAAAAGGTTCAGCAATAACTTTTTAACATCACACAAAACAGTAGTTTGAAAAAAGTACTAAGCAATCCCCAGCTGGGAAAAGCTGTTATCCATGAGGCTTTGCAGATCATGTGGACTAACAAAGGCTCTCCAAAAATGAGTGTATAGTTTTGTGTATATTTCAAGACAGTATTTCAGCACTGTTGCCAAAAGAAGCCGTCCTGGCCTCGACCATTTGTATCTAGTCTTTACAGTTCTTTTGCAGCTTTCTTGACAGCATAGGAGTTTTGTTCTGTCATTTAGTGAAACTCATAGGAAAGCTGACGTAGCTCAAAATTAAACCAATTAAAAATGTCAATTTTAATTTGGAATAGTTTCTGGAATCTGGTTCACTGCCCAGTTACATAAATACCTTGCCAGCACAAGAAGAAAGTGGCATAGAGGTGGAAAGAAAGAACTGAGTCTGAAAGACTGAAAAACTTGGGAACATTCTGGCTTGTACTTACTGCTTGCTAGAGTACAAGGAGAACTTAAGCCAAAGAAATAGTTGTATGTTTATGTGCAATTCATATTTGAATTTTATACAAGGATCTGATCCTCCACTGAGTGAAGGATGTTTCAAGGTGTACAAATTTAAAATAGATTGGAAGTCAATGTCTTGGGTATTCTATGCAACAGTAGACATAAAATTATTTTAAAGTATTTGAAATGTTGCTTGATGCTGTCTAGTGATTTAAACAGCAAACGTTTCTCACTTTTAAGTTGAATTGCAGTACTGTGCAATTGCAGTACTGTGTCAGACCTGAATTTTTATTTGTCCCACAGTCCTGTCTTCAAGTGGATCTCTAAATGAGTGTGGAAGAATAAAGGAAACATGCGGCATATAGTGATAATTTCCTAGCATATTCTCCTTATCTGGGACAACCCAGCTCGTGGTGCAGACAAATCGGAGAGTATATCAGAAGCAGAATGGACTCTTCCTCCTTGAATACAGATATTGTTTTATTATTTGGATGGAACATGATTCCTTCCCTTTGCAGCTTCAGTCACCCAGCATGATTAAAAATACAACCAGTTTTTTCTTCTGTGTATAATAAGCAAATGTTCAGCAGATTGTTGCTACTATATAGAAAAGCATGTTTGTTCCTCTGCAGTCAGTAACTACTTTTTTTTCAAACTTCTACCTGTTAATGAAAAGTGGACCAGCTATACAAAGAGATCTCAATTCATTTGCTATATCTTGGCAGGAAGATCTGCAACTCAAGGAACTAGAATGCTTGATTCTTTTTGTTTTGAAACCCTGACAGCAGTGATAATACTCACTTCAGATCTGATAGATACGTATCAGTGAAAGAATGAGGAAAATGACAAAATGAATAATTGCTGGCTCTGTTTCCATTCTCAAAAAGCCAGACTTGTCAGATTGTACAGTCATCAGTCTTCTGTGCATCTTCATTTAGCTTCTGTATAGGCTTCCAATGGATGAACTGCACACCTACCATACAGCAACCAATTTACTGATGGAATCTGGCAAATAGAGTTAATAATTCATTGAAGAGATGAATTTGTTTCATGCTGAAAATGCCTATTACTGTGCAATTAAAATGGGAAAGAACAATAAGTATACYTAGAAAACTGAAAGAAAAGATGAGAAATACCAACAAATTCCARTTTTTAAGACAGAGAAATCTGGGACTAGATTTTGATATAGGAGACCCAGGTACAGGTCCATGCTCTCATTGGTTCTGATTAGACTTCAACATTGTTCTCCCATATCCATTTGAGACAAGTATCACCAGTTAAACAATTGCCTAGAAAGCTAAGGAATTGTTTGTTATAATGAGTCAGAAACAACAATTTTTGGAGGACTCTGACTCCACTTTAAGCAATTGTAATACATATTTGCATGTTTTTCTATCTTCTCCATTGCCAGAAAATGTGTTTGCAGTTGGATTAGAACTTGGTCCAGAAATCTGGCAAATGCAGGGAGGGAATATCTTGTAATTTAGCAGTCACAATTGGTACRGAACACCTTCAGAAGAGTTCATGTTTATGCGTGTTAGAGCATTGAAGCTACTGTTATTGCAACTTACAGTGAAAAAAGAAGAAAAGCAAGGCAACATAAAACTTAATTGATGGTGTATTTTCTTTGTCTTACTTCAAATTGTGTTTCTATTGAGAGATAGTGTCTGCCCTAAGTTTGGTGTGGGATATCTTAATTGTGTGATTCTGTTGGGGTAAGAAGTATATTACCTACATTTGAACATGTTTTATTGTAATTGAGATTTTTATAACTGGATACATTCCTCTTAAAATTTATCAGACTGATAAAATTTTTCTTCCATGATACTTCAGCTCTGTTTTCTGTCTGAGCACCTTGAAAAAGCTTAGGATCKTCACCTGTCTGGCCTAAAATAGGCATGATGAAAAACAAACAAACAAACAAACAAAAACYTTAGTATTTTCCTCTTGCCTTTTCTTTTCAACAGTTTTATGAACAATGGATTTCCTTTGGTCRGAGTATTGCCATTACTGTCATCAARAGAGTAATRTGTGCTCTCTGTCTTAGACTTTATTCTAGAGAATGACAGGTAATTTCACTAGCATCACTTTAGTGACAAATTCTTCTTCAGTCACACAACTCCTGTAGTGATAATTCACTTTTTTTCATAAAATCTACATTCACTGAATAGTATTATATAAAAATAGCAATTGTACATATCCTCAAGTATTGTGATTGCTGTACAAACTGGACACAGATGAGCTGAATATTCAATAATGYGTTCTTTTAAAGTGTATATGTAACAAATAGTATGTGAAAAAAAATGCTAACAAGAAATCTGTATTTTAAAAATAATTTACTGACCTATATGACTAAGATACTGGCTTGTATAACTAATCTGAAAAACTGGTTCAGCATGAAATTTTAAGAGTAAGAAGTTCTCTATAAAACAATAGCTGTGATGAATAATTAGGAAACATCAGAACAATGCAAGTATAGAGAATAAGCATAACTTAGAATTTGACTTTGGTTGCAAGAAATAGCTTGAAATATCCCTTATCGTGATGGTATACAGCAAGCCAAAATAAATTCACTATTAGGTTTGGAGTTTGTTGGYTTTCTAAATGTTTCTGAAACAGAGTTTGTTAGTAGTTTGTTAGTAGACTATCTGAAGATCAAATGCTACTTACGAAAGCTTTGAATATTTGATRGGGATCAGAAGTGAAATTTAATGATTGTTACTTTTCTAGCATTTAGCATGTATTTTTATTCAAAGCACTCAGATACAAAGGTATAGCAAGCCTAATYGAGTCTCCATTTCTCTTCTACTGCAGCCAGTATTACTGGCACTAATAGACTATATTGTTTCCACTGCACAAGGAATCTTTTGCTTGAGTCACTGGGTAACTTTTAAGAAATTGCTGATTGTTTCATATTTTTGCCATGACCTATAGTCTCTGAATACACATTCAAAAATTTAATACTAGATAATTTTCTTTTTGTGTAGTTAAACTAATTAGAAATTAATAACAACAATTGCTTTGTTTGTCTTTCTTAGTTTGTCTATAAGGCCTGTGAAGTAGAGCTTCTATCCTACCTGTACAGCAGCTTATAATAAATTGAATGATTTTGCACAAGAATCTTAATATTTATTTTATAGTTTGTGAGTTTGTAAAAAAAAAACACGTGATAATTTAATGTTTTGTTCTACTGGTAATTACTTCTTTTCTTCAAAGATAAGTTGCAATTATTTGCTTTATTCTATTGATAAATTTTTCTATATAGAATGCAATTTTTGCCAGTGGGTATATATCCAAGGACTGATAGCTTTACATCGTGCATTTTATGGGGGATGTAGACTTTAGTGCCATTTAATTTGTAGATATTTAGACAATATTCATACTATGTTTTTTTATTTTTTAATATATTTGTTAAATAATTAAGTTTTAATTATTTGCAGTAACACTTCTTTTTCTAAAAAATTTTAGGTGATTGAATGCTGAACTTCACCAGCAAGATACTTGCACAATGAATGTGGAGAAAAATTGACGATACCGTAAGTAGAAAGTAACATTTATAGGACAGATATTCTGTTTACTAAATCAAGAACTTAAAACTGAAAAACAAACCCTGAATTTTTTTCTTTTTGCTTAGTGCAGATTGATGCCTGTAAATTGAATTAAAAATTGCAAATATTCAGTAAATAAATTTATGAATAAACCTATTGGTGTTGCATAATTCTAGCATTTGAATATTAGCATATTTTTTTCCTTTTAGTAAGTGATTGCATGTGTGCTTTCTACAGTAGATCCTTCTCTAGTCTGAGAGCTTTTTCTTACAGTTTCAGTGGTGTAGCACATGCATTGTTTATCTCTTCTACCCTTACATGTGGTCTGTAAGTAAGAMCCGCTCCAACTTTGCTGTCTAAGAAGGCTGAGTTAATTCTTTGTACTTCCTATTGTTTTTTAATGAATAGCTGTATCTTTGTAGTATAAACTTAATTAGGCAGTTAAGTATATACTTCTGTGGGTTTTTGCTTATCCCTGAATATCTTCCTTTGTTACTCAGACTGAAGATTTTTAGTACCAGGTTTTAAAGTATGTAAGTTCAAGAAGTTAAAACTTCAGAGGTATCAGAGAAAAAAGTAGCATTTGTAAATCATTAAAAGGAGACTTAAATTTCAGCTGTGTGCCTGAACAAATGTCTACCTATGTAGTCTGTTTGTTTGTCTTTTATTCCTAACCACTCTGGGAGAAGCAAATGAAATCTCATCCTAGTTAGGAGCAGAACTTCCAGAGTGCGTTTTATTCCCTTCACAAGCCAGGTATCAATCTCTGACCACCTCTTAGGGAGGGAAAAGTCTCTCTTTATTTCTGAGCATTCTCTCTTTACTTCAAAGTTTACAGCTACTTTCTGATCAAAGATAGAAAATAAGGATTCCTGATTATTTAAAATGATGCACAGTAATGAGAATGCTCCTGAAAACAGTTGTAATGAGATGAGCATGATAGACTCAGCTAAATATTCTCCAATATTGTCTGAGGAGAAACTGGCATACACTGCATTCCGTGCACCATTGGAACAAGAACCTGCATACACCGCATTGCKTGCACCATTGGAACAAGAACCTACAGACATCTGCAGAGTCTTTCTACTCCACATGACAACACTTTTGTATTACTTCTTTTGTATTACTTCAGTTTTTGGTTTATATCACTGGTGCATAGCATGAGGRGCCTCGTTTTCTGTAATTGTGGACACTTAAAGCACTGGTAGTATTCATATAAGCATAGGTAACTTCTTAGATATCTACTTTAGAATTCCTGTTTATGTATAACTGAGTCAAAATGAAATCCTCAACTCTGCCTTTGTTGTGAAGTCTTGTGTGGTGACAAAAATTTTGCCAATTACATGACCTGTTTAGGAATGAATTCAGGTATTTCTTTTCTGCATTTCATCCTAACATTTACATTCAAATTCATCTTAATGTTTCTATCCTTAGATACAGAGTTGAGTGGAGGCACCTTGTTTGGTAGATCAAGGAAAGGTAGATCAAAAATTTAAACTTGCTTAAATCCTACAGCTAAAGATGTGCTTTTATTCTAAACATAGCTAGGATACTAATTGTGAATTTAGAGGCAGATCTCTGTGAGGCTTGCATAGTTGGATACGTTTCTCAGAGAGATAAAAATAATGGCTCTGTGCCTACAATCAAGTATTGTGTGCTCCATAGTATTTTTCTCCTGTTAAGTCTCTGTTGCCAGTTCTTAACAGGATATATTGAATGATTGTTCAGATGAGTAAGAAGTGGCATCAGTAGATGTCAAGCATAAAACTATGAGCTCAGTCATCAGTTCCACTCAGCTATGTGAAGGTACTGTAAAATGCCGTGAAGAAGTCACAACTGAGTTTCCCTTATTTGACATACAGAATGTAGACCCTTACACATACCTTATTTTCGTGTTCTGTGTAAAAGTCACAATATGAGCAGGGAAGAAAAAGATGTTTAACCTGGTCTGGCAAAGATGTAGCTGCTAACACCATGGACTGGAGCCAACAGAGCATTGAAACAGTTGTAAGTTCCATTTTGAGGCATCTTTGTCTGACTCGGTAAAATACAGTACAAAAAAAAAGTTATTTTTTTTTCTACTTGTCTTCTCTTGCAGTATGTGTATCTGCAACATTTTTTTTCTTAAATGGTAATATGTGTAACAATAGCTGAAGTTAGGTGTCATGAAGTCTGAATGTATTCCTTTCTATGTAGTATATTTTTAAACTTTTGATCCATTAGAAGTAAGCCTTTTGGCCTGAATGAACTAGAGATCTACTGGGTCATAGTTATTGAAGTTAATCCTCATTTTCTCAAGGAACTCTCACTTCTACCTAATTATATACTTACTAAATTAGACAGTATGTAYTGTTTCTTTACTTAAAATAAGTCTCAAAGAACTTTGAAACATCAGAAAAACTACTGGAAGAGGCTGGAAGAACAGGCAGATAGGAATCCCATGAAGTTCAGCAGACGGAAATCCTCAGTCCTGTACATGGGGAGGAATAGCCCCATGCACCAATACAGGCTGGGAGAGGGGCAACCCAATTGGAATCAGCTTTGCAGAAGAGCATCTGAAGTGGACAAGTTGACCATGAGCTGGCAATAGGCCCTTGCAGCACAGAAGGCCAACAGCCTTCTGGGCTTCGTTAAGAAGAGTGTAGCCAGCAGGCTGAGAGAGGTGATCCTTTGCCTCTGCTCAGCAGTAGTGAGACCACATATGAAGTGCTATGTGTAGTGCTGGGCTCCCCAGGACACAAAGGATGTGGACATACTAGAGTGAGTCCAGTGAAGAGCCRTGAAGATGATTAAGGGAYTGGAGCCTCTCTTAGAGGCAGAGAGCTGGGATTGTTTAGTCTGGAGAAGAGAAAGCTCAGGGAGGATCTTATCAATGTTTATAAATACTTGATGGGGAAGTAAAGAAGACATAGTCAGACTCTTCTTAGTGGTGCCCAATGACAGGACCAGAAGCAATGGGCACAAATTGAAGCACAGGAAATTCCACTGAAACATAAGGAAAAAGCTTTTCTACTGTGAGAGWGGYTGAACWCTGGAAAGGGTTGCCCAGAGAAGGTGTAGAGTCTCTCTCCTTGGAGACATTCAGAATGGAAGTGGACAAAGCCCTGGGCAGCCTACTGTAACTCACCCTGCTTGAGCCGGGGCGGGGGGTTGGACCTGTCGGCCTCCAGAGATCTCCTCCAAGCTCGACTAGGCTGTAGCTCTGTCTTCTTGCCCGATGGACTGGAGTAACATATTAGAACTAAATTCATTCCTGGACTTGCTAGATCTCTTCCAAATGGTGGTACAACTCCTTRCAAAAGTGTGGGACTGGCAAACAACATCCTAAGTCTGCCTAGTTTTAGAAGACAAAACAAAACACCTTGATTAAATATTTAAATGTACAAATGTGAAATCAGCAAGGTTTTTCTAGTGCTAACGTTAAAACAGTTCTTAAGAGGAGAAAAGTGGGAAAAAAGCAGCTTTTAAAATGAAAAAAATGGAGCTTCTTCGTTCATGATGGCTTGCTGTATTGAAATCTCAAATATTAAATTATTAGCATCCACTAGATTGCTATAAACTTGTACTATACTTAACTCATCAGAATTAATCTTAAGTAAAATATACTAAAAATCTTRCATGACCTAGGTTGGATAAAATTGGACTAAACTCCTGCACCTTTTTGTCTTACTGTGGTTATAATCATCACACATACACATTGATATATATGTGCAGTACCCTCCTTTCCATTTCCCTTCCATTTAATGATAGGATTTTAATTATTTACTTTCAAATGAGGAATAATAGTTAAAACAAATATATTACTTTATATYTCACTTGTGTCTTAAATTGTTCTAAATTTTGTTTTTGAATTTCTCAGTAGCAGATGGAAAAGCTGGTAAAAGTTTAATGTGACTACAGTGATTCATTTATTCCAAGTTCAAACATGATTCACACATAATAAAATAATTTCTATCTGTTGTTTTAGAATGRTGGAAACAAGTGAGTATGCTTTATTTTGAATTGATGAGAGTTAACCAGAGGAGATGAAATAGCACATAAGTATAGCGGGGGTTCTGTTGTGCAAACAGAACACTGTGGGCGTTGCAGACATACATTACCTGTCTTGTTTTGCAGAGATACTGTAATGTGATTACTTTCCTGCAGGCCATCACAAGTTGTCACTTCTGGTTGYTATTGGCTTGTATTTGCTGTGGTCCCACACGCTACTGTTTGCAATGTCAAAAGCCATGTTGTTCTGGACCTATGTGTTATTCCTGCATGTGAATTGACTGAGAAGTAAAATTAAGGCTAGTATAACTCCTTCTTTCTGCCTTGATCTGATTTTTTAAAAGAATTTCTTAAAATACGACATTATAATTCTGAATACTGAATACGACTTCACAGAATTTATAGTCTTGAGTCATTCAAATGACTTAATACTTAGGTAGTATCATTAGTTAGTWGGAGGACAGTCATTTCAGTTCTAATCTATTTTTACATAGCAAGTTATTTAAATACATTAATTTTGTATGCTGATCTGTTAAAAGCACTTCTAGTTAAAAAAAAAAACCAACAACAACAAAAAAACAGTGCAGGGTGGTGGAAGTGGAGAAAGAGGCATAAAGTGTATTGGAAAACTACCAAATGTCCCCTGCAAATGGACCCTATTCAGAATCAGTAAGCGTATGATGAGTGAAGTGGTTTTGAATATCGCCTTTAGATTCCATGCTGTTACAAGGCCAGCCCTGAACATGGCAACTCTTATTTCCACACACAGTACCTCTTCACTCTCAATTTAACCCAAAAATCTGATGAACCCATTACTCCATACTTGATTTCATGGAACAAGGAGTAGATATAGTTACAAATGATCAATCACAAGCCGTGAACCAAAGCAGCAAGGCATTAACAATTCACACCATTTCGGTCCACTTGCTCAAGCAGAAGATATGCCAGCATATTTAATGCACAGCTACTTCATTCAGTTCAAGAAAAGACATGACTCATGCTCATTTTAGGAACTGAGGAGGCTTCATAGGTTTTCGTGCCTACTACCACTGAGTGTTACRAGTATGCACTTTTGAACAATTAATATAACCAGGTGTTCAGTAAAGGTCACAGAAATGAATGAAAGTTTTTAAACTGTATTTTGCTCAGTTTAAAAATGAATAACCGAATGACCTTGGAAATAGTTCCTACAATAAATTCTATTGTACAAATTTGTATTGTACAATCAACATCTTGTTGAGCAGTATCGCAACATTGTAGACCCCACAGGCATATGCYGTCAATTTAATGGGATCACTGAAAAAGCAAAGCAGCTGTGAGAGATTGCTTTAAGTACAGCAATCGTGTGCTTGTCATTCTGCTCAATGGTGGAAAAATCCAAATTCAGATAGGCATCAGTATTTAAGAAAATGACTGCTAAAGCATCTCTCATAAGTACCTTAGGGACAATATGATTTGACGTACAGCATGTAAACAAAAGTACACAACAGCTGCTAGATTAGTTTTTGTTTGAGCAAAAATGTTCTGACATAATTTTAAAAAAATGAAACTGCATGTTCTTGATCATTCAGTCTTCCTCTGCAGACCACAATTTTGGATAGTATGTGCCACTTGCTCTGGGACACAGAGTTGTGTGGTGTTTGCTGAAAGTAGAAAACAAGTCAAGCATATGTGTAAGCACAATCTCATGCCCTCTATGTAATGTATGTATAATATGCAATACATATTGAATGTTCCTTCAAGAAAAGTTTTGCCCTTAAGAAGTGTAAGAAGAATTTCTTGTATTTTGACTTTTTGAATTTTTTTTCTAATAGCAGGAAAAAAACATTGTTAATGATTTCTTTCTTGTTATTCTGATTTATGAAAAARTACTTGTACTGCTATGTAGGTTATTTACTAAGAGAAATTGGTGCCAGAAAGATCCTAATATTTTTATTCCTATAACTTCCTAAGCCTAAGTAAGTAAATAGCTAACAAACTGAATTTTTTTTTGGGGGGGGTAAGGTGTATTCTTTTGCAATATTCTTTTGAAGATTGCAAATCAGTGCATTGTTTTCCCATTCTTCTGCAAATACATGTATATCATACTGGGTTTATTTGGTTTTCATGCTTTTTGTCACTCTATTTAATCAACGTTGCACTCATTTTCAGCAAGTTTAAAAACAAGATGAAGGCATGATTTTCTGTCCTGTCTGCCACAGTGATTTCATGCCGTTACTTTGATTAATTTAAAATCTCTTGTTTTTTTCTTAAGGAAAATTTCTTATTCCTTTTCTTCAGAAGAATGTAAAACAATTACTTTCTTGAAGGAAATTCACTGTTTACCTTAGGATATAAGCTCAAAAATCTGTGTGAGAGAGAATTTACTTTAAGCAATGAAGATGTACTTACCCTGTTTGTCTTAGCTAAGGAGAGAAGTTTCCCAGGTACCTTCCACATTCCCATGGCAGATAAGGTGRCTACAGTGGGAAAATTGAGTCGACTAAAATGTAGACAGGTGCTAATGCAGTATCTTAAATTCTGCATAAATTATTTTWAAAAGATTTTTAAAGGAATTTTGTCTGTATTTAAAGTGTTTTTCTTAACATTCTGACTACCTTCCTTTCCACACCTTCCCTTGAAAGGCAGCTTCTTCCTTTATTTCATTTTCTGATCAAGGACTCCATTTGAGGTCACTCCCTCTCAGCAATTCCATGAATACCTCACAGTAATATTGCTAACCTAATAACACGTGTCATAACGAATTGTACCTAAACCTTCCTGGTTAGCTCATGCAGTTCCTTTCCAAGGGTTGGCCTTTACCTTCTTTTGCTACGGTTAGCACACTGTTACTGAACTTCATAATGCTACTTCATAGTTTAATTTTTGTAATGTTTGGTCAACTATAAATTTGAATGAATTATGCATCACTCTTTGGAAATTTTGCCTGTATACTCTTTTTACTTTCCTTTGTAGACTGGGCTCTGCATAAWGCCATAATATCAAAGCAGTCTAGAGGAGCTGGGAGCTATTTGATGAACTCATCATTGATACTGTTAGTTTTCAAAAGAGTATTAGCTCAGAGCTCTTCGTTTAAGTGAGTCCAACCAAAAAGGCTGGAAGTACAGAAGTAGTATATCAATATATTGACACATATTGCAATATAATGATTATTAATTAATATCAATATTAGGTGCAAACAATTGATAATACATGTAGATATCTAGCCGTATGATTTATGGGTAGGTCTTCACYGGAAATTATTCTTCGTGCATACCTATATCAGTTGCATATGAGAATAATGTAAACATTCCCAGACTAGGAGTAATTTTTGARCAACAGTGAATTTTTTGCCTAGAGTGCTAAGGGTATCTTCTAGACTCACGAATCAGCTATTCAAAGCTGGGTATATTTCAATAAAAGGATAATCTTCTGAAATTTCTGCCTTGCTAGTCTAGCTTTATTCTTTTTCCTTTCTGTGTTTATTATTTATATGTCTATACTTAAGTGAATACTTAATACCTTAAATATTTTTCTTAYGGAATTTCATTACGTTCGTAAGAATGTGGAAGAAAAAATACAAGCTGTTTGAGGCTATGAGTCTGGAAACAGATTAAATAATAAAGCAAATATTGTGGATAGAATCTGATGATGTTTATGGAAATGATTATTGCTTATACAAAATTGGGCTGATACTCAGTGTGACTGACTAAAAGGCGATTTGAGAGTTAGGTATGACTGAGAGAGATGACATTTTGGATCATTTCACTTTTGAGTCATTCCAGCAGGTCCTGGAACTGTCTTCTTTCCTGTCCTGTAATGTTTACTACCTTCAGCTAAGGTGAGTTAGCACAGTCATATTGTGTTATTTGGGGTAAAATAATTAATACTCTTAGCTTTTGAGGGTGACACCCGATCCCAGTATACACACATTTTCTCACAGCTCTTTTTCAGTCTGCTTGTAGACTGAAAAGCAGTACTGCAAAAGTTGACGTTCATTTTTGATTTGGAATCTTACTCCATATGGTTAACTCTAAAAGCGCTGAGTGTAAACGTTATTTACTAAAATTACTTGTAAAACTTCCAGACACTTTGCTTGGGAAAGGATCTTCATCCTTTTATTTTTGTTTGAACTAAATAGGAGCATAACCACTGCCCATCGTAACACTGAACATAAATTTATTTCTGATACTGCCCTCTCTGTCCTCAGGTAAATTCACCCTTGCCTGTGTTCCTGATCAGWCGTCATTCTTATTTCATCTTAGTTTTATAAATGCCTTCCATATTAAAAAGTAGGTACATTATTAGAATAGTCTGGAAAAGTATTAGTTTGCTGATTATCTTTAAGTGATTTTTGCTCATATTCTATTGCATGGCTGTATCCTAACAAAAAGTTTTGATAGCAAATATTTAATGCTATGCAGCATGCAGTCTACTTCAGGGTATTTAATGGCATATTTTAAATACAGTTACTWTTTAGAATAATCTGGAACAGGAGGCTAATATCAATGCTAATCTTACTTATTGAATCATAGTCAGCCTTCTGGTGTGAAGTCCAACATCCCTTTAGATAAATGAAATTTGTATCATTAACTTTCAAGGATGAGGTTTCAGCTCATTTTCAAGATCCTGTGGAATACTGAACTTATGCATGTATCTTTCTACATATTTTCTTAAATTGTTCCTATTTTCCTTCCTCTGTCATTGATAGAAGCTTCTGTGTACCAGTTTCCAGATCTGTAACAAAGTGCATAAAAGAACTGAGGAGAGTGCTAAATTACTTCAGAAGAATAATGTGATAGGTTTTTCTTCAAGAGATTACTTAAATATGTGGTTGTAGTTAAACATACAGGTAGTCCTTCTGATCTACGTGGAACATTTATAGTGCTTTCATTTATTCTTTTACTAACCTGTCTTGCTGAACAGAGGCCATACTGTCTTGTGAAAATAACAGCATGGCTGGAACTTCAGTAGGCTTTAAAAAAGTAAATTATAATGATTTTGCAGACCAATTCAGAAAAGGCATTTATGCTAAGTATGCAGGATGGAAGTAGACACGGGGATATTTGCTGGAGAAGCAGGGATGTATATTGAAGCTCTCAAGACTGGCCATATGAGAATGAATAGAGAATGAATAAAATTACTGATCAGATAAGAGAATATCATGAAATAGTGGAAGTCATACAACTTGGACTGTAAGACAATTAAGAAAAAAAGTAATGCTTTTCACAAAAATAAACACATAATTTTGCTTAACCATGTGCTAAAGTCGCCTATAAAATACACTGACTTCAGCAGAGGTGAGGTGCGGTCYGTTGCATGTTATCCTGTTTCTTTATCTGTGAAGGTGAATTTAACTCTGATACATTCCTTCAATAGTTGTCTTAAAGTTTCTAGTTATAAAAGAGCCCGCATACGAAAGTTTCTTAATTAACGTCTTAGTTCAGACTCTGTTTTTGCACCTGAATGAATGGCTATTGAGGCTAAATATTTGTTATGTCTGAATGCAGCGTTTGTCTCCTGTTCTCAGTAATATATGTGAAGTGTAATTCATCCGTTGATACTTTTCTCTGACAAAACATGCAGTCCTTTCTTAGTATTCATATACCTAGGAAATTCACCATTTATATAGCAAGCATGAGTCTATATGACTATAGATTGTCTAGAGAGAAAAGAATGTATTTCCTTTTATCTGCATTTTTCAGAATGTGACTTATATTACCATTTCTTAATTTTTTATTTTGTTATATATTTCTAGTAAAAGCAGATTTGAGARGTTTCTGCTTTTCTTTCATATTATATTATCAGGTGAAAGCCTGAAATGGTACTTAATGCTATTTTGATTTGTCATATGAGAAAGGGCGATGTATGCATTACACAGTGCAGTAAAATTCAAAATATCTGTGAAGCACATGTGTCTAAGTAATGCCAAAATAATCATTCTTTATTGGTCACATATATTGGCATTAGGTGCCAGAAAGAGAATGCTTTCAACTTCTACAATGATTTGCAATCTGAAAATAGCAAGAAAAAGATCTCATTGAGACCACTACCATGAATCAATTTTATGTATCTTTTCATTTGACCTTCCCTCAWTATAAAAAGCTACACTGAGCATTTTTATTTGTTAGAAGTTGGGGTTTTTTTGAGCAGTGGCAATGAAAAGGCTATAATAAAATTGTCTATCAGAGTGCTGATTAGATTTTATGAATGCTRCTATTTATAATATGTTAGGTGTATATAAGCTCTTCAACAGGAAACTGTACAGAAACAACATGGATCTTTCAATTTTATCAGGACAATGCAAGCAGATTTCAGCAAGGTTGGTTCCAACTCATCTGTGATAAATGAGAAGATAAGGCAATCAGTGCACACCATGACACTCTGTGCAGCTAGTTAGGCACACTTCAGAACTATTCAGGTGTGCTCATGAAGCTTATGAGTCTTTCATGGGGGGTGTTTCAATATAAATACATCCTTCGTGGTGACCACTAGGAATACAGGAGTTGCTATTCCAAGACTTAACCCAGGTCAGATATAAATAATAGATATTAAGAGTTAGTCCTGATGTTGAGGATGTGTTACAGGCTATGTATTTCAGTTGGGTCAAAAGAATTTTTTTTTTTTTTTTTTTTTTTGGCCTCTGCTTGACAGATGCCTGCAAAATTCCATCACACCTTTGCGTGGACCTGTTTGGGTCTGTAAGAGAGAAGGTTTCAGCCCCTCAGAAGCAAAGATGTATATCCAAGGATTTCTGTTGGCCTTGCACCATCGATTAAAGTCTGCAAACTGTTACAAACAGGTGAGTCGTTCCAGTCTTTAATAAAAAGTCTGCTTTTTTTGTTCTCATTTCAAATGTATTGGTTTTATAAAGGCAATGATTGGCACTGTGTCGTAAAGAAGGGTGACATATTGCATTAGCTGCAGTACTAGTTAGGAGAACGAAATGCTTCTCTTATAATCTCAAAGCCAACAATAAAGGAGCTAATTGCACCTCTCTTTTGGTGGGGGATGTCATATGTCTCATCTTTGCTGCTGCACACTGTGCCTAGCTGTGAAGTTTCTTATGTGGAAATTCTCTAAAGCAATCATTTTTCATAGCTTGTTCTGCACATGCAGTTTTTAATAGTCTAGTTCTTTGCATAGAACTAATTATTCAGTTGAAACATTTCTTTCAATAAATAAAACATTTCTAAGCATAAGTGATGTTGCATTATGAAAARTGAAATAAATCTATATTTAGGAAAATCAGTAAGCTTTTAATTACTCCATACATGCACTAAGTAAATACACTAGAAATGCATTTTAATATGAAAAAAAGTAAAAGATGCTGCATGTAGTTCTTCATATTTTGAGAGTAGTAAGATGACTTAATTTCTTTTTAATTGGGTGGTTTATTTTAAGAAATACAAATAAAAAAGCACGAAGGATGTATTTATATTGAAACACCCCCCATGAAAGACTCATAAGCTTCATGAGCACACCTGAATAGCTTGTTCAGTGCAGTAACTTTTAGTTCATTTATAGACATATATATATTTTTAAAGATTAGATAAAWAAGATAAAATGACATGCAGATTTTCCCAGAGAAGTATTATATAGAAATTAAACAACGAGTGAAGAAACTTTAAAAACAATCTAAGGCCCCAGAGTTAAGAATGAATGCATCCCATAGATCATGCTATGAGTCTATGTAGGAAGGGGGAGGAGAGGTGTAAGCAAAGTGTCAGTCACACTGTTTATACAGCACCTCCTGCTGTCAGATCCATAAAGAAAAATGAGAATTGACTTTGGAAGAGACTATTCCTGTCTCAAGCTAATAGTGGTCAGCAACAAGAAATCAAAAAAAAAAAAAAAAAAAGTGTGTGTGTGAGAGAGTGAGAAAGAGAGAGAAAAACAAGCAGAACCCTCCCCCACCTTGTGTCAAAATGCTTCCGAATCAATGGAGTGATACATTAAAAATTGAGAAATAACTTTACATTTGTAGTTCATAATTCTTCACTTTTAAGATAATGCTGTCTGTCAGAAAAACTGCATAAATGAAATCTATTACTTACCAGTGCCTTAACATATAATAGCTACTCTTTCAGAAAAAAATACATAAAATGCATACAAATATTTGACAGCTATAATGGTAATTAGTAGAATGAAACAGACACTGCAGCTTCTAACTAAAAACTTACATGTTATTGACTGCTTTTTGTTCTTCTCTGTGAAGAATGTTTAAAGACATTTCAATGAATTAACTTACGTTAATCATTCCTCTGGTGATTAGCCAGCAATGTTCAGCTGGAAATTGTAAATGACAGAAAAATGTAATAATTTGAGTAGTTTTGAAATCACTTCTGAAGACAAATGCTTCTTTTATAATGAAAGGATTGCATATAGACATATGTTCTATATGCATATGGTTTATATGGTATATAACCATGCTAGACATTTTTAGTTCAAGTCTTCRTATTACCATGTTAAATGTAGGAGTATAGATAAGACAGTAACTTGTTTTCAAGAAACTTAAAATATTTTAATAAACATTTCAAACTAAGCTGAAATGCTTGTTTTATATTACCAGCAGGTTAAGTGCTTTTTGCACTCAATATCCTAAAAGCTTGTATTTTTTTGAGTAATATTGCTTCAAATGTAAGATAGGACGTATAATTCTTCTTAGTGTCTCTCTGTTAATTGTTCTAACCATTTTCTAACTGAAATTGTACTAGTAAAGAACAGTAATGAAACYAGTGTAGTAAAACTACTGTAGGCTTAACATGATACTTTGAAATGAATCTTCTGAATATTTTGTTTATGTTGACTTGTATTTGTAAATAATTAAAATAACTTTGTTTTGTAAGGGGTGCATTGTGATATGATGTAGGTGTAAGATTAGGATGCATAGTAATTAAGAATTAGGACACTAAATCAAAATACTGACACATCACACTGTTGTGCCAAGGCCTGACACATCATATGCTCTGATGACTGCCTACGATATTCACTTTGATACAACATYTAACCATTTCTAGACAACATTAATGAAATTCTTTTGATTTCAATTTTTCTCTGCTCTATTCTGAGATCTGTGTTATGTGTATTTACTTTGTCTGTTCATTTAAGTAGAAAAAGAATAGAGATTTAAAAAAGGGGAGGAGGGCATTCTTTGATCCARTATTACTCTGCTAAGATAATGTACTCTGTCCATTGAAATGGAATAGCACATAGAACTAATAATACAATAATACGTGTTACTTCTATTATAATCCATCTGGACTTCAGTTTAACATGTGTATATTGGATWTAAAAAAACCACATGGGTCTGGGCTGCAGGTAAAAGGTAGTACAATGCCATTTTTATAATCTCTTTGTTGCTTCTTATCCCAAGAGAAGGAAACAGTGAGGAACTACCAACTCTTTGCTCTAGTCTTACATCTTTCTAAAAGGAATCATTTGTATTCTTCAAGTAGTATTGTCTGAGAATAATAAATAGTAAATAAAGTAAAACAGGTAAAACGGAGTATTTGAGGTTTGGAAAATGGTGTGTGCATTTCTTTAAATAAAAGAGAAAGGAAGACAATATATGTCTATAAACACTACACTACAAAGGCCTATATTTTTCTTTTAAAGACTTTCTATTGCAACTGTGTATCTGAAATAATGAATTAAAAGCTTCACTAAAATCTTGATAAAGCTTTTGACATTAAAATGTCATTTGACATTGTAATACCATGTATTCTGTGACTGGAAAATGTATATATTTCTAACCAAAAAGTAWAATTTAAACAACAGTACTGTTAGAATTTTTCTGTAATTAATATTTTAGATGGTAGCTTTGTACCTTGCATAGCATGTGACTTTAAACACTTTTGGTCTGTGTTAGAATTTTTGAGATCCCCAAATAGATCTAAAKGTTAAAATTTGTTTATTATATTCACTATACATGTAATTAAGTGAATGCATATATATATTTTTTTTAATCTTTGGAAAACTGCTATAGTGTGTATTAWTTTTTTTTTTAAATGAAAATCATCCCCAAAATGTAATTGTTCTTAGCTGAAGTTTAACATATAACAAAAGAAATAACATGATGTCTGATAGTATGAGATGGAGTTAACACTTTCAGTGATGGGGGATGTCCATCTTATTAGCATTCTTCCTATGTAGTGGTGCTGTTGGTGGGGGTGTTGAAGTAGGAATGCCATTGTGCTGGGTTCCWGTGTTTGGGGACAAACACTGCTCTGGAGGGAACGTGTGAAAAGGCCATAGTACTGACAGTGAATGAGGGAGGCTGTGCTTTCTGTATGCTTCAAGCAGGGAAGCTGTCATTCACAGGCCTAGCACAGCTAAACAGAGGCCAGAAGACTCAAATACCTTTTAAAATGATATTAATGATTTTAAAACATTTTATTTAGAATTACACTTTATTCAAGCTGTTGATCTGTYGTAAATGACACAAAATATATGTGACAACAGAAGTAGAATAGTCTGCGTTGTTGCTACAGTAGATGTTTGTTATTGAAAATGTATAGGTGTATATATTTGAGAATCATAGCTTGTTTTAAGTATATTTAAATGTTTTGAACCTGTGTTATATTTTTAATTACAAGTGATTACCACAATTTTAATGTGGTAGTTAACAAACACAGCTAGTCTTAGGGTTCTGTCCTGTGTGCTTTTATTTTTACTAGTAATGTGTTACATGTAGCTATGAGGGGACTGAGCTGAGATGAGAAGTGACAGGAGATTGTGCTGAGTGTTCATTAGCTTGGTCTAGCAGAACTTACAGTTAAAGTAATTAATCATTTGAACCACAGCAAATTACATTACATTAAAGTAATGGAGCTACTATGCAAAATACAGACAAAAAAGCAAGATAGAATAAAATTATTGACTGATTCTAGTATTCTCCATTTCTGATTCTAGGATGTATCATTTCTGCTCAAGGAGTGCTGGCTCAAATGTATTTCAAAACTGTATATCCAACAGCTTAGCCATTTTTATTCTAAGCTGAACCCATGAACATCGTAATTCATCAAGT
This sequence comes from Rhea americana, assembly GCF_003343005.1. Taxonomy (NCBI): domain Eukaryota; kingdom Metazoa; phylum Chordata; class Aves; order Rheiformes; family Rheidae; genus Rhea; species Rhea americana. The sequence goes on from NW_028185816.1 coordinate 2,853,737, forward strand.
TTTCCGCATTTTGCTATATACATCCATAGAAATAATACTGAATTTTTAAGAAGTAAAATACTGCTATTAGCACTACCAAGTGAAAAGGAAGACTATATTTCATGTATTTTCTTACACTGTTCTTTTGAAACCACTGTCTCAAATACGGGAAGTTGACTACGTGTATGATATACAAAAATGCTTTGCTTCATAATTCTTTTTTTTTATATATGTTTTATTATAAACACGTCTGTCATGACCATTTGGTAGATTTTCACAGGTTTCGGTAATTGTTTTGCATGGTAAGATTTCTCATAATTCATTTTGGAGTTTTTTTGCCCATTCAAATAAAATAAAAACTATTAATGTGATTACTTGTCTGGGGTTTTAGTTGGAAGAAACTGACACACTAATACATTTTTCTTTGCCAAGTTTTGCTTAAGCAATATATTTTTAATATCATTTTTATATCTAAATTAATTCATAGAATTACCAGAAGTCTACAAGACAGAACATTTTCAGAAAACTATACTGTGGTAAAGCTGTAGTAATAATTATTAAATATTATTAGAAGAAAAAAAATTAAAATCCTGACAACGATTTCTAGTTCAAGTCAATCCAGTATTTGTGGCTTTTATGGTTTTTAAAAACATGGTTTTAAAATAAATTCTGTATCAAAGCCTCTGTTCTGTAATGTAAAAAATCTAAAAAATCTTTTTAGACTCAAATATTTAAGTTTTCTATTGGTTGCAGTTTCTGTTTATCTAATTTTACATGGCACTGGCTCACTTTATTTCATTCTTCGTAGGTCATACAAAAATAGATTTTTTTATCTGTTTGCCCTGCGTTCAAAAAATAATCTCGTGTTAAAGTAAACTTTGTATGAGCGAAATTTTGTATGAAAACTGTAATATTTCAGCATAGCTTCTTATTAAAATAATGTAAAAATAGTGTTTCAGTAATTTTGAAATTGAAAGAGAAAACTGCCCTCTTGATAGTTCTGATAAGTGATTCTTGGAATGTTATATTGTTTATAGGTTTGAGTGATAGCTGAGATTTTTCCCACAACTGAGCTGCATTCTAGTTACCAGAAGTATTTTAAGAACCTTAAACTTGTGTCTTTTTCTAAGTGTCATGCCTTGAGCAGGCCTAACATCAGTTAAATGAAGTGAAAATTGCATTCTTGTCTTGATAGAGATGAAAATGGATTTCTGGTCATGAAATAGATGTAGTTGTCACTTTTTTAAAAAGGTGTCAGCAGTTTGCTTCAGCAAGTAAGGTGCCAATTCGGTATGACAGTAAACTTGTGATCTGAGCAATCAATAAAATGCTTCAATAACTTCTGCTTCATTACACTTATAATAAGAGGCTATAGATCTGTGGCACATAAAATGTTGATAAAAAGGATATGTAGGGACTCAGTGTGACATTTTGTTTTAGTAATACTGTAAGTGCAATGTTGCCATCTAGAGTTTGTGCATAGGTAATTATTCTGAAAGGCAAAGCTGTAGTGAACAAATAAACATTGATATTCCAAAGCTCTATTTATTTCCATCACTTAGTGGCATGTAGAATCATTCATTTGCCTTGTCACAAAATTTTTTAGKTCAGGAGAAGTATGACAAATTTGCTATTTTCCTGCTTTTCCTTCTGGTAATGTGTATTAAACATGATTTTTTCCCCCCTAAACTAATATTTAAATGGATCTAAGAAACAAATCTCATCTAAACAGATTTAGTTGTTAACAATCACTTAAAAAATTTATATTGTTACAGTGATCTGATTTGACACATGTAAGGGGATAACCAAAGTTTATAATTACAATGAGTTAATATTATGATATTTCAGATTTCAACTAAGTGTTCTTTCACTTGATTTATGTATTGTGAGACCATAAGTAGCTCCTGCTGATTTTTCATAAACATACATTGTAGGGGAATTGTCTCTGAGCTATTTATCTTGTGAGAAAATTATTTTGGTATGTTATATAGATTTTCCTCTTTTTAAAATAGATGGCAACAGATTGATAGAACGTACAAACATTTTTTAATATATAAAATACTACATTTCAAACAAAACCTTGTTTAGAACTGGAGAGAATTTCTCATGGAAATGACTGAAAATCCTGATTCTTTTAAAATGTTTTTTCAAAAGACATGGGATCAACAGTTGTGTATACTAAGCATGAAGAACAGTTTTGTCAAATTCAGTAATCTAAAAACATTTTAGCTAAAAAGAAGTGATTGAGATTATTAAGATCTGGGTAATTCAGAACTTTTTTGTATAGAAAAGATGGATTTGACAAGATCCATAGGTATGGCAGTTTATTAAGAGATGACTCATGAAATATTTTTCTCTTTGTTGGCAATAACAGTGATACTGCTTCTGGTTTTTCTTCTGCTTAGGTGTGCAAGTTATAAAGAGTTTCTCTTTTGAATATCAGATTGTTATAGTAAGTAAAACGGCTGTGATGCTTTTTTTTTTTTTTTTTTTTTTTTTTTTTTTTTTAATAAAGTTTTTTTTTTTTTTTTTGATTCTGATGAAGCAAGGTAGGTAGTTCTGCTGTGCTTAGATACTTTCCTAATACTGTCCTGTACTCCTGCATTATAATGTCACTCTGAATTCTTTCTGTCTAGGGAATATAGTGGAAAGAGGAAATGGTGGAAGTCTGTCTGAAATTGTGGGAAATGAATTGAATGAATACTTTTAGAAATGTTATGTCTGGATTATTTTTGTAATGAATTTGCATTACTTTTTCCATCTCATTGTTCATACTGTTGGCTAAAGACATACGGTTAATGCTAAAAAATCAACTGTTCGTTTAAATGTAGACCATAGATGGGGGATGGTATTTTTTCGCAGATTAGAAAGTAAGCAACCATTTGGGAGTAATGAAGTTATAATTACAGTGGGGTCTAACATCTTGTCCATTGCATGTGGCACTGATTTTTGATTAAGCCTCACTGACCACAAACCARTTTACCTTTTGAAGATATGATGTGCTGAGTGCCTCCTGCGTAATCAGGTAAAATCAAATGGAACATAGGTTTTTTGATGGTGACTGTGAGGGAGAGGGAAAAGGAATTTGCCACTTAGCATTTTATTGCCAATTTTGCAACCATACTGCCACAAAAATATGCCTGTGTCCGTGGAAAATGAATGCATCTCTGTGCAGAACTATGAATCTGACTTTTTTWAAGCCTTTAAAATTCATATTTCTTAAGCTTTATTTGATATATAACGTAATTTCGTCATCTGGATCAAAGTTCTAGGGATTTATTAGACAAATGATTAAATTTCTGGATTTTATCTGCCTGTATACACACTTAGATTATGTCAGTTCATCTTGGACTACCTTCTTCAGGGACTATATGAGGTTAAATTATGTCATGTTTGCAGTGGACTAAAAGGGAATAAATATTCAGTCATCTGGCTCAGTTGACAAAGAGTAAATTGTTAAACTAAAGTAATTTGAATGTGTGTGTGAATCATGGGACACTAAGAGAAAGAAACCCTTAGCATTACAAGGCTCTGGGTTTTCAAATTTGTTGCATTATTCTGGATTAAGGACCATCAGATATGTTGACTGGGCAGGAGGAAATACTGAGTTTCATTGCTCCTATGTGTTCTGTAGARCTATGATGTTTTACCTGAAAAAGATTGGCTCAGGATTACTTTCAGATGTATCATCTTAGAGCTATGGAAAGAGACAGCTAAATGTGAGCTACCTTCCTGTATGACAATGGAATCATATTTACAACAATATCCTATCTATTAGATAAGCGCAGCATCGACTTTTTCCCTTATTGTGAGTTCAATGAAGTGCTGCACAATTATTAGATCTACACTTTGGGTTAGTTTTTTCACTAAGCTTATTTTACATCTTTAAAATAAAAGACRAAATCTCAGTTTAGAACTTTCTGATTATATTGAAAACAAGCCATTGCATTTTACAACTTTGAAAGTGATTACAGAATTCTATTGCTAAAGTCAGTGGAAGTAGGTTTGACAGATTTTCTCTAAATTACTCAACCACCTACAGGTATTATTGTCAAGATTCTTTAGAAATGAGAGTAATTTTTTAGAGTTACAACAGCAAAGTGGAAGAATATGTTTGATAGATTCCCTGAACAGTTGCAACACCCACAGGTATTATTTGTAAGAAAACAATCATGCAGAGTCTTCAGCTGGTTAGAGAGGGCACAACATTCCATCTTCACCTGACATCCTGTCTKTTCTCTCAACATCCTGTGCCCCCTGCCTGCCACCCACTCCTCCTAAAACAATGTGCACCAAGAGAGTTGTGTGTGAATGGACAAGAATATGAATGTTTTTTTTTTAAAGAATCTGGACAGTATAGAAAACACATTGTTTGTGGGGGACGAAAAGGTTTGAGGTGGAAGAAGAAAAACTGTCTTTAGGATTGATTAGTGTTCTTCACTTTCTCTTCTAATTAATCAATGTTACCCTTTAATTGTTAGAACCTCTCAAGTGTAATCATTCACTAGCTTAAAAGCAGAGCATAAAAAAAAAAAAGACCTAAGAGACAACATTGAGGATTTTGTCTTTTTTCTTTTTCATTCGATTTGCATATACCATCATTGTTTTTTAAATTATCCTAAGTAATTGAGTCTTGAAATATTCAACATGAATTTTTCAAACGTTGCACAAACTTTAGCTATTCATGTTTTAAAATGAGGACCTTGAGTCTGTAAAAATGAAACATTATATAGTTGTGCATTTCTTGAAGATACTTGTTTCAGATTGTGAGTTTATTTGCATAAACTAATTTTCACTGTATTTCAGTAATGCCTAAAAGCTGCAGCCAGACAAGACCTTATTACAGTGCACACACTAAATTAGCATTACATACAATACCTTTATTGTATGTAATGCAGATCTAGTTTTCTGTATATCATAATTTTTTTATAATTTAAAAACACTGTTTTTATGCTTTCAAATTTGTCTTTTTTTTTACAAAACTTGTTTTTAACTTGATTTTGCTTTTTTATTCTTTTATAATTTGTTCCATTTATTGTTTAGCATCTTCATGAATTAAATTCAATATTGGCTAAATAAATTTACCATTTAAAAATAAAACTAATCAGTTTTTTAGAATAAGGAATGTAAATCAAATCTACCTACTTAATAGATTATTATAATTTACAATGTCTTGCAGATTTCAATGGGTTTAAAATTATTTATAAACTTCTCCAGCATATGGAGCTAACCACATCTTTTYGGTTTTCTTAGTGAACAATATTAGTTCTAACCATTACACAGAGAAAAACAGCAATAGCTTATTTAACTTCTTACATGTGAAAAGAGTTAAGTGTTAGAATGCCAACTATGTTTACTCAACAAAACATTTTTTGAAACCTTGTGTTATATTGCAGAGTTAGGTTGTCACATCTCAGAGGGCACCGGGCCTGTTGTGTTCAGATCTCAAGAGCTACTTTCTTTTGTCCAGAATTAGCTTTTTATCCTGGCACCATTCAGGAGTAGGCACCAACCTGCATTTCTTTTCCGACCAAGACTTCTTTGCAGATTATCTGTTGCACAGATAAACCATCCTCTTAAAACTTGAATATTCTGGACTATTAAAGTATAGCATTCCAATAGCTTGAGAAGTTCATCATCTGACTATTTCTGTAGATTTCATCTCCTGATTGACCCTTAAGGTTTTCTTTCCATCTTAATGGATTTTTTATTGAGGAGGTCTCACCGTTCAGACAATGGGAAGGCAGATGTGTGAGACAAGAATGCATTGCAACCTGTTCCGTGAATTAAAATGCTTTTTATCTGTGACAGTGAATCTTTTCCATAAGAAAGATGCCACATGCCGATATTCCTCATTGTAAAATTTTGTCCTGAGCTGACAAATTTCTATTTTGTATTGCCAAGTCATCGCAGTTTTGTGCCATCTATCAAGTTGCCACATTCTAGGATGTCTTATGTTCAAAAAAATGATTCCATGTTTTTTCTGGGTAGGTGAGATTTTTTTTTCCAGTTTATGGTCTGGAGTCTTAAAGACTACCTATTTAAAAGTGAGGTTCCACTGACTGTATGTATATGATGTACAATTCTGTATATTGAGTGCAAGCTTAAGTTGGCCTCGTGTTCAAAGTTGCCAACTATTCACTCTGTAGAAGCAAACTTTCTCCTTAGCACAGCTTGAGGTGATCTTTAGAGTGCTTCAAAAGAGGAGTGAAAAAACTTTAGCTTGCCCTGCCAATTTGGAGAGATCATGTAACTAGTATAGAGTGATGGGCCTAGAAGTGCCCTGGTATTGCCTGCCAGAAAGAAAGGTGAAGCTTTTTAGTGACTGGAATTCTGACTGCCCGTGTTTGTGCAAGTAACCCAGAACATAGATGTTCTACAGGAAATGATATAGGTGCATTAAGATCAGAAATGCCATGTTTTAGCCTGCTTCCCAGGCTGGACTGTTAGCGATGGTATAACTGTAGCCTCTGTGGCCTCAAATTTGTGTACCTCCACAAGTTTGTGTTACATCTTATTTGCAGTCCGTTATCAYTGCTGATCCTGACGTATCTGACGTCAGAAGGGAAAAGACTATTTAGAGAGAAGAAATGGTACGTGAAGAAAAAAATAGTTCACTAAGTGTATGAATTCTTACACTGTATAAAATCTTAGCTTCAACATACAAAATGATTGGAATACATTATTGGGATGTGGGGGAATGAGGGACATGATACAGGATGAAGCTAACAACTGTGGACATTCACATTGACTTTTTAACGGTGTGCATTTCACAGAACTGTGTATATGCATTCAGTAGAAACAGGTGCACAGAGGATGAATGAAAACATCTACTAGTCATCTGTTTTAGTGAGTGTGATTTCCCACCTAAGATGTTAAGTTGGAAGGATTATATGGGAATTAAGTTTTAGAGGTTTGGTGAGGTTYATTTTTGGAGTTTGTTTTGATTCATACTTTGGATTGTAATTTTGAGTTACAAATTTTGAGCATTGTGGCATTCTAATGTAGAAAATAACAGGTGAAAACACAGAAGCAAAAGTTGTTCAGATATAAAAGAACTATATTTTTTATAGAGTCATTCGTAAAAGTCAATATGCTGGCAAATATGAAAATACTACATTAATTCTATCTACTCAGACAAAGATGTTTCTTCCCATTCTCTTCTCACTGTCTTGAACCCCCTCTGAGCTTACTGAGAGTCAAGTAAGCACTGGCCAGCTGYTTGAGAGCAGTATATTGCTTTGAAAACTTGCCAAAATGTGTTTATCAAAAAAAGTCACTGACAAGGTAAGACTCAAATGTGAAATAGTGAGGAAGTTTTTAGATGTTGTCAGTGAAGTACAGCAATGGAATTCTATTGGTAAGAGTGAGTGCTTTAATTATAGTAGTAGTCACTTGTGTTAAGCATGTGCATCACTAATTTGTTAAATCATGTTTATATGTGTAATACTAGAAAGCATGACATTCCATTCTTGCTGTTTTGATTAATTTCTAAAAATATTTTCATATTATTTTAATATAGATTGAATGATTGTAAATTTTAATACATTAAAATGATCTTTCAGGAAAAAAAAAAAAAAAGAAAACTCCATGAACTGTTTTTCCCAGTTTTTAATGATACGAAAGGAAAAAGTCTTGACGATGTGATAAAATCATTCACTCTAACTCACCTAACTTGGTCTTAATTTTTCAGATTCTTTGAAAGGAAAAAATTAAACTTACCTCACAAAAATAATTTGGATAATTCACACACACAAAAAAGTAAATCCTGCAGTAACCTGTTTTTGCCCCACCAGTGTTGAACCCAGCAGAGACATTTCTGGAAACAAGTTTTGTGAGGAAGTCCAAGCGACTGTCCTTTGCTTTATGGATAGTCATGTATCTCCCAACAACCAGAAAATACCAGTAAGAAATCTGTAAGGAAGCAGATCAATCAGTGTTAACTACTAGCTCGAAATAATTGACAATTTCTTTCTGATAAACAAGAAATGTGGCTTTAAATATTACAAATAACCAAATAACTACAAGCAAATAAAACACAGGATGGCTGTTGAGCTCACCTCTCACAAGTCTTTTAAGAGTCAACATTGAATTGAGGATTAAAGAAAAAAAAAAGAAAAAAGGAAGCAGACCCGTAATGTCAAGACCACACTAGTGCTACAACTAGGAATCATACCATACAACCCTTGTAACTGATGAAATTTCATCTAAAAAATGAACAGATTTTTCCACTTCTGCTATAATAAAGCTGCCTTGAGACCCTCTCTGCTCCTGTGGTTAGAAACTTTCTTGTAATTTCATCCTGAAAGTTTTCATGTCTCTTTAGTACCCATTTCTCTGAAAAACCTCTGCATCCTCCCTGCTTTTTACTCACTCTCCGTGTACTTTTAAACAGCAGTCATAACTTGTCAGCTACTGTTTTATTAGTCTAAGCCAGAAACTTTTTGCTGCTTCTTATGTGAGAAGGTCTTCACTTCTCTAATCATCATTCCTTATCTGCATCTATCTTGGCTCTTACTGGAACATAAGAAAGGGGTATATATTATTTCAAATTATTTCATTTCTTGTTAGTGATTTATAAATTAATAGATTTTCTTCTGATATTTTTAAACATAGTTACTATATTCACTCTTCCCCAGTCCTATGATTATATACCAACCTTTACAAATCTGTTAAATATTTAAATAAATAGGGTGTTAAATATGATACATGAGTTCACAGGGCTATTGATTCAAAATTCTAAGTGAAGATTGTTTTATTGTCTTCAATGTATTAAGCATCTTGAGTTTTACTTCTGATTCAGACTGCTTTATATTACATCATAAATGTACAGTGCTACAGTGCTACCTCACCACATTTATTCGTTTGTCTTTTCTGAAAAACCCATGCCTTTCAATACTTTTTTCTCCAATCATAATCTTCCTCTGTGTTTCTGTTTCCTCTGTAATATGTTATTTCATATTCTGCATTAATACCTCAGGTTTTTGGTGTTAAACATCCTCCTACTAGTATCAATTGGTTTGGGATTTTTACAAATCATACTTGGTTTTCTAGTCAAACAAAGCTTCAATAGTTGTTTCAATGACTGTTTAACCAAATTAATATCGTCTTCAATGTTATCTATTACTCTGTCCATTAAAACTATATATGGAAGTAATGAAAGTCTCTATTCACCTTTGTAAGTTCTTAATAGTCATGTTAGCCAGTATAATTTCAGTGACATTACGAATTTTTCAAATGAATGAGTTCTGGGAGACTGCAGATGATGGGACTCTCCTTTGAAACTCTTTATAAGCTATATTAATATCATCCATAATATCCATGAAGGAATATGGAAATCTTTGGAAGAATCTGTGATAATACAGTCAGGAATCGATATCTAGATCTTTCAAAAGCTCAGCATAAAGATTTAGTTGTTTTGCTTTCTTTATCTCTTGATTCCTTATCAGCTTTGTCAAAATTATATTTTGTCTTGAATTAACTTTGATCAAAGTTCTCTTCTTACTCCTTTTACCTGTTGAGGTCTAGCTATTTTACTTTGTGGTACATTGTATGTATTTTAACTTGACAGATAGGGATGTGTTAAACTTGCAGTACTCTAAAGTTAACGATTGAGAGAATGATAATACTCTCTCGTATAGACATTCCAGCTGTTTGAGAATTATATATGCAAGTAGTCATTCCCAGAAGAAGGGTGAAAAACTGAAAGATACACTTTATTAACTACTTATTTAGAAAGCAGAGTTCATAAACCGTTTCAGTATTTTCAAATAGGTATACCTGCTGTCCCAAAGTCTGTCCCTTTCTTAACAGTCTCACATACACTGAGACAGGAGACTTAAACAGGTTTCCTTCTGCATGCAGAACTGGTTTATCTCTAAATAGACAATAAGTATCTTAAATTTATAGAACAAATTGGTTAATTTGGATAGTCTTGTTATATAACTTGTTCATAGCCACTGAACTAATTCTAGACTGTAATGTTAAAGGGTTTATAATTCATTGTCCCAGGTGAATGCATGCTATGTGTTTACTATACCTATTAGCGTAGAACACAAGTGTTTGGGAATACCATTCTCATGAGAAACAGAAAATTGTGTAACAGAGAAATTACTGTCTATATATGACATGGTTTATATTAATTATGCAAACCTTTCTCTGCTTTTGTGAGCACAGTAGGGAAATGTAAATAGTACCCACATCTTCTTTTCTTATCCTAGATTGATAGACAATCTCTGCAGCTTTGTATAAGACTCAAAAAAGCAGCACTAGTAGTATTTATATCACTTTGCACACTTTGCAGTTTGGTAACTTAAAACACATAAGTCCTTTTTTCAAAGTCTTAGTAGATACCAGGTGCTCTGTTTTCTCTGTAATCATTGAAGTTATTTTTGCAGTTGTAGACTTATCTAAAATAGGTGTTACATCAGGCATAGAAATGTTTGTAATGCAGATAAGTCCTATTTTCACAGTAATTCCAGGATGCAGAACTGGGCACATGGTTAAAAACAGCTTGGAGGCTGTTTCAGATGAGGAATAGATTCTTCTGGTCCTTGCCTGTAAGTGGAAACAGACTTGAGGTGAGGTACCACAGTGAATGGCAAGGGAGATGCTCAAGCCTAATGTTACCCTAAATCTCTGGTTAGGAAAATGACATTTTAAAAAGCTTCCACCTCTCTTTTCTTCGGCTACTCCTTCTTCGTGAGAAATTGTATCATATGATCAAATTTGCCATCAGATGTTCTGTTGCTTAGGTACCACAAGTCCCTTCGGCAGATTAGTTTTCCTGGGTTGTAGTCAACACTTTGCCCAGGCAAAGGGCTTGGACAATATACAATAAATCAGGTACCTTAAAAACCTCCACTGAATTAGGTCTATAAAACTTTTAACTCCATCAAATTATTCAACCATTTGTCTAACAAATAGTTTCCTATATTTAGTATAGTATTTTCTCTCTCTTTCTCCTCCTTCCCTGCTTTTTCTTTAAATAAAATTGTTTCTTGTGTCACATAAACTAAAATTTAGTCTTGAAGATTACTGCAAATGTCACTGAACAATGGACATTACATGCAGGAAAACAACCTGATGTCAGGAGAGATAACAATCAAGGCACTATTTTCCAATAGCAATAGCATTTACTTTGTTTCTAAATTATGTAAGTTTTTGTATGTAGAAGCCTGCTATCTTTTAAGGAAAGGTGTAAATAAAGATAATTCAAGCCTTATTTCTTTTTTAAAAGGTGTATTCACCTTATTTAAAACATCATACATTTTGGGAAAAGAATTAACCTCTGTTCATCATATAGATACATGATATTGCTGTGCTTAGTTTATAAAATATATTCAGTATTCTTAAATAGAAATTTAATTAAATGTTCTTTTTATACACAATTTTAAAATGTAAATGTTTCAGTATGTTCACTAGTTTTTTGCCACATTCGGTCCACTATTAATATAATTCAATTTTACAGTATCTGTTTTCTTTCTGTATAGTGTTATGCATAGTTGTTTCTCAGAAACTTTTGGGGGATATAACCATTTATCAGGATACTGTTTAATTTATCCTTGAAGAAAAAATCACACTACACATAATGAAAATATGCTGAAGTACTAGAATTCTGTTTAGCCCTAGACAGTAGACCCCTCTTCTTACTCCTTTTCTTCAAATACTAGTCACAGAATGCATATAGCATGCTGTATTACATATTTTTCCAGGAGTGGCATCTGGCTGCTCTGCAGATTCCTGAGGCAGTTCTGTTAGCACTGTTGAGATGCCTCCAGGTCTGACATGTGATTAAATTGCAGATGGAGTACTTGTGCAATGCCACTTTTGTTTTTCCAGTGTTAATTGTAATATGGAGTATGTGATATTTCTTTGTGAAATAGGGTATTTGTATGTGCTTTAAAAGCAGCTATTTGCAGTTCCTGAATAATAAGTTAAGAAGCCTCACACCGTTAGAGAGTCTTCATGTCTTTGCCAGCAATGTTTTGATGTGTTACAGTGTCTTTACAAAGCAGACTGTTATATTTTTAATTTTATGCTATGTAAATCCATTTTAAATGATTTATTGACAATCATCTCCTATGTTTAAATTCTAGCTGAGAAAAATAACGGAGCAAATAGCTGAATTGGGATACCTTTGTTGATGTCAAAGAATTGAAAAAAATTATGCTGTATTAATAGCATACTATTTGAAATCTAAAAATACCAAGTGTTATATCTATACAAATATCTTCCAAATTTTTATGGTATTAAGTAAAATGGTTTCATAATACCCAAATACTGATGTTTCTAAATCTCTTGTAATGTAAAATAACATAAATAAGTTTTACRCGCATCATCTACTGAAATTTGGGAGATTCAGATGAAAGTATTGCTTATGCTTAACTTTCTCACTTAAAAGAATATTTCTGATCCTTACTAATTAAAGAAGTAAAATGTTACAGTTTTTATTCTTAGAAAAATCTTTTCTGCATAGTTTGATTCTTTGTCTTAATAGCAGTCTGAAATTAATTTTTGGATAAAATCCTTCAGATTATTTCATTATTTTGTTTAATAGAGTTTCTCTTTTAAGATTGCAGCCTTCTCTAATAAATTGCAAATTGTGCAAACAAACTACAACTGCTTAAGTTTGGCAATTTTTCGTTGCCGAATGATAACCGTTTTACTGTTCATTTGTTCAAAAGATTCCTTTTTAAATTGGTGAACTAAAATGAAAAAGTACATGTTTCTGTTCTCTTATTTGTAACCCATAATTTTCCTAAGGCCAATTTAAGGTATATTGTCTTTTAGAATGACATTAAATTAGACCTCAGTCATCTGCTTCCTGTCACTTTCTATTATTTTGTACTTGCTCATCAATCCTTGGGGGAAATCAAAGCCTGTGTGGCTCCCATTTGAATCTGCATAATTCTCAGTGATGGCTGGGTCAGGAGGTGCATCCCCATGATATTTAAATTTCCACCACAACTAGAGCCATTAACTCTTCCATGGCCTGGTCATTCCAATAAGGTTGTTAGTATGTACTGTACTATTCATTAGTGTAATTAAGGTAGTTTAATCTTAATTCCCAAATATGATATTTTGATAATAAAAAAAATTGTTGATAGATTTCTGAAACACTAGTAATATTTTATTCATATAAACATTTATTCTAAAGTACACTATAACTATATTCAACAACAATTTTAATAAAAATGCTTTAGTCTTTCACTTCTTAATTCTAAAAGTAATTTAAATGTATTCATTTAGCTTTGTAGTATGCATACTGTTTTGCTCCTGGAAGTTATTAAGTTGTGCTTGACTGTTCAATGTAAAKCTCATGGTAACCAGTGGTACAGAAGTCAGAGGGCATACTCTGAATAGTAGTTGTGATGACTCTGTAGCAGTTCATAGACAGAATAGCAAAGAATTGTCTCACTGCACTAACTTTAAGTAGAAGACCAGCAGGTTTAGCAGACTCAGGCTGAGGAACATTTGTATGTGCCTTCTATGTTCCTCAGAGTTAAATTAAAAGCTTCTCACCCACAACTAAGAATATAGATACTCAATTCTATATTTTTCATGATCATGATTGACCAGTTCTTAAGATGTTTTATATGAAATACAGTAAATATTCCTGGTGAGTAACAATAACTGAAGAAGGTGGAGGCACATCTGAACATGATAAATCAAAACATGTCCAGTCTTGACACAGTGATTGAAGTGATAGAAGTTACAGAAGAATCAAATGCATTTATAGATGATGGTCCCATAGACCAGAAGAAAGAGGGAAAAAGAGTCTTGGTAGTGAAGCAGTAAACATTGAGGAGATGCATTGAAAGGCTTTAGCACTCTTATATGCAGGAGCGATGGCGTGGTGGCAACTGATCCTTCACGTGAGTGATCATATCCAGTGAATGTTAGTCTATATGTTTCTTGTCCTTGCTTGACTTTACAGTTTTTGTCTTGTCTTCTACTCTGAATGCCTAGGGAAAAGCACCTGGAAGCATCTACTTGTTTCTAGGTCTGATTTTATGTGTTAGTTTTACAAGATGCTATGGGAAGTTCAGATCCTCAGCTTTTGTTGTGGATTCAAGGCCAGGCAGTGTTAACTGAGGCGTTGTGCATGCACACRTCTTCTCTATGAAAGCAATTAGGTACAGGGTAACATAGTGATGGAATTTGGAAAGCTGTACTCCTTTCCCTCTCCAGTCAAAGTAAATAGGCAGTGGATGCATGACTATGAATCATCCAATCCACTAGGTTCTCTGAATCACATAAAGAGACAAAATTCKGGGAGCTTATCCACTTACCAACCTTCCTTTTTTTTTGCAAACATTAGATCATCTCATAGATCTCTGTCAGATATCAAAATCTTGCATACAATTTTCACCTTTTGGCATGACTCTTACATTCTTGTATGGRTTTATAGATAAAATCTTGCAGAAAATGAGATAAACACTTACGTGCCCCCTGATGAACATGGAGATCTAGATTCTTCTATGTATCTAGTTTACGCTAGAGGACTGTCAGGGAGATGGCGAAAGTTCTTTGATTTTCTGCTTAGCTTCAGGTCTCTGGTTTGCTTTAACCTATGCCAGCTGGCAGTGGTTCCCAAAGAATCAATACAACATGGGTTTCAGAACTTCTTGCAGTTTATCTGTACTTCTTAGATGGACTTAAAGCACAGAAAGCTGCGCAGTGGACAGTGTGTGACCTAGGTACAGGGCACCCTTAGCAGGTAGTTACAATAGGACTTCAACTATGGGACCATATAGGATGTTGGAGATACCAGAACAGAGGGAAGGAGTATGTGACAAAATGTTGGCTTTTTCATTATGCCGTGCTGAGTGAATGACTCATTAATGAATGACAGTAGTAATCATCACAGTCTCTACATTCTAAAGCATGYCCTCCATATGCTTCTTGTGCTGTCACTCCACTATAAAATAGGCAAAAGACAGTATTCGTTAAAGAGAAGAGCACCTTTGCACTTCGGTAATACATGTATCCGAACATAGTCTAACATCTTAGAGACAGGATAAACAAGAATTGCTTCATTGGATCTTTCTACCAAAAGAATATGGAAAACTGGCTCATCATAGGTATCCTAGCTGCTTACACTCTGTGTTTGACTTTTTCCTTTGAGAGAATCCTATTCAATGACTCAAGAAAATGTATTAACAGCTGAAGGCATTGTAGAGCTGGACTTTAAACAAAAACTGCTATTTTGAATGCTGTGATTAGAGATGATTCTTCCACTACTTTATTGTCTGGCCCAGCTTCAAGAATTTACRAATTTTCAGATAGTGTGGAGTTCATGGACTTGCATGTTTGCTCTATCAGTAGTGACTGTCTCTCGTAACTATCGCTTCTTAGTTGGGAGTCCTACAGTATTTTTCGCTATGACATTTCTACATGATTAAAATATACYTCGTGATATCAACTATCTCCATTCTTTAAATAGATCTGATTTGTTGATGTGTTCAAAATCTTAAAATTCAGTCTTTATGTATATTCAGCCCTTCTAAGATGCTGTTCTGCAGATCTACCCTCAGTAATTATTTTTTAAAAAATGCCAGAAGTGTTTCAGTTAGTACACCATTTTTTTTCTTAAAACGAAGAATACCTGACTAATACCTGACTAAATATGTTCTTCATTTATCATTCAAAAACTTTTTATTGAGTTTTGATCTCTTTCTACAATACATAATTTCTTTTAGCTAAGTACTGAAATTCCTAGGTGGTTAATATTACCTGACATCTTAAGAAAGAGTGTGTATTACCCCTTTCACCTTGCAATTTTGTAGACTAAGACATATCTGCTCTGTAAATCGCACCAATAAAAATGACATTATTTGTGCATCAATCAGTCAAAGTACAGCAGATCTTTTGGGGCTCCTCAGGACAGACACTTGTTAGAACGAGTAACTGAACCCAGCACTTTGCTACTCCTTTCTGTGAATGGGGAGAAAAAAGTTAGCAGATAGAATACTTAAATTTTTCCTGTCTGATCGTGACAGTTCTTTATTATCTTTTGCCAAAAGCTAAGAGGCTACTATTGAGTTGTGAAAGTTGTCTCTTTCACCCTACATGAAAGAGAAGGTGAGAGAAGTGTAGGGAGGAAAGAAGAGATTAACTATAGAAATGGATATAAGTAAGACTGACCAGATGGCACAATAGTAATGGGATTTAAAAAGATACAAACTAAGGTAGTCCAGATTACACTTTAATATTAGGGCCTCTAGTTTATGATTCAGAAAATGAGTCAAATTAGTTGAGTTCTTCCACTACAAGCTTCCTTTTTGACCTTTGCAAGCCCTTGTACTTACTTTCTAAATGAGAATAATTGCATGTCTACTTTGTGTCTAATGAGAAGTAAATAAAAATGGAAGAATGTTGAGGTACAACTGAATGGAGTGTATAATCACTTAAGATTATAAATTTATTTAGTGAACTCTATTGTGATAGTTATTCAATGTAACACATTGTCCATTTTAATTAGTTTTCAGAGCAAAGCAAAACGAGGTCATCTTTATATATCTATAAAAATTGTATAATCCAGAAGTATAGTATTACAGAAGGCTCAGTATTTTTTTCTTTTAAATTATATTGCCTATTTTGGTGCAATACAAGAGTAAAAGGTGTGAATTACAATCAATTTGCTTATTTATGTTCCATTTTTTGTGAATGCAAGCTCTTAACCTAATCGTTCCAAATCAATCTTGGCAGTATTTAAAGATAAGCATACATGAAAAGATGTGCGGGATCATGGCATCAGTTCTTTTATGTAGGTAGACTGAAGCTTGATGGATCTTTCTGTGCTAGAATGCTTGTGGAAATAGCCCAAAATAAAAACCTAAGGCTGATAATATATTTATTCAAACTGTGAACAGAGGAGAATAAAAATTAAAAATATTCATGATGAGTAGGTCCACTAATAGCTAAACTCTGTGGTCTGAATTCAGCCTTTGGATAGTTTCTTTTKTTGTTTCTTCAACAGTCATGCACTGTCAGACACAGGTGTATGCGTACTGTTAGTTTGACACATTGTGTCTGTTCCAAAACCCTTATCTGATCCTTTCCTGCCTTATTCTTCTGTGGCCATTTAACTAAGTGTGTTGAAGACTCACCGTCTTTATTTTTTTGTACTTTACACCCATTTGTCTTTTGCTGAGAGCGTATGAAGATGGTAACAAGAAGCATAAGAAGCACCTTTTTGCCAAGTGAATATTTTCTGATCTTTCTTAAATATACTGGACTTGCTTATTTGCTAATTTATTGATAAAATCAATGGAAGAGTGGAGACATTAAAGTATAAAGCTCTAAACTGCAATATGTGGAAATCCTTTCCCTCAGAATGGAAATTAAATATATATATATATATATATATATATATGTATGTTTGTATATATAGCTGATATATCAGATGTATTTAAATAGGTACAATATAAAAATATAAAAGTTTAAAGACTGAAAAAGAACATATTTTTAAAGTACTAATTAAATAAGAGTTACAGTTTTGTATATGCACTTACCTGTTTGAAACAATGTTCTTCATTTCAAGTCAGCTTTGAGATTGCGTAGAAGATYGGTAAACATGCGTTGAAATTGCTGCACTGGCCTTTCTGCAGTGTTTGAGTATACAGTGGTACATTTTATTTTCGTTAACAAAATAACACAAATGATAATATGGATAGAAGATTGGTAACATATTATATAAAGGGTGATTGATTTCAGATCCAAAATATGCTTCCCAAGTATGTACTAAAGCCTATATTTTCAACATATGTATTTTTAAGTTCATGCCATTAATTAGAAAAGATATTTTGAAATTGTTTTCTGACATAATCTCTTGGCTTATTTATTTTGAAATGAATGTCTGTGTACCTCTAAAAATTCTAAACTTTACATCAAAGATTTGTTTGTATTTGTGAGRTAGCAGTTACAACATGTCATCTTATGCAACCTCTCACCTACTCCAGAAATCCAGCTGTAGTAATAAGTGCAACTTTTAGTTATTTTTTTAAAAAATCAACTCCTATTCAAGTATTAAATAAAATAATTCAAAATGTAATGGAAGTATTAAACCTTATAATTATTGTAGTTTCCAATATAATAGAATTGAAATTTGTTAAACATCGAGTAGGAGAAAAAATGGGAACAAATTGAGATCTGTTTTTCTTTAAAGCAAATAGACATTTTATGTATTGGAAGGCATAGACTTTTTTTAAAACAAGTAAAAAGCATTAAAAAAAAATGTGCCAGCTCTGACATTTCCTGTCTGATGACAACGACGTGATCCAGCCTGTTAAGGACTTAAAATGAATGTCTTGTCTAATTTGTGCTCTTCATTTTTGTTTCTTTCCTCCCAACTGTCTCATTTTACCCCACCTGTCACACATCACACTTTCATACCCCTGCCTTACTTTTTCAAATTTTACAAGCTTTGCCTTTTGTTTTTTCCCATCTTAAATGTAATCTAGCCTTTTAACTATTCACTTTACTTTGTTGCCTCTTCTTTGCTGTTTGATTTTCTCAGCTGTGTGCTACTTTGTAGTATATTTGTTAAATGAATTCTAGAACTGTTCAGGAAAAACAGAACAGTAAATTTAAATACCATAGAACATAAATAACAGAAATTTTAGTGCTTAAGGATATGTATGTTTCCCTTGAAAGTTAAATCACTTGATGTCTTTAGTAACATAGTTTAAACAAAACATTAATGGAGTCCTTAGATGTACAATTAGTGTTATAAATGCTTGTTTAGTTAAGGTATTTATCTGAATTTTGTTACATAAAATTCCATACAGCTGATCAACAACAGAATTTTAATAAGCACTGATAAGAACTGTTCTCCAAAATGGAGGAAGACTTTTTTTCCTACATATTTTAGTAGATCATGCTCAACTTGCAGGTCTCTGAGCTTTCTTCAGTTTATTCATTCTCAAGATCTGAGGTATAATTTAGCTTCTCAGGAATTAATTTGGTAATATCTTACTTATTTTGATTAATTTCATGCACTCTAAAACAAGTACTTACAATATATTTATGCTGGGAATGAGTGGCTAAAGAGCTATAGATAGTGCATACTAATTTTTTGATAACATTTGAGTTTGGATTTTGTATCAAAATACCCTATGCCTTTGAGTGTTAAAAGATTATGTTAAAAAGCCTAAAACTGTGAAGCATAGATGCAAATAGCAAAAATTTAGCTTTATAAATAATGATGTCAATGTTTGATTTGAAGATTTGTTGACTTGCTTGACGAGACAAATAAACCATATATTATTTTTTAAACTAATTGTGAATATTTGACAACTGAGTTAATTCTTTTCTGTTAACTTGTTGAGTCTGTCTTTTATATGTCCTTCCGTTTCCTTTTATGACATACTGAAAAACACTTTTGGCTTTACTTTAAAGAGGACAGTGCTTCTTTTCTGTTGTAATAATCACAAATTTTATTTCTATTTTTTTTCAAGTTATCATTCTTCTTTTTCATTTAAAATAGCTAAATAYGTTCTGTAATGCTGCCTGTCGCACATTAATGTCAGTGACTCTAACCTGTGTTTAAGTTATCCACTGGCATCTAGTAATTATCGAGAACCATGAAATGCAAGGAAATATCCTCTGATGTGTAAAATGTTGTATGTAATTCTTCTGTCTTAAATACAACTGGAAAAGATCTTAGTTTAACTTTTAATATTAAATGTTTTTTGAAGTCTTTTTTTTTTCTCTTAGGTCCTTTAAACCTGAAACAATTGTAGACAGAACAGCTTAAATATATATCCACAGTGAAATGGTATGATTATAAAAACACAACCTATGTCACTCTGTAATCATGTTTATATTGGCTCTGCTGAAACTTCTTAATTTGTATTGATTTCATTAACGCTTTTTGCAGAAGAGGTCTTACGAAAGTTTTCAATTACATCAAAATTAATCATAGTGTATTTTATTGGGAGGGAATTGAAGCAAGTGAATCTCCATTATAAAAGACTTGTCTAAATCATTTGTAATTTTCATTTTATAGCATACTGAAGGAGTACGGTAGCAATACTGTAAATGATCAGGGATAACATGAAGCTTTTGCTTCCCTTTAAATCTTATTTTCTGGCCTACATTTTGGAGTATTGCTTCGTACTAAATGCATGCATATACACACAGTGTATTGGTATCAGACACAAAGTATGTGAATTCTGATACCTTTTCAKCAGTTATACACTAAGAATTCCATTTTTTAAATGATATCCTGCCAGCTTTTTCACAATCCATTAATTCCTGGATCAACATCAGAAGGAATGTCAGAGCAGAGTGAAATTCTTGTAAGACACAGATGTCAGGATCAAAAGTCAGAGACATTCTCAGAACAGCAGGGAAGCGTGCTTGTTAGACCTTAATCGTAACAATTAGTATCTGCCATGTGACATTCTCTATACCCTGCCTATATTTCTGTTAAGTTCCAAGCATACTGGAAAGAGAAAGTCTTTTCTGAAGTTGGATGGAAAAGTAAATGGACTGTTAGTCATCTTACTTCCTTTTCTGCTAGCATTTGTAAACCTTTCAAATAGTATATTACCTTAAATGGTAAAACATTAATATTTCCTGTTAAAAACRTATCATCCTAATTTTTGATTGAAATAATTTGACATTACAAATAAGAATTCTGTTCTGACAAGCATCTATTGTGTGCAAATATTCTTTTAATGTATGTGTAGTTAAAGATTAACAAACCTTCAAGGAAAAGATTGTTCGTAACTAGATTTATCCGTACTGACATGTAGTATGCCTTGTAGAAAAAACATTGCATTTTTAAGAGTTAGAGGTTAATGTTATACATGATGTAGAAGTTCTRTTTTCCTAGCTCTGAATATTTCTTTATTCTCAGAACATAAAAAAAGAATATTACTCAATGAATTAAGCATTATGGATAGATTCCTTTATGTTGCTGTATTACTGATTTGACATTTAAGTTYAAGAAACTCTTTCAGTCATAGACAGTTTTGCAGGCCTGTATTTGTCATTCTTCAGTGTGGGATGCTATGAGCACATTGCAGCACACTTTTACTACATTTCCTCCTCCTCTTCCTTTAATTATTACATTGATGCAGTAAAAGCTGTCAACAGAATTCTAAAATTTGATGTAGTGAGGAGAGGTAGGAAAGAAAAGAGAAAAGTAACCTAAAGGGAGTACACAGGATCTCTGAAGCACTTTAAAGTGTAAGTTAATATTAATATAAACATTATGTAATATGCATGACCGTATATGCCTTGTTAGAGAAGTTGGGGAAGTTCAGTAAAAAGAACCAAAAAACATAAAGCTAATGTTTTCTTACTTTTTTGAGAAAAGAATAAAAAGCAATGATAGGGAGCTAAATGGTGCTTAAGGAGTCTTCCTGTTGATCTAGGTGTATGAGAGCAGAACACTCTCAGGCTGAAGAGAGTTAAACATGTTAGCTTGTGTTTCAGAGTGGTTTGAAATATGGCAGCTTTTTCCAGTGTGCTCTGTTTCATGGAATGAGAGGAGAGGGTCTAGGATGAAACAGGATGAGCATGTCAGACTGTGGTGGATGATGAGCTTAAAGAGTATAAATATGAGGAATAGTAGGAGAAAAAGGATAGGCAGGTTATGTCAATGTTAGGCACTTTATAAGAAGAGAAAAAAGTATAAGAGAAGAACATAAAGAATGAGCAGATAGGAAAAATAGTATCTTGAAGTTAGGAAGATTAGGGTGTATTAGAGATGATGAGCAGATGAGAAATTATAACTTCAGCAGTGCAGGAGATGGTGATAGCTCACAGGAGAATGAAATAATGAGAGAAAATTAGATCTTTTTAATCTTTCAATAAAAAAAATAGATCTTGAAAAGATCTGTGTCTCTGCACAAGAGAGACGGGGAAGAAGAAGGGTTAGTTATACATAGTGGATAACTATGGATAACCATAGTAGAAAGGAGCAGTTTTTTGTGGAGGCCAACCTATAAATAGAAAGAACAAATGTTTGTGTGTAGGGGGGACTGATGGCCTTACAAGAGTGACTGTTCYGCCTGATGGCCTTACAAGTATAGAAGCGAGAATGGCACTTTGTATCAGAAATTTTATCCAGATTGCCTCCTGAGCATTTAGGCTTGGTGAGAGAAGGAAGGTTCCATCTTATCCCTCCTGCTATAGGTCTTCTGTGATGTTTTAAAGACTGATTTTCCCCAGCAAGCCATGAGCTGTAGTAGTATTTGCGATCTGTGGTGTGAGATACATAGAGGTGATGTGACAGAAGATGTTTTTGTTTCTAAATGCACATTTAAACTTCATAGATGTGAATGTGCTATGGAACTGCCCTTC
Organism: Rhea americana; assembly: GCF_003343005.1. NCBI lineage: Eukaryota > Metazoa > Chordata > Aves > Rheiformes > Rheidae > Rhea > Rhea americana. Next base: position 2,876,036 of record NW_028185816.1, read on the forward strand.
TTCATAAGATGAACTTTTTTCTTTATGTGTACAGAAAATTAAATTTCTCTTTTATATGTCTGCACTTTGTCCCAGATATCCGAGGGATTTTGGAAGGCACATAAATAGTAACAACACTTACATGCCACATATTTTGTATGTTAATATCTGAGAGGAAAATAACAGTCTACAGGAAAGCCATTAATCAGAAGCACTAAATGCCAAAGGTAAAAATTAATGAAGTCAGTAATGGCTTTCTCTTATTCTATCCCTGCTGTTATCATTCAGCTGCAGTTCTCATTTATCTGCATTTTCCTCACTTTTTCAAGAGTATTTACAAAAACATKCTCACTTTTAGTATCCCAAGCATTTAATACTGAAATAGCAGCTGTAAACAAGTCATGCTCGTAGGTGATATGACTGGAAGCATAAAATTACTCTCTTAGAAAGCGAAGTCTGTGAGAAGCTGAAGAAAATGTTTGAAAGTAACCAGATTTCCTAGGTTTTTTGGACTATGTATACATTACACTGAAATGGTATATTCGGGAGAGGAATTGAGTGATCATTCTTTGCTTTTGCCTGATGAAATTCTACTGCAAATATGTACACAAAAATATTCTATATGTTTTATATTTTTTTTATAGAGAAAACATCTTCAAACTGTACAGGTATGTTTGAGTATTTTTATGGTTGAAAAATAAGAATAAATGAATAATGAAGTAGAACAAAGTTCTAAAGAGCTTTAATTTACTCACTTTTTTGATCATTGTCTCACCTAAAATGGTAGTTTAGTTGGAGAAGTTAATTTAATGTACATGTGTTACATTTTTCTACCTAGATAAAGTTTGTTAGGTTTGTATGTAGCCTAGCTGYGAGCTTTCCACAGAGATTCAGGTGTAATGAGTGTATGATAARTATTCATGTGTGAGAGATGGAACAGAATGCTGCTTCACCTGTATCCCTGTATTGGGTTTTGTTGATTTTTATTATAAACAGAGGTTTGTTTTCATTTTATTTTATACTTGTTCTGTTTCATTCAAAAATTTCAAATAACTGAAGTGATAAAACCCCTTTTTTTGGCACATAAAATACTTGAATATTTGAATAGCTTTCGGCTGCAAACAACTTTTAAATCCCAAATTAATCCCAAATTTAATTAAGATGAATTGAATATAATTATTACTGTAGCATAAATTCTGAACATAGATAATCAGAAATGGCATTAACTTGGTGATGCAGAAGGACAGAACATAAGCATCTAATGCAATGTTAGGAAAAAGAAAAGAATGGAAGACAATGTAATATTGTGGTCAGCATGGTAGGCAATAATCTGTATGCAGCAGCCCAGTCACTGTTAATATATCTGGAGGCATCAAAGCGTTTAAGAATTTAAAGCAGAGTTTTAAAGTATGGTAAGTAGCTTTGGAGAAACTTACTTCCCCTAAAGCATGGTGGAAAGCATGARGGAAATGCACAGTGCATGTGTTATAGAACGTAACAGTTACATGAAAATACCTGGAAGTAATCCATGGATATGGAACAAAATCATGGATAAGGAGGGTGTGGGCTACAAAAAACCTTAAAAGTTAAGATAACTGGCTTAATGATGTAACAGAGAAAGTGTGTGACCTGGACAAGGTGCTGGCTTATGAAAATGAAATTAGCAGTAGCCTTCCTCAGGGCTGTAAGTGGAATTGTATATATACAGAAACCTGTCAAAAAGATGTTGCATTAAAATACATAATAGCAAGAGTCTGGAAGACAATTCTTGGTGTTTGTATAGATAAGAAGGGCGGTGTCTTATACATAGAGTTTGTTAGGTTTGTATGTAGCCTAGCTGACGAGCTTTCCACAGAGATCAGGTATAACGAGTGTATGATAAGTGTTCATGTGTGAGAGATGAAACAGAATGCCGCTTCACGTATATCCCTATATTGTGTTTCAATGCTTTACTTGGCTATAAATAATTTTCATCTTTTTTAAGGAGAAGTTACTTAAAATATTCTAATTTAAAGTTTACTCTCTGGAAACTAAGAATTATTCTAAGAGCAGTAAGCAGAGCGAAATGTAACAGTGTATATACACATTGAGAGACACAACCTGTGCACCAAAGTCAAAAACAAGTCTGTTAGTCTTGACATTTCTTACAGAAACAATTCAAATTATCAAATAGTAAAGCTACAGAATAACTGTTTGGTTATCTAGTTTGTTGGTAAGTCAGARCAAATGTGGTCTTTGTTTAACTCCATGATTGACTTTCAATAATTTGAAGAGATTTATCTATTTAGGCTGTTTGAAAGATGCTCTGTATTTCAATTTCCCGTGTTAGATACAAACAGTTCATGTGTGTTTATGTATACATACATGTATACACACACACACATAAACTAAAGTTATTCCTCATCATGTTTCCCTGTATATATGTTATGATTCAGAAGCAAATCATACCTTTTTCTGTCTGGGAATACAGGTGCTTGGAAGTAAGTATTCCTTCCCCTCTGTGGCCTACAAATCCTCCAAAAGTAGTTAAGACTGAAAACAATCCCAAGTAAGTGAGATAACTGGTGGATGTAACTGAAATACTCAAGGTAGTTCTCATTTAGATTCTGCTATCCTGAGAAGAGTCAAGGGAATACCAAACTACTACTATCAAACTGAAAATATCTATTTTTTGAGATGCACCATATTTAGTGGACACTAAATATGGACAAAGAGTGAATCAGGACACTAGTAGGAAATTTAAAGTATATTTGTTAAAAAAAAATCTAATATTCTTCCAGTCATACAGACCTTTGGCTGTTTGCTTGCTTGTGTGAGGGTAAAGTTAATCTTAAATATGCACTACAGTTTAGAAAGAATGAATTCTGTGATTAGGTAATTGCAGAGAACAAGCTGAAGTTTTTAACTCCAAAATGTTTTGATATTTGGATTTTTAAAAAGTCATCAAGCTTTTATAAATAGTAATAGTAGTATTACCCATATTCTGTTGAAATATATGAAATATTTATGCATTTTTATTGGAGCATTTTTGTTTGTAAATAATTGATATTCATAATATAGCATAACCAGAAGAGTTGATGGAACATTGTATTTACAGTATTCATAATTGAGATTCTTAAGGATGGAGGGATTTACAGAATCTGAAAACTTACAGATTAGTTAAGAATRATGTTAAATGTAGCACTCCAGTGAACTATCTTGATGAGAGACTATTATTTTATGCAGCAATTAGATTATGTGTAGACAAGATTACTTATTTGATGTTTTCATGAAAGTGGAAGTGTTTAGACACTTACTGCATGAGAGAAGAGCTGAATTATACTTCTATGAACTCTAAAAGCAGGCAATATAATAAATTCTCAAGATCATTCCATATTAATTTAGTTTTAGCCATAAATCAGAGTTTAAAACACCAAAATTAGAGGTATCCAAATCTAAAGAAATTAATGAAGTATTGGACAGGATCACAGGATAAAAAAAGAGGGGATTGTTTGGAAAGTTACCTACTAGTAAGTCTTTTAAAGTACGTTAAAGATATTATCATAACAGTATTATGATCAGCAAATTAAATACCTGTCAGATACTAACTGTACTGTCATTGTCCTCTGGCAAACAGTCCTACTCTTCATTTCCTATCAATCACTACTTCTCAGTTCCCTCGCTTTGCAGGGAAGCTGTGTTATGTCAAAAGTGCCGTTACAATAGTTAGCTTCTATCTCAAACATTCTGAGTAAACACTAGATCCGCTGAGATGACTACCATTTATTGGCTCTTCCAATGAATGATGGCGTAAGTGTCCGGTCACTGGTCTCTTTGAGTCTGTTGACTGTTTTCTTCTTTCTTTTTCTTTCATTGTTATCTTTCTTCATTGTTTGTCTTTCTTTCCTGCTTTTCCACTTTTCATCCCTCTGCCCCAAATACCTACRTTTTATCACTCAGTTTGTACTCTTCTTCTACTCTTTCCTCTGCTCTTACACACACTGATTTTGTCTCTTAACAGTTTTTGTCAGTTTCCTTTGCTTATTCTACCCTTAATTCTTTACTTCTCTCCTTACTTTCTTCTACTGCCAAATTTCTTCTTTTTTTTCCCTTAATCCTACTATATAATCAACCTAGATCCAATTTAGATTTCCTGATTTGTGTAGTTGAACTTTGCATTGCTCATAGAGCATTGCATTCATTTAGTCAGTAAATATAGTTCATAYTTGACACTGTGACTGTCTGACTTAGAAATTATTAAATCTATGTTTCAAAAGCAGCTCTCTCAAATTCTTAACAAGCAGATATCTGGTTTGCTACCTTAAAAGAGAATAGCAGGTCAGCATTAGACCAGAGAATAGATCTAAGTTTGCATACTGTGCTCATGAAGTTGTGAAAGAGATCTTGAAAGATTCTAGAGGGAGAAATTAAGATGTATTTTGATTCTTATAAGTATGTTAAAGGAAAAAGCTCAGAAATCCAGAAAAAAACAGTATTCATTTGGAATTAGTAATGTTTGCAGTGTGTACTGTCAGAAGCAGAAAAGGTCACAAGTTCAGTATTCTTTTAAAAAACGATATCTAAATGTAAAAGGGACATAGTCTGTATCTTTTCCATAAGAAAGAAATAGAGCTAGCTAAGTAAAGTAAATCAATTAATAAAATTTGAGCAGGGAAATATTTGGAAAATCTGAATGTGTACAAATTAGATGGTGTAGAAAAATAAGAATTTCAACTATAATTCAAAATTTAAAATTAAAATTAGCATATTTATAGCTTACATATTTTTGCTTGCTATAGCAATCAAGCAAATTTGGATGCCAAAAATTAGTATTCAGAAGTAGGCAGGGATTTGCCCTCTATTCTTTATTAAATCTTTTCATTAGAATAGTCTTTACAATACTAGCCAGCATAAATTAGAATACTACAAAAATCTCAGGCAAAGATTATTTGATAAAAAGTTTCAGAACTGAGATTCCTTGTGTCATTTATGTTCATTATTTGAAGGGCAAAACACCTTCCACATGACACTGAATGGATGACTTGACTGGAAGAGTTTGCTCTGTTATCTAATAATTCTTGTCTGTTTGGCTGTCTGTGTTACTTGTACGTTTAACTTCATTTATTTATTCAAATAGAAAAGTAGTATTACTGCAAATATTCCTACATTCAGTTAGAAGGAGGTAGAATTATTTGCAGTTCATGTGTAAAAACCAACCAAACAAACAAAAAAAAAAATAGAGAAAGGTTTGCCGTGGAGTCTATTCAACTTATTCATCAACCTGGATGAGGGGACAGAGGGCCTCCTCAGCAAGTTTGCTGATGATACCAAGCTGGGAGGACTGGCTGACACACCTGAGGGCTGTGCTGCCATTCAGAGAGACTTGGACAGGCTGGAGAGCTGGGCAGAGAGGAACTTCATGAGGTTCAACAAGGGCAAGTGCAGGGTCCTGCACCTAGGGAGGAATAACCCTAGGCACCAGTACAGCTGGGGGCTGACCTGCTGGAGAGCAGCTCTGCAGAGAAGGACCTGGGAGTGCTGGTGGATGACAGATTGACCATGAGCCAGCAATGTGCCCTTGTGGCCAGGAAGGCCAATGGTATCCTGGGGTGCATTAGGAAGACTGTTGCCAGCAGGTGGAGGGAGGTGATCCTGTCCCTCTACTCAGCCCTGGGGAGGCCTCATCTCGAGTACTGCGTCCTGTGCTGGGCTCCCCAGTATGAGCGACATGGAGCTACTGGGGAGAGTCCAGCRGAGGGCTACAAAGATGATCAGAGGTCTGCAGCACCTGCCCTACGAGGAAAGGCTGCGAGAGCTGGGCCTCTTCRGCCTGGGGAAGAGAAGACTGAGGGGGGATCTTATCAATATGTATAAGTACCTGAAGGGGGGGTGTCAAGGGGATGTGGACAAACTCTTTTCAGTTGCCCCGTGTGACAGGACAAGAGGCAATGGGCAGAAATTGAAGCACAGGAAGTTCCGCCTGAACGTGAGGGGGAATTTCTTCMCTGTGAGAGTGACRGAGCCCTGGACCAGGTTGCCCRGAGAGGTTGTGGAGTCTCCTTCTCTGGAGATCTTCAAGGCCCGCCTGGATGCAACCCTGTCTAACATGCTGTAGGTGACCCTGCTGAGCAGGGRGRTTGGACTAGATGATCTCCAGAGGTCCCTTCCAACCTTACTGATTCTATGATTCTGTGATTCTATGAAACATGAGTTGAGGTAGGTCTCCAGCCCCTGAATCACAAATTTAACTTTAGGTCATCCTTCTTTAATTAGAAAGCTAATATGGTGTAATTTGCTATGCCATTTGTTGCAGCTTGACTATATGAAGAACTACAGCCAAAGAAGTAAGTAAGGTATTAGGAAACACCTCCTCATGGTAGTCATTGAAACCACTAGATACAAACTTTGACAGGATTAGTAAAGAATAGAAAGACAACAAAAGGGATTGAGTCATTGAAATCTATGAGGGTCTGGGTAGCTAGACCATTACATCTCACAGTAAAGACTGTTCCAATTTGATTACTAGGAGTAGTTCTTCAGAGTCTATTAAATAGATAAGAGGAAAGCTTGATCAAGGATACCTGTAGTTTCTAATGCCACTTTTGTTTAGAAACTCCTATTAGATTGTCAGAGGGAAGGAGTTCTAGCACAGGTTAATGAGAGCATACTCTAAATACTCTAAATCAGCCCAGTCTTAAACCCAGCTCTCAATGTTTTTGAGAAATAGTTATCCAATTGACAGTCATTTGGAATGCTTATGTTTAGATCTACAGAAATATTTACCTCATTAACTGTATCATGAAATCCTTTACTGTTATTTGGTTATATTTATTTGTTGGGTACAGAGCTTTACATATAGTCTAACCCAGAATATCTTATTTTTGAGTCAGAGGTTTTGCAAGTAGTATATTGGAGGTGAAAAAGTGTGTTTAAGAGCAGTCTACATTTTGGCTGCGAACAGTGAATAGACAGAGATACTCCGGTCAAAGATAAAACTTCAGTTATGGTAGAACCAAGTTATCACTAAATATGATTAATGCTAATTCAGAATTATGTTTTGATCTAAGTTACTAAATGTACAGGGGGAAAATAAAAAAGTGTAGAGATCTTTGAAACTGGAGAAAGTTGTAGATCTCATCACAGTTCTATAAATATTAACTCTCACCATTAACTACCTTCCTCCCTAATTTGTTTAAATACTAGAATGTGTACATAAATCCAATAATAACTATTGTCTTTTGTGTCCATTATTCTGTGAAAAGACTATTTTTAGGCATTAAAAAAATGATAAATGAGGAAAGCCTTCTTGTAAGCAAGGAAAAAAATGTTGCTTTTTCACAAAGGGATTCAAAATGACAATGGAGAAGTAACAGTTTATCTTTTAGACTAGACCAAATGACTGGAGAAATGGCATTAACTTAGAGTAAGTAGATTTCATTCACCAGTACTGGGTAAAGCATCCTACATTACAATAAGCATAACCTAGTTTATTCTAAGTTAATGCTTGTTCATTTATTCTTACTATAGCACCTGACTTTCTCTACAAACCTGGCCTCTCCCATATCCTTACACTATGGCAGCTGCAACTATTTCTACTTTCTCCCTCACCACCGTATTTGCCCCTTGCAAATACCTTGCTCAGTATGGAAAAGTCTAACAAAGGTCAGATACATTTGAACAGTATACTTTTTCCTGTTTGGTAAGCATCTTTTTCTCTCCTTCATGCATTTATTTCACAAAACTTTCCTGCATCAGTTTCTTCATAGAAGGTGCATAAAATCGTGTGCCACAGTTTTCAGTTTTACTGTCTTCCATGTAATGCCTTTACACATTTTCAAGTCAGTCATCCTTTAATTTCATAACTCATGATTGTATGCTGTTCAGACAATTAGCAGTGTTCCTGAGCTTCCATGTCTAAGGCACTTATTTTATACCAGCATAATGACAGTAATTTCTATTAAGTTACTTCTGTTTTTCCTGCAGTAGTTCTGTTCAAAATGTGTTTTATATGCCTCCTTATGAAGGAGGTCTAATGATGTTAAATCTCAGTATACACCAAAATACACTAAGTCACTTTTTAGAAAGAAGCAGTCAAGGAAACTGCTAATGTTCTTAATGTTTCAGTGTGCAGTGGATTCTCAGAATCATTTTTACATTATTATTTTGTATGCAGCAGTATGGTAATTGTCCAATTTTGAGGGGGTCACATACAACTAGGGTTCTGAGTTACATGGGTATTTAAATTCTTCAGTGCTTGACTCAGTCACATAGCTCAGCACCTGCTCATGTGTAGCGCAGAGCTCAGTTAGTATTCCCTAGCCGATATCACAGGAAGACTTCCTGCAATTGCAGTTCTTACCAGTTGTTGTTAGGGTATCAGGAATTGGAACTGAGAGCAGGGAAAGTGTCTTTCCCTAATCCCTTTGCTGGAGACCAGGCATCCTACATGAGAAGGAGGAAATAATCCAACTGGGAATTATTAATCCTCAGTCTGGGGATTAAGGAAAAGTGGGGTGGAGGGAATAGTAACCACCTGGGACAGAGAGTTAAAAATATGGGAGACGGGGTTAGGTAAAATGCAGTGTCAATGGGGAGATAATTT
>NW_028185816.1:2889595-2965901 GCF_003343005.1 Rhea americana
AGCTTCAGAACCTGTGACATAAGTGAGGTCTTTTGTGTAGGAATTATTATTATTTTTTGTATAGGAAATAGATTTTCAAGGTATGATATATGTAAGGTTAAATGCTTGTCATCTATAACCTAGTACACTCATTTATGAGTGCAGCTTTGGTGGACTTACTCTGTCATATTCATTTCTTGGTCTTCAGCATTAGGTCACTATTTCTTCTTTTCAAGAAACTTGGGCTACAGTGTGTCCATGGTGTCAAACAGAAACTGAATAATTTTGTTATTACAGTTGGCTAAATATACCACAAGGTAAATAATATTGATGGGAAAAATGTATAGCTAGGCACCTAGAAGATGCTTTTATTCATTGCATCCTTTGAACAGCTCCAAAGATACACTCTGAACTCAGAACCCAGACTTTTTTTTTTTGTATATCCAGGTCCCAAGTTGATGTGTCACAGACATTGTCTGCCTTCCTTTGCAAACACATTTTTCTTGGAACACTGCTGAGGTGCAAATTGAGGTCCCTATGTTTTTACTCAGAACACTTGTATACAGAACTGGGTTTTAACACTGCTTTTAAATATGTTCTCAGCTTTAGTAACAATTACTTTTAGTTTCATTTCATGTATCAAATTTATTTAAGTTCTTCAATAATTATTTTCATCCAGGAGATCACCTGCCTTTTCTGCTGAGCAGAATCTCATTATTGTTTTAATAGGCAAAAGGAATAGCTGCAAATGCATCTACTTCTACTATTAATAAACCACTCAATTATCATGTTTCAGTATATCACTTAGCCAAATCAGTATGGTCTTTACAGTATGCTCCACCTGAATCTTTCCTTCAGCCACACAGAGACTCAAAGACGTGAGACATTACTAGAGAGCACTGAGTTCTGAAAATCATGCACTAGTGCAATGGTGCACATCAAAACCGTACTTACTTGCAAAGACTAAACCAGCTGTGGGCTGCACATCTGTGCAGTAGGTGGACTTTCACAGTGCAGTCACGATTTTGCTGTCTAAAATATTCTGATGGGCTTTTCCTGTTAATTTCCTTCCTAAAAAATATGAATGTTCATCTTGATGATTTTGGTGGGAAAAGGATGCATTTTCTTTTAGATTTTGTTATTAGTTAAAAGAAGTTCAGCAATCAAAGAAAACATACTAAATGTTTTGAAATGTGCATAAAGTCGATTTCCTCTGCTAGTTCTACAGGATTAGTATAGTATATGTGACTTCTTTCTCTACTCTAGTTGTATTAGGCTTTTAAAAAATGAATTTTTGAATTTTCAAAAACAAATTTTTGATCTCTGTGTAAAAGTGAAGACTGTCAAATATTTTTAAATTTAAATAGTTGCATCTTAAATTTAGTAAAATCAGTGGCTTTTTAACAACAATCTGATCAAATCTAGACTAAAGCTATGCATGATTTTTAAAACACTTAAACATGTGAAAAGTTTAGCCAACATGATTGTAAATCCACCGAGTTCCCTCATGGAATGAGATGTATTTGATTTTTATTATCTAAATTTGAAAGGCAAGAACTTTCTTCTAATTTGCTGGGCTGGAGGATAAAGGATCAATCTTAGCTATCTAAAGTAGTATTTCATTTGGTGCTTTTTTCCCCAAGTCTGCACTGAAATGATTCAGCAACTGTGGAGTTTATTCTTTTTTAAACTTTTGCAAGAAACATGGAATAGTATAAAGAGATGTCACAGCTAACTTTTGTGCTGTTGAGTTACTAAACATATTGATGCTTACTCAGTGAACATGAAGGTTAACACAACTGCAGTGTGCTATTGCTTACACTTTTGTAGATAAAATCAAGTGCTCCAATATGTACATTTTCTTAAACTTTTGGCCATTTTGTTTTTATAAAGTGAAAGCAAYATTTACAAATATTAATAGTGAATTCAGAAACATGAATCTCCTATAGAAGTGCATTTACAAAAGTGAGCTCCAGGGCAGCCCTAATGTGGAACTGTGCAGTGGTGATGGTATGGGTTTCCTGAGACAACTAGCAGCCACATCTCTTTTCCCATACATAAATGGTAGCCAGCAATAGCTAGAAACAAAAGACCCCTCTCTCTCTCTCTGAATACAGTGACATTCATTCTCAGAGAAGCAGGGGCAGCTTTTTGAAAGCAGACTTCTTCAGTCCAACAATAACACACAATGAGTTATTGACTTGTTTATATATGGAGCTCTTTTCAGTAACTAACTCTGACTCCCCACAGTCTGGACAAATGATTGATTTCGTTGTTAGAAGAAGAGAAAGCTCTTGCACTAAACTCTGTAGTGCAAACTACTTTTTCCCCATTTGTTCCTCCTCTGAATAGGACCTTATTAAAATGCACTTTCCAAAAAATACCTGCAGCTGGCCTTTATAAGCATGTTTTGTATACATAAATAAGTAATTTGTCCCACTCTTTTGTATGATAACAGACCATTGGAGAATCTTGTCAATATATATGAAGGTTGATTGTCATAGTGTTTATGTTAAACTGTATTATTTATATTGACATGCAGATAAAGCATAATTAAAATGTATGTACAGTAGCTATCTGCTATTTGGTTACAAATACTGACTTTTAAAATTAACAGACAAAACATTTTTCTGTTTCCTTTTCCTTCCTATTTCCTTTGAGATCAGTTATGAAAGCATTGCATGTATTACCATACATGTGTTAATACTTCTTTATATGTGAACAACTAAACAGATATTTAAACCATCTTCTATATTTTGAATTCTTGTTAATCCTTTTGTCATCTTGCAACTTTTACACATCATTGTAATACATTATCTGCTGAATTTTATTTCCTGATACATGATTTGCATTAATTCTTCATATACATCTATGTACAACATTTTATTTTGAAATGAGCTTTCTTATGTCTTTTTTCATTATTATGGCATTTCTTTGGTGTAAATAAACATTTGGCTTCTTTTTTACAAATTTAAATACTGAGATAGATTGCTTAACAAGGTACCTTATTTGTCCAAGGGCTGCCTTGAAGGAAAAATTTCTATGTAATAAAAGAGTGGAGTGTTCTACTGTGTTCTACAGTTCGCTGGTTACAGAATCTTCATGGGAAGCTAACCATTCATGAGAACGTTGCTGATGGTGTGTTTTCAGTGCATTTACTAATGCATGTTGGAATGTTATGAAGAATTAATGAAATTTTACTATTCCTGATTTTCCATATTCTTGCACCTGTAAAGCTGTGTTAGCTGTGAAGACATTTAATGTAAAATACTAGCAGACCAAATGGAAAATGCTAGTATTTTCTTGCAACTTTATGTAAACTCTGTGTATGGCTACRTGAGATGGAAGGAAATCAGTTATTATATCCATTTTATCTGTGTGAATATTTCATACTATTTTCTAGAGGATTTCAAATTTGTCTAAGTGCATATGACTGTAAAAATAAAATTGGGAAATCATAACTTTTGGGTGTCTAATCTAGAACATTTTCTAGTTTTGTTCCTATAACTCTGTGACTTAAATATGTCATGGCTTACTTTTACATGTTATAAATTCGTTATATCTTTTGTATATGGTTTTCCTCTATTTCTTTTCCTTCATTCTTAATCTTTCATTTGTTCTCCAACCAAAAATATTTTGCTTCTCATAACTTACCTTATGTTTATTTAGAATAGTTTTTTCAGTATTTGATTTTTTTTCTCTTCATTGATATTTTCTTTTTAGTTAACAGCTATACATTTTGCTACCATTTCCCACATAGGGTAACATTATTTAGCTCTCCTTTGGAGTGCTATCACAGTCCTCCAGTGCACTGGAGTGGGCCACCAGTTTATACTTAGCATTTACTCCTGATCATGCAGATCTGATTAATATAATACATATATTACATGAYCAACTGATGTCTGGTGTTCACAAAACCTTGCTACAACCTAGTTAGAATTGGCAAAGGTGGAATTTAAAAGAAAAATCCTATTGAGGAATGGGAGGGGAAAATTAACTAAATATCTTTGCTCTTTTCCATTTTCCTGTGAGTATCAGGGGTGAGACCACTTTTGTAATAGAATTTATAAGCAGAACAAGGAAGGCTTGGAAAGAGTTATGCTTTCTGTAAAATCCATGAGTAGAGCAGAAATATGCTGTAGAAATTGATTCTTGTCTTTTTGCCTTTAACTTCTGTGTGTCTTGTCCTGTACCTTTTCAATATAGATCAGGAGCTCATAGTAGCATAATTTTTAGGCAGCTGAGGGATGAGGAGGAAAGGGAGGAGCTATTCTGTGTAGCTTCTCTAGCCTTTTGTGGAGACCCAGAGATCCATAGGATTTTCCTGCAACCTATACTTAAAACTGATTTGTAACTGAAATTTCGGTTAAGATACRGTTTGCAAAAATGCTAAGAATTGTGCCTTAAAACAACGTCTTTGGTTTAAAATTTTGTTTAAGTGCTTTCTTTAAGTGTAACTTACTTTATTTTTAGTTACATATAAAATGGCAGGTCTGTGTGCTTCAGAGTTTCTAGTAGTGTCATAAGGATTTGTCAAAATAAAGTACACAGATTCTTTGCAGGAGTCCAGATATTTCCTCACATATTTAGAATCATGCAGGAGTTTTAACAATATTTTTTATCACATGAAAGATAAGTCATATATAACTAACTTTACTATTGTCCTGTGCTTGTTGAAGGAAGTCACAAGCTTCTGTGATGAGATGAGGCATACCTGAGCAGTAATCATCTATAACTTTTGTATTTACTTAAAAACCATCTATACTTAGTTCTTCTAGTCTTGTTTTCAGCTATAATTGATGAAGGCCAATGGGTAGTGTCAATCATTTAATAAAATACCCTGTGACAGGGTATTTTATACAGATCCTTTTTCCTGTCGAGAGATTTCATTACCATGCTTTGATGGATAGTCCTAATTCTTGCAAAGTTTGGGATAGTAGATGAAATCCTGTTTTCATTTAAGTTAATAACTAATCCTCTCATACTAATCCATTCTGACCAGGATCTACAGGAAGGTAAAAACATTATTCTACAAAGCCTACTGTTCAGAAGAGGAAAATACAGATGTGAGGCCACCCTACCATAGGTAGGGCATAGATATCAGTTAAAATAGGCCTTCGATGAGTAGGAGTTTGTGAGTTTTTAACAGCCCATACGAAACTGATTGGCCAGTATCAAAAGCAGCATGATCTTATTTTTTTTAAATTGAACATTTTATTTTTAATCTTGTCTCTACTACATATAAATTAGACAATATTTTGCCAACTTTTAAATACTAATTATTGAAAAAAATATTGGGGATGTATAGCTTTTTAGGTTATCTGTTATAGCACAAAGATGAGCTTTGTTTAATTATATTGCAAACCAAACTTGTCCTAATAATGTTTTAAAAATACGCCTTTTCAAGTTGATGTAGAATAAGCATACTTATATGAAATTGTGTAAGCAAATATCATATATATATGTGTGAAAACACTTTATATGGGTTTTTTAGTCCATGTATGTTCTGTCTGTTATTTTAATTTTTCAGTTGGATTTTGCTGTTAGTGGTCAATGAGGGAAAATAATTACAAAAGACATTCTTTCAATGACATTGGAAAAATTTTATTTAAAGCAAATGGAACTGAGTTATATAAATCAATTTTTGATACGTATGGTAAAAAATATAAAGACTATGTTTGAAGACTAGAAAACATATTTTTGTAACTGACTTCAAAGCTGATTTCACTCTCTACGTAAAAATGGGACAGTTTACTACTAATATATTTCTTGCTGACCCAGTAAAGGCATTGCTAAAAATAATTTCATATGCAAATAGAGTACAAATTTCTGAATTCTCCAATTTATACCTTTTTTTCCTGCTAAGTGTGGAGTACTGTGATCCCAAGATGCAAATGACAATTCTCCCAACTGATGGAGCAAGAACTGTGCTAGGCCAGAACTAGGCACTTGAATTTTTTTTGTGCACTTCACTTTAGAAACACATTTAAAAGTCCCCACTGATGGCAGTATATATGTGATTCTACTCTATACATAATTTCCCATTGGCTTGTGATTCAGTCCTATTAATAATTGTAACTATACTTATCAGAAACAAATACACTGGAAAGACATATCAATACTGACCGGCAAAAATAATCTTCCAGTCTTATTGGAGTAAATGAGCTTTAGAAGGAATGATGGCTTTCATGACTCATTTTTTTTCAAAAATCATTCACTGGCATTGGTCTGCTTCTGTGAAAATCTTGGAAAGTACTTGTAAGTTCTGTAGTCTGGTGAGGTTGGTGACTATATGTTTTTTTCTTTTTTTTATAAATACAACAGCTATTAGGCCACTTAGATTTGAATCTGAGTCGTGAACTGCTGTAATGGCAGGGGGCCTTTTGGCTGTAAAGACCAATCCTCTGCTGGCTTTTTGAGAGGTTCAGTAAATGACTTTGTATATGTTTAAAGGGAGCAAAAATCAAATTGCAAGTGAAAGATGTCTGTTTTGTTTATACAAATACTCTGATGTATCTTTAAAATGAATGATGTTGAAAGAACGTGTTTACACAAATTGGTGTAAACATTCTTTTAACATAAAAAATTTCATAGCTGATTCAACGTAAGAAGATTAAGTTCTTAGAAATGCTCAGAAACTATGGTTCTGCTGAACTGTTCCTGAACACAAATTATTTGTCTGGGAAATACGGAGAACTAGTACTGTCTAAAGAATAACACAACAATTCATTTGAAATGACATTTTTCAAAAGACAACTGTACATACACTAGTAAAGAATACAAGTCATTTTTAGCCCCCTTTTGAAAATAATCTTTATTTTTCTTTGACATTGAAAAAATAGTATTTTATGTAGTTTCCTGTACTTACGTCTGGTAACTTAAATTCTCTACATTTCCCAACATGTTATTTCTTTTTAACATCCTATTATCACATTAAGTAGGTCTAACATGGATTCTTTCACCTTCTTCTTTTTTAGCCTTTGTATTTACATGTTTCCTTTGTATTTACATGTTTTTTATTGTGTAGGAATACATTAAGAAATAACTCCTAGCTCTAAATCAATGTTCAAGCAAAAACATGAGCAGTATCATTAAGATCCACAATGACAATCTAATATTCTTTTTGATGCCATCTAACATTAATTAAAAAATTGTGTATTTCTTCTAATGTAAAACTTGCTTGTTCATAGCTCTGCATAAGGACCAACACATAGCTATCTGTTCTGCCCCAAAACAAAATTTTGGCAAGTACGATTTCATTTATTTGTCCTCATTGTGCCAGAGTGGAAATAAATTTTGTCAATTCTTCCAATTGCCCAGATGATTTTTCCTTCACTGCAAGCTTTGGTGGCTTTACATGCACAGCAAAAGTATGTGGCAAAAACTATGTTCTTGCTTTAATTCTTCCAGCCCATTTTCTACCCATCTTTGGAACACAGTACACTACGTGGCTGGTGGTGTTACTTTTCAAAGACACGAATGATGTGTAGGAACATTGAAATCAGTTGAAAATTCAATATATTCAAGGCAATCTATGTAATTGCTGTAAATATGTTTAATGTCCTAACTCCTAATGACTCTCGATACACTAAAAAGTATGCAAGGTATAAGGAAGGTACTTGACCACCCGGTCCCCAAGCACCTGGTATAGGAAAGGTCACGTTTCTGTTTGAATGAGTCTGAATCTAAATGGTATAACTCACCATTGCATCTGTGAGCAGCTTAATCTATGAACAGCTACAAAGCAACTAGTAGCAACTATGAAGCTACTCTTAAGTGACACTATGTGCAGGCTGTTTGCTGGGTCACAGCCCTCTGATTCTCTTCAATAGAATTGYAACATCCATTGCTCAGAGAATGTAGGCCAGTTTATTTTGTGTTTTAAATAATGCAATCTTCGCCAATGTGTCCTATGTCCTTAAAATTTGACATTATTTTTAATATCATTTGATACTAATATTAACTTCAATTCATTAATACTTCTATGTTATATCGTCTCATTTTATCTGTAAACATTCCTTATATCCTATAAATCATTTTATTTAGCAAAAAAATTCTTATAAGAAGTTAGCAGGCATATTAATTTAGCAGACATACTAATCATCAACTGTATTATGTAAAATAATAAAATGTAGATGTGGTCAATGAAAGATTAGATTTATTTTTATTAATAACTTTTAATTAGATGTTTAAGTTAAACAGTGACCAATTGTTTAACATTAATAGTACTGCAAGGGCAAATGATATTTTTATATGATTTAAAAGATGCTGAATCAGAACATATGTGCTATAGTAAATGACTAATTTTGACAGCAGTGTAGTTTTACTCTCCAATGTTTTTCTCTTCTTTTTGTATATTTCTTTTTTGATGCCATCTAACATTGATAAAAAATTGTGTATTTTAGTGTAAAGTTGCTCGTTCCTAGCTCTGCATAAGAAACAGCACATAGCTATTTTATTCTGCCCCAAAACAGAATTTGCTATTTTATTCTGCCCCAAAACAGAATTTGTTTCTATTTTACCACTGAAGTAATAAAGGTCCATGAAATTTCCATCTCCTTCCTTAACACCTTTCTTCTCTGAGGCTAGATTCTAGAAGGTGAATACTGTCCAAGTCGTACTTGGAAAGCATCCGGGCAGATGAAGATGCAGATAGGTAAAGAGTTAGATTTTCAAAATCTGTCCATCGTTTCCTCTCTACTGTGACTAAAAATGATAGAATGATGAGGAGGTCATCACTTCACAGAATTAGGTCACTCATTACTTACTAAGAAATAGATCTTCATCATGATCCTTCTTGTCATTTGTTTTGCTTGCTTTAGAAAGCAGACATGCTGAGCGCAGATCCTAGTATAAATCAATACTGAAGTTGTTGAAGCTTGGCTGATCTATACCAGCTGAGGATTTGTTTTACTAAATGTAAGCTCTCATTGCTATTCTTACAGTTGTGTATCTTCTGCCCCTGGTTCAGATCTCAATTGACAAGTTCAGTGCAAAGTGGCTTAGAGCACTCTCTCATAACACAAGTGGACTCTCAGCTATACAGCATTTAACCTGTCAGCTGACTTTTGAGAGCCAAACTAAGAAGGAGAAGCATCAAGAGATACTAGTAAAAGGACTTTAATTAAAATGAAAATAATTGATACTCTTATTTTCTGTGGATTTCCAGTAATACCAATAGACCTAAAGGTATCAAATACAGGATAGTATATACAGTATATACAATAGTAAAAGGCTACACACACATCCCTCACCTTTGTGGCTAAATATTATGTGATATATGGGWTACATTTTAGTATTGCAAGAAAAAAGACTGTTTTCTCTCACAGGGTAGAATTTTGCAAGGTTGCAACCTACAGGGGATTTCAGCTTCTCTCACACTGATACAGTTGGACTGTTACGTGCCCAACAAGGAGATGATCCTTCTATATTTTTAATGAGAAAAATAGCTGATTCCTTGTGTATGCTTTTTTTTGCTGCTCTTCTGTTAGTTTACCATCCCCTCACCCCACTCCTGTACAAGTGTCACTGCCATGATGAGTTTTCCTGGAGAATGAGGAGTAAAATGTGTAGGCTCTCCGAAGCACAATGAAAGCAAGCATTTTTTCAACTTATGCGTACGTAAGCCTTCTTTTGTGAATAAGACTCATAGGGTCAGATAATGTTTAAAGGGAAAGGCTTTATGTCTCTCAGGCCTGCATGTTTCCACATGGATGCTTCTACACACACACAGATTGAATTATGAACAGACCTATTAATGCTGGGATCACAAAAGGTCAAGTTTTGTCTTCTTTTACCTCTATTCAGAATTGCTTTTGAAAGGGTGGAAAAAAGGGATTTGCAGGAAAAAAAAGATTCATGATGAAGAATTTTACAGGTCTTTTTTCCTCTCCTTTAGCAACATCTGGGAGTTGAAAAAAATCTTATTATGTAAAATAGTTCAGAGGTATTGTATTACTAGATTTTCATGTATCTCACTTGGGTCACTTGGGGGGTTACCTTTTGGAATGATCTTTTACCTAAGGAACAAAAACACTTATAAAGAACTTAGCAAAATTTTCCTGCTATTATAGTGCATATGCTTCACTGAGGAAAAATCCTAAAAATTCCAAGAAAAACATTCTATATATTTTTTTTTTATAATAATGCAGACCTAGACTCCAAAGTGTTTTCTTAGGGAAATCTTACATTGTAGCTGAACTAATAATTTAGAATGTTCAGACAATTCGAAAAATTATTCTACACTTTATAAACATGGATATTGCAGAGTGCTTTGCCAGATCTCACCCTAAGTAGTAGTTATATTTTCACAAATATATTTGCAAAATGAAAATCAAATAATACGACCATTGTATTTTAATATATCTACTATATTTCTATATTCTGAATTCAGCTATTCAGAGCCATGAAATCACTCTAAAATATTTTCTGCTGTATTTTTTTACAGAAAACCTGGTTGAGAAACAAAGAACTGAGACTAAAATAATAATAGATGCTTTTAGGATGCAAAAGGTTAACATTATAGCCTAAAGCTCTGTATTACATTCAGTATCTTTCTACATATATATATGTATGTCAATGCAAGATTGAATGCAAATGCATCAAGTATAAATCTCTAAAGTACACTAATGCTAACTTTTTGTCGTACTAAAATTGTAATACTATATCTTTGCAGTTTGTTTATATATACTAAAATGATACAAAATGTACAAAAATGAACAAGTTATACAGAACTTTTAAACGCAGTTAAGGGTGGAAATAAAAATTTTGGAGAAACATAAGAAAGCAAAGGAAATGAGTATTATGATGACGAAATGTATTATTAACAGATGTAATAGGCACTGGAAAGAATCATTTGCATTATTTATACAACTTACCAATTACTGATTCAAAAATAGACTGTTACTGCTAAAAACATCTAGGAATCCCTGCAAGCTGTATTAATAGTAAAAAAAAGGGAAACAAACTGTGACATTGTATAAAAATAAGAAAGAGAATAATAGCAAAATATTGTAATGTTGTTACTTGGATGCCACCAGATTAAATTATCTCTTAGTATTTTTCACAGCTATAATAAAAATACAAATGGTTTAAAAATAAGTCTTCAAAAAGAGTAAGAATATTTTTGTTTGAAGTAAAAATGAAAAGTCTTTATAGATAGCTACGATGAGAATAAAACTGAGCATAATTTTAAAAAGTTGTAATTTGCATAAAATAGATATACCCGTTTGAGCTTGCAATAATGAAAATTACAAATCTTTTCTTCCCAGTGCATAATGTAATTCCATAGTTTGCTTTCATAAGAGGCCATCAAGACATTCATCTTTGTTGTTTAAAAATAAGTGAGAATGAATGTTTAATTGTGATAATTGAAAAACTATGTTGGCATAATATGCAGTAAAAAACATGCATCATGTAATAAGATGTTAACTTAGTTCCACCAGTTGTTCTCTAAAGGGTTTTTTGCCCCTTCTTCTGTAGCAAGGGTCAATGTCAGAAACACAACTGGACTGGACTGAATAGAGCACTCTGTGGCAGTGTTCATATTCTGGTTTAGTATACAGGTATTTGTAGGTCTTGTGCTACATTAATGCTTTTTGTTAATAATGGAATACTACAAGAGAAAGAATCTAGTTACAAAGAAGAAGAATCTATGTTTGAGCTAATGGAAAACCTTTAATTTTTCTATGTTTCTTTCAAACAAAAGGCAAAATAACAAAACTGAAATTTCTTACACGATTCAGAACTAAATATCTGGCTTGATGGTTTATGGGCTTCTGCATGTATATATATGCTCTGCAGTAAAATACAGTAAGAAAAGTATGTGATTGCCCATGATTGCACATTACAAATTCTTTAATTCTATGCACAATCTGTCCCAGTTATCTAATCTAGGCCATTAAAACTAATGATAAAGATAATCTAATCTTCTTTAAGTTAGATGTATTGTAACAAAAAAGAAGTTGGGGACGTAAATGGAGGCATCAGGAGGCATTAGCTCACACATACTATGTTCCGAGATTCTTTGTTTGTACTTGTAACATATTTGCAAAAAGCATAGAAAATTTTGTTTCCATATTGAAAATAACTTCATAATTTGAATTGTAGTTTTATGCTTAAATTACGTAATTGTTCATCTGATGATGAGGTTCTGTACTATGTCCTGACAATCCTGAAACTTGAGACTTAAGGGAAGAGAGAAYTTGAACTGGCTTGGAAGCATACCACTTTTCAGCATCCTGAAAGGTCCTTTCTGAAAGCCCTTTCTGAAGGTAGGATGAATGGTTATAATATTATGACATTATGATGCTGATGTTTGCATATTTTATATGATCATCTGTTTTCAACAGCTCCAAGAATGTAAGTTCTAAACTGCAGTTACACTATTACTCTATGAAATGTAAACATTTCACTTATTGGAAAGACCACCTTTTTTTTTTTTTCAAATTACATGTAAGGTTCATGTGATTTTTGAATGCATAGCAGGGATGATTTTTACTTTATTTAGAATTTTTTTGTTCATTCTTGATTARAAAAAACTATACTACAGTTCCCAAAGTCATTAGAAGTGTATTCCAGGTTCTCATTGCCATAAAAATGTGACATGAAAGATGTGTAAATATATCAAAAATGGTTTTTGAAAGCTAGAAGAGCTAGTACTAAATATATTCAAAGAAACATGTATGGTTTCAGTATAACTATCTGAAAGTTGTAGAGTGATGTGGTCCTCACAATCAGCCTGTGAATACAGTTTTCTAAATTGCTAATTATGAAAATAATGTGATTTTTTTCAGTTATTGAAGATCATGATAAGCATATAATTACTGGTGATTGATTCAGTTGTATATAAAAGCTCAAATGAAAGGGGGAGGGGAATATTTCTTGCTTTTCCCACTGTTTGTGGTTCTGCATGCTTTTTTCAATACCAAGAACATAAGAACACACACATACATTTGTATTAGAAATAGATAAGAGAAAGTTGCAAATATCTAATATATTTTCTCTCAAACTTTGCACAGTAAAAACATATTTTCCCTATGTTTGTAATGAAAATTCTAATAGGTATGACGTCAGCACCAGCTCATTCTAGTAGCTGCTATAATTTAACCTTTCAGGTGAGCAAGTTGATTGATGACTTAAACCCAGCTCTCCAGTGCTACAGAAGTCAGCTCTCTCAACTTTCACAATTACAAACTAAGCAGGAACAGTGATGTCTTTTTATAGCTATCAATATGTAAAGAAAGCTTCCAGCAAACACAAGCTCACCACAAGATCTGTAGCTAAGGCTGGATATGTTCCAATAATTTCTGTAGTCTGATATACTGATTTTTTAAAATCTTGATTTTCATTCGGTAATATCACATACACCTATTTAAATTCTGAGTTGTATTTATTCAAAATTCAAGTTAATGTTTCTCATAATTTCCGGTGTTATGTTGAAATCAATCTTAAAGCAAACCAAATTGTTAAAACAGTCTAGCAATAGTCAATTTTATTTCACTGATTAGTTTTGAAATTCAGTGATCAGAGCATATACACTTAACTCATTTTTTGAAAGGGATATCCTGTGAAATTAAGCAGCATTTCCTAGTAGATTTTCCTAGATCAGATGTAACAGAGTAGTACCTTGAAGACATATAGTATCCATGAGTAAGGATTTCATAGTTCTGGGAGAATACACTTTAATAGAACTGGGAAGAACCTGAGTATTCATACACTTTAAGTGTAATTGCAAGTTGTTAGATTTCCTTGATTCCTAAGAACAAATGCCACAGACTTTCAGTAACATCAATGACCACTTTCTTACAAAAACGTTCTTCAATATTTTCCATGTTATACGCTGAATGTGGCTCACCTGATGTTCTTAGCACCCTATTCAGACGCAAACAAAAGGCCATGTCATCAGAACACTGAGCACAGGTGGACAGATTGAACTAGTCTTGGATTAAAATATTCTCCAAATAATATATATATTTTTTCTGTTAGATATTATCACTCAAGAAATCAACTTGACTTGTCATTTCCAGAAATTCCTATCCTTAAAAAGAAGTTTTTTTTCCATTTTATAGTATAGCATTTTGCTATATTATAAACTGTGACACTTTCAGACTGTGCTTTGGAAAAGAATTCATCTTTCTCATTTCTTTACTGGAAGAAGAAAAGAAGTTTTATGTGAGTCACTCTGAGCAGGTGTTGTTTGTTTCATCAGTGATTTCTAGCAAAAACTCCAGAAAACATGCACAGCTCAGTTGTATTTCAGTGGGGTGATACTGCAAAGATCTGTGTTCAGTATTAAAAATCTGTGAAATAAAGGGAACATGTTCATAGCAGAAGCCTCAGTTGCCTCTTAAAATTACACTAAAAGTGAACACAGCTAGAAAGAAACACAATAGCTATGCAGTCAGTTCTAACCATGATGCCCTATCCTAGATGAAATAAGGAGTGAAATTTACTTTGAGGTTTCCTCAAACTAGAAACTAGTCGCAGCTTTTTCATATTCAGATGTAAGCGTTTTTCATATTCTGGATGCAAGAAACTCTTAAGTGAGATAAGGAAATATGTTACAGTGCCTGCCAGAACTAACCTGGAACCGGTTAGCTTTGAGGAGCAGAACTTACAGATGCTGTCAGTTAAATATCTTGTTATTTAGCTTGTCTTAATTCTCCATGTTCTCATGAAGTGGTTGTCCATAGTACCTACACAGCCATACAGACTGCAGATTTTGTACATGTTTCCTCTTTTGAATATTTTGGCTGCCTAAAATCAATCTGTAATAGCATTTTGTTATTCAGAGACATTCAGAATTAATTGTGTCTGAAATTAAAATACGTACACATTGCTATACACACGTAGTCAACCTTCATGTAGTTTACTCTGTATTTTATAATTTTTTCATAGATCACAGTAGAATTCTGCCACTGACTTTTGTTTGAACAAGAATAGGGCTTGAATAGCATTTGCTTGAAATAACAGGTATATTCTTGTGAATTACTTGGTTAGAAAGTCAGTTCAGAACATTCATCACCAGGTTTGTGCTATGGAAACTCTTTTGATTCTTTGCCACTACTCTTAGTTTCCTGTGGCCTAAAGGAGAGGTTAATCAAGATACGTTTTTCCTCAGTACTTGCAGTACTTCTGAATGCTTACTGTAGGCAGGCTTTATGTAAGGCTGGAAGCTAAGTGAGGAGGTTGGACTTGCGTGTTTTTACACAAAATCTTGAAAATGTGGTGACATTTTAGGAATTATATCCCAGTTTAGTTTAATTCATGTAGTTAGCATGTTATGTAACAAAAAAGGACATTTCTATTTGTTTAATGAAATCGTGTGTATCATTAAAGGTATATAGTGCATCCTATTATATTAGTCACATTTTTTCTGTGTTAAAATAGGCTTGTAGTACCTTATTCATTAAAAAAACAAAGCAATATGAAGTAGTTAAGGAATATACAATAATGCTCTTCAAATACTGATAAAACCATAGCAATCTTGGGGTTTTCCCAAGTATTATGTATGAAAATAAGAAGCCCAGCGCTATATACTACTGTGATCACAGCATCATAAATGCCTTTTAAAATTTTCATAGTTTTATGCATATGACATGAACCTTTGATAGTCCAAGATATTATTGAGTAATTACATAAAATTAACTGTATTGCACATGTCCTGCCGGTAGATATGTTACCTTCAGATGTGTACATTCCAGTTCATAATTCAGTCAGTCATTCAAGATGAATACTGTGACTTTCTCAGCCTTTGATATTGTTCCTAATTACTTGAATAAAAACATTTTAGCAACAATATAGTTGACTTATGAGTCTTAAGTTGCAAAATATTTAGAAGCATCTAAATGCCTCTGAAGCATCTGAGAGTCAATCAGAAATGCTTTGATTCTCTGGATGCTAGATGAGATCACAGTGTAAGATGGCCGGTTTGGCTTTGTATGCATACAGAAATACAAGGTATGACACAATTAATCGTATTCTGCTGTTTTTAGTGAATCCTAAATACCAAAGTGTCACCTTATAATAAAGTACAAAACTTTCTTTTATCTATCCTCTGTGTAGCAAATTTTGCACTGATTATCTTTGTTTGCTGCTTTTTATGAAGTGACTTCATTTTGTTGATGAAATGCTGCATTGACTCTACATCTTGATCAGTGTTTCTCACCAACGACTTGATTCTCCTCATAGATTTTATTTGAAAAGTTCAGCTTAGTGTGTACAGCTAGAAAAATTTAGACTTTCAGTTAAAAGCAGTGTTCAGATATTTTTATTATTTATTTCTTAGCTAAAATGCAGAAGTATATATATGAAATGCCAAACAAGAAGCTCACTGCATCTCGCTTTTGTATTCGCTACTGCTTAAATATGTTCAAAGTTTGTCTTTGTAAACTGCTCTTCAGCCTTGAATTTTTCTGTTTAGAACATACAGAACTAAACTTTCTGAATGGTCTGCATAGTTGTTTTGGGTTGTATTGTATTAAATATGTAAGGCTTCTGTTCCACCTATTCTATATAATTTAAGTGTGCACACGGTATTAAAAGCTGAATAAAGATTAATGAGAACTGGAAGCTTTAGATGGCAGCTTTCATAATGGTTCATAACTACTAGGTAAATTGATTGGTATGAGCTGTTTGAAGTTAGTATTTAGTTAATATCTAAAACATGAATTGTATGACTTAGATTTGTTGGCTGTAATAATTACATAGCTTTCAGGGTTTCTTTGGGATGTACATGCAAACCTTTCAAATGAAACTATCCCTGTCTAAACCTTTGAAATATTTTACTTGTGTTGAATAAGATTGGATTTAAACACATGGATATGCTTTACTTTCTGGGTTAGAGATGTTTTTAAGAGTGCATTAAATATATGTATGCACCTGAATCAGGAAGAGCAAATACTGAAAATACTTGGGATTTTTTTTGTACAATGTGGTAATAAAGAGAAGCAGAAAACAGCCTAAATCATTTCTTAATAGATTAAGATCTGACTGAAACGGATTCATTTTAATCTATTTTTTGTTATTTCCTGATGCTGTAATATGAAGGGAAAAGCAGAGATGTGCTAATGAAAGAAAGTTAGTGGGGAGAAGTTTTATTTCCAGTCTGTTAAAAGAATCATCTTAACTCAAATTCTGAATGCCTTTCATGAGTTCTTTGCGTGTGAATCATTGCAGCAGTGACATACAGCCATATGTGATTCAAATGGTTTGTTTTAGGTTGCCCAAATATCTTCTACATTTAGTTTTTCAGAATTTATCTTAGCATTTGTTATACAAAAGACAGTAAACCAAAGGTTCAGTGCTCTTCCTTTCTTCCCCTCCATCTTTTGAGTTATATCTCTRTTTTCTGCACCTAGGTAGAAAATTGTTTTGGCAGTAATACAGGAAATAGGTACTTTTCAATGCTTCTTAGTGTAACACCTGCTATGAGATTTAACAGAACTTTTAACAGCATATTTAGTGGTGATGCACTATTTTTTTAAAAATTTCGTATTTGTGATTACTTCCATCATTAATTGCATTGTTTTCCTTTTTATTTACTATTATTCATTACTATATCCATTTATTTTTCTATTTATCTTATTGTAGGAGATTGTAACAATGCATTCTCTTTATAACTCAGAAAGAATAAAGAATGAAAAAGATGTTGCAATTAACAGTCAGCCTGTCAGGTCATTGATTTTTTTTTTCTTCAGCAATAAGTCATAAAGTTGTTCCTTCCTTTGTTACTAACTGTTTGCTGTGATCTAAGCCTATTACTTGTGTCTTTATTGTCTTTTATTCTTGTAAGGGTTAAAGGACTGGATTAAAGGGAAATTGTCTTTCTGCTGTGGTAGACATCGAGAACTTTTGTCCTCATTACTTAGGTGTTTTGAAGAGAGGTTTTCCTTAAGTTCTCTTCAAACTCTTTTCTTACCAAGCATGTTGTGGTGCTGGCCACCCGCTACTTTCTGATCCACTCCATCCACAGGTTGTAAAGGACAAGATGAAAGACCCTTTCTATCCAAACAAAATTAGATGTGTGGGGAAAATGTCATTCCCAGCCTCAGAAGAAAGGACTGTTCTTCATCTTTTTTTTTTTTTTTTTTTTTTTTTTTTTTCCCCTTATGAGGCATCAGGGTCAGATGGTTTCCTAGGAAGTATCTTCTCTCCAGTGAGGTTTCCTCGGCTCATCCTTTCCTAGCTAAAGGAGTTCCTGGATAGCGATAGACTTAAGAGTGAACACCGTTATTTTTCAACCAGAACCCTTTCAACCTTTTTGTTTTTTTTTTTGTTTTTTTTTTTTTTTTTAATAAAGCAAGGAGAAGAAGTAAATGAGCATTGCAGTTATGAAAGTCTTCCAGTCCCATGCGCACAGGAAATCAATATGAAATAAATAACAGAATCAACATTTTTTTTTAACCTGTTGAGGTTCTTGTATTATTTTGTTCCTTTTCTATGCAGTCCTAGACCTACTTCTATAAATGGAATTAGAGACATTTGTTGAAACAGAAGTATACCACACCAAATAACTTTTAATCCTTTGTAATTACAAACAGACTAATGCAGGTATATAAGTAAAATTCTTACTCTTTTTTAAAAGTTCTTTTTGCCTCTGAGCATATTGGAGGTAAAAATTAAATGGTATAATGTCAGTGGTACAAAGAATAGTCTTTACAAAAAAGGAAACACTTTAACTCACTTGGATTTTTTTTCTCATCTCTTTTATCACATGATCAGTGTATCTTTTGCAAATCACCAGAATGAAGAGTAGTATTGCATTCCACTCATGGATCAATGCATCAACTTTAAGTCTCATTACTCTGGATTCACTGAAATACCCTCATCCATAAAACTAACTTAGTGATCATTCCGGTGATATGACAAAAGTTCATCCCCTTTGAAGCTTGGCCTGTTCCTGGGACTCCTTATTGAACATCTCCCTGAGTTAACAACGAACTTATCTTTTCTTTGTGAGAGATTTTTTTCAGTGGCAGTCATTTCCGGAAAATATCAAAAATATATCTAAAACTACTTTTCTAAATTGCATTCAGAATTATCTCTAAGTTTCTGGGTAAAATAGTCCTGAATACCATTTTAATCAGTCACTCTGTTTCACTCAGAGTGCCTCTTCTTTAGCATCAGATGTTTCTGGGTATCTATAAGGCTAATTTTTAGCCAGAACAAAATACTTGTTTCTCCAGCTGACTAAAAGCCCAAATAACCTGAAAATTAAATGAAATGTGAAGACTTTCTATTTTCAGTATCATAAACGAAGTACACTAAACATCTGCCTGCATCTGTTTGGAGGGGGAAAACTAATAAATACACACTCTAGGATATTTCAAGCCTCTCTGAATTCAGCAAACACTCAGTAACACCAGAAAGAATATGTACTTCTTAAAATACTGCATTTGTTCAACTTGTCTACCATCCTTCTCTAATACGGTATTTTGGTTCATTCTGCACCTCCTGTCATTTTTGTTTACAGGAGGATACTACTTCTTCCTAGTGGAAATCCAGGCACAGCTCCACCCAGTGTCTTTGTAGGAGAATAATCAATTGATAGTTTCCCTAAATGTCTCATAATAGAAGAATCTTGTTTTAATGTGACTTATTTTTGTAGTTTAATTTTATTTCCCCAGTAAATTGAAAGCTTCTCAACTGATGCTATCATTTATGTCCAAAGTTTGTGTAAGAACCACATGTGTGAGGTGAAATGATTCCATCCACAAGTAATGGCTTTTTGTGAGTAGAGTAATCCAGCAATTGCTTCAGAGAAAATACATATCTGTGATAAATTCCAGTTGTCTAATCCGAAGTTGTTTTTCTATCAGTGTTTCACTGTTGCTCAGTTCCTGTTATTATTCTTCAATTCTATTTTGCAGTGTATTTTCTCCTAGGATATTTTAAGACTTTAACTAAAGAAGTTCTTTAAAACTTCCCATTGTTACTAATATCAATTCTGCCCTATCAATACTCAAAGCAGTGAAAGTCTATTTTGCAAGTTATTACTGTCAGGTTTCTTTTAAGTAGGTCTGTTCAAAGTCATGTTGCATGACACAAAATACTATGTGGTAAATTGTTACCGCTATTGACTGCCAACAGCAGCTGGGTTCGCTAGGGCTAAGAGATGATATTGCTAAGGTCTGTTCCTTTGGGCAAACCTGTTTCACACTGAAGAGAAACCCAAAACAACCTCTCAAACAACTATCATATCTCGGTTGAAGGGCGGTGACAAATACCTTAGACTATTTAAATCCTAAATTCCTCTATCTCTTTGGATAGGGTGTGTAGTACCCTAGGTGTGTCCATGATGTGAAATTGTGATAGTGTACTTGTGAACAGATACCTTTCATATGAACACATTAGGATGCTTTTCAAGATACATTTCTTCATTGTCAGATGCTCATTTCACAGATGAGAAAAACAAGAAAGATGCTTAGAATTTACCCTGTAATTTCTGTATTATTCTTAATCTTTGCTTGAAGTACAATCCTTCTCTTAGAAAGACAGTAGTCACTTTATAGTTGCGTATTTAAGAATCCATCATTTTACTGGGTAGTTGTTTAAAATAAATAAATGTATGCTGCTTTGTTTTTCAAATTATGCCTGATCTGTTCTGCTTTTGTCTGCTAGATTAAACATTCCTTTGTATAGGAAGTCAATGCACTACTCAATGTCAATGAAACCCACATTATCTGTAGGTGAATGAACCCATGTTTTTACTGTAGGGGTCTTGGGATGAAACCTTTATTTCTGTTGTTAAAACAACAGGGATTGCTACCTATAAGCCCTTTTGTTCCTGGAATCTGAGAGTTGATTAAAGTTCAAACAAAAGATTATTTATTTATTTCTTCCACACATAAAAGACACATAAAACAAGTTGTAAAAATAAGAAAGGACCTCTATGATCTTAGTTACACTTTGATCTTTTCTTGATGGTTTCTTGAAGTTCATGTCAGCTTCTTTACTATTTTCTATGTAACATGCTCTATCTTTCCCTGTAAATTTCCTTGCCAGTATGTTTGCTTTTATTGACATTCCCATGCTTTTCTCTCACTGTTTACTCAAACCCTCTTTCTTTAACATTTTAACACTTAGGATCATATTCAATTCTAGCTTCAGGGTGGAAAAAAGTAAGCTTTGTTGAGCAGGGGGACAAGAAGTATTTGGCAATCCCCAATAAATCATTGGGAAATCTGCTTTTTCTCATTCCTGTTTGTTACCTCTTCTCAATCATCTTACTCAGGAATATGATAATGAATTGGATGTACCTTTAGAGGTTTAAATGACCTGCCTGGCATTCTAGTCTTCTTCTTTTCAGGTGTCATTAACAATCTGGATTTGAGAAAACATGGTTTCATTCCCAACTCAGTCAAGGTATACTAGATTGCCATTTCCATTGACTAATGAGTGTTTTCATACTCACTGGTTCTAAAATTCCAAAGAAATTGATTAAGAACCTGCTTCTCCATCACTGCTTAAATGTTTAAAGATTTTCGTGGTCCCGGTCTTTGAACCCATGACCATTACTGGTGAGGTGTTTCTTRTTTCAAATGTTAGTGAAAATGTTTGTAATTGACTAATGTTGACTAAGAGAGCAGAAGATCTTAAAGCAGTGTTTTTTTGTTTTTTGGGGTTGTTTGTTTGTCTACTGTAAAGCATAGGGTATTACTACAGATTCAAAAGATTTCAAAATGTTCTCCTACTTGGTTCCTGATCTGAGTTTAACCCAAAAAGCCTACCTATTTTTTTTACCCTTTAGCCATGTATCTCTAGGAAATAATCCTTCAAAATACTAACATAGGAAGGAGTATTTCTATCTTCTTCCTTGTAGTCTCTTAAATTATTCTTAGGGTTTTGGGGCATCCGCAGTAATGGCCATCTCCACGTAGAACCTGTCAAAACTGGTTACAGGATGCATTAGGGCCTGTCACGTGGTCCCTAAAACCAGGTGGAGCGGGAAACTATTTCAGTGCTTCCATTGTAACCGAAATAGCCTAATATCTTTGTGCAAAAAGATATTTTTCACTGAGATTCATGCAATCTTCCTTACCTGAGAGACTGTAAAGGTTGGGTTTCATCTTTTGTCATCAAAACTAAGTAGCTAATATAAGCTAATTGTCTAAGCTGTTTATGTTGTCAAGGAGAGAGATAGGTAACTGAGAAAGGATTTGTTCCATCCTAAAAACCAGTTGTCCTTGGTAGGTGCCTATCTCATTATATAGATTATAGAGGAATCCTAAACAATTAGAATATTCTGAGTAACTTAACTTCTAAAATCTCATCATTTCTTCTAAATAAAGYGACA
The DNA here is from genome assembly GCF_003343005.1 of Rhea americana. Taxonomy (NCBI): domain Eukaryota; kingdom Metazoa; phylum Chordata; class Aves; order Rheiformes; family Rheidae; genus Rhea; species Rhea americana. The sequence goes on from NW_028185816.1 coordinate 2,911,872, forward strand.
ATTTACCTTAAAATGGTGACTGAAATAACTTAAATTTGAGTAACTACTAAACTTGTCAAGCCTGTATTCCTTTCAGTCCTGAACAGGGAAAAAGTACTATCCGAAGTCCTTTAATTTTTTACTAGAGATAGATGACATGTAAATTAATGATTCAACTAAATTTAGAAAGGTGCTTATGGAAAGAATTCAGTTTCCAAATATTACTAAAATGCATTTTTTCCATATGGTTATAGACTGTTGAACAAGCTTGTAAGATGAAGTGAACAATAAACATAATTTCAGCTATCAGAGTATTATCTTTTCATGACTAATTATTAGACTTTTATCCAAAATTGATTTGAAGTGATTAATATTGAGGGAATTTGTATAACAGTCTGAAAACAAGATGCAGTGTCTAGGGTTCACTTTCAGGATTTGTTTTTTCTTGTATTAATCACAATCAGCATATAATTAGATTATTTAAAAATATGGAAGYTTATATGTAAAAGAGAAAACTCTTAGTCTCAAATGAGAAGTTTAGTATAAAAAAGCCCTTTTATCTATTGATCCACCTAATCCTCTTTCTCCTTCCCAAATGTATGCTTCTAATGTGCCTCCGGTAGATGTGATACAAGGCAACTTAAAGTGCTCATCTGCAGTATGTAACAAGTAAGATGGAGTGTGGACTGCTAAGATGGGCACGATTACATGCACAAATGTGCACTGGTGTCAAATCTGCTTAAGCAGTCCCAGACCTCAACATTTCATCCACTCTTTCCTGTCCCATCATATTAGTTGTGCCATAAAACTGCTTGTGGGATGATTCAGTTAAAAACAACAAACAACCCATCCCCCCCCCCGCCCCACTACGTCTGATTTGGATCAGTTTTCCAGCTTAGTTCATCACATGACTGCATGAACAGTCATATCATCCCAACTGAAGATGTGAAGAGTTTGGGAACAAGTATGGAAGGGTATATAGAGCAGAAGAAAGAGGTGAGACGTTACTCTAGAACTATGAAGAACAGAAGAAAAAYAGACGAAAAGTTAAAAACCCCAAAGTATATACAGCTGTGCTTTGTGAGTTTGTTGTATTTGCAGTGAAAGTGCTTTAGAAGTCAGAATAGAGTGGCAAAAGGAGGAAGAGTTAACTTTCAGAATAATCTTTACTGTGTGATTACGGATCGGTACTACGTAGTGCACAACTAAATATGTGTTTCTAAAGATTTTCTGACAATAGGTTAAAATCTTACAAATCGAAAACTTTGCAATGATGTTATGAATTAGCTTCTGAAAAAGAAAAAGTACAATACACAAACACCTTAGTTCACAGGCACTCTAATAAAGGCTACTCCAGCTAGGGCAGGTTAAGAGGCACGATTGGAAATTGTTAAATGAGGCTTGCAATATTATTGTTCAGCTATTGATCACTTATGGCTTGGCAGGATGGAGAGGAGCTGTCCTGGTAAAAGTTGAACAGGCTCAGTAAAACCACTAGCAAAATACAGTTTTCAGTGTGGACATGAAAAATATAACCTTTATAAGCACAACTGTTACAGTATGTAGAAGCTAAATGCTTATTTTGTACAACTGTCACATCTGCTTTCAGTCTATGTGCCAAAGGGTCAGAGCTCAATCATAATCCTGTTGCACCCCCTGCTGGTTAAAAGCCTGTGCTCATTTTGTTACTTTACACTGAGATAAACATTGCAGTCATTTCACACTTCTTTTAACATTCGATATGAATTTAATTATCATTTGTTTGGACTTCATTTGTTATGAAGTTAAAACAGTTTATTACAGATTATTTCGTTCTTTCTTCATCTTCAGTTATTGCACATGATTAAACAAAGACTTCAATATTCAGCGTACTTCAGACCATGAGGCCTCAGTCTTCCTACACAGCTTTTCAATTAAGAAGGACAAAAATTAAAAATTCACTGCTACTGAAGGCTAAGTAAAAAACTTGAGTTTTTTTATGGTAGAGATTACAGGTAGAAGATAAGTGTTTGTGACTATGACTGTCAGCAATCTCTTCGTTGTCAAACTAACATGAGAGGAAGTTTGATAACCTCCAGGTAAAAGCCCTTTGATTTTTTTATTTTAAATTCCAATAAAATTTCAGATGTCTTGTTTGAGGCAGTATTGTTTGTGGAATATGACATCTCTGTCTCTACTTTCTGTCTTAATGCCTTGTCATAGTTCTTGATGTSTGCCTGTCAGCACAGCAAGAGGGATTTTTTCATGTCTGAATAGTCACCTTAATGATAGCAGATGGAAACACCACAGGGGGTCCAAGCCCATCACACTGTCATTGTCACAGACTGCCCTGACCTGTTTCCACTCCTCTATTTTTTTGTCCCTTTTTAAAGGAGAAATGGATGGTAATTGAAAAGGATCTTAAGCAAGACTTAGGAAGCTGCAGACATCATGAGTCGCTGCTATCGCTCTGCGTTTTCACGAATCAAATCTTAACCTCTTAAGCACCAATGACAGTAGAAAGAAAGCTAAATTGATAAAGCTTTATAATTTATGTTTGTCTACCAAAGATTTTCCCTTGTTCCCCCTCAAGATGCATCCAAGCTGTTACATCCTCATCATCGGCAGAGGTTACTTAAGTTTTTAGACTTACTCTTTCCTGCATAGAATTACTTTCCTAAAGAAAAATGTGTATGCCCTGCTTGCTCACTGCCTGCTATCTGTTGAAACATCATGAAGTTACGTATGTTGACAGGAAACTTCTAGAATCCAGTCTAACGCTAGTTCTGCAGACTGTTAAGTTCATTATTTGTATTAGCATTTCAGCATTTTTTCATTAAGATACTGTATCTGTTTTATAAAAACTGAGGAATTATAATCAAGTAGAATTTAAGATTTTGTTTTGTAATATTTTTATTAAAAAATAATTGTAAAATTAGAATATGATATCACAATGCAATAGTGAAAGAGAACTGTAGCTGTATCTTAACTTTCTGCTTACGACGATATAATATTTTAAATATTTCGTATTCCCCTAGAAGAAAAATCAAAAGCTAGCAACCTAACTGGCTTATAACTAACTTCAGAAGKTTTGAAGTTTATGGTGTGCAGCAGTGAAATGATGACTTCCAAAGACTTAAGAAAGCTTTGTATGGAGATTTGAATGTCCTTTCTGCCATGTAGAATTTCAGTTCCTTTTTGGTAGATTTTAAAATTTAAGAAAATGTTTAAAATATTTTTAGCCAAAATACTTTTCATAAATCTAGGTTTTTAGATGCATGTTTTATCTGCTTCAAGACTGTTTAACTATATTTTGGCCAGGATACGTAGAATACACTCCTAACACCTCTATTGTTGCTTAAGCTGCATAAAAATGAAGAATAGGGTTAACTTTTAAATGGAAACAAATTCAGGATGCTGAAGAAATAGCTAAGAAAATTATTTCATCTTGTAGTGTGTTCTGTTAGATGAAGATGCCACACTGTCATAACTGTAATGTTTTTTAGGTACTACGAGATAAGATCAGACACTTACTGTTTTTCCAGAATCACCTTGAGATGCCTACACCCCGTTAAATTAAATAGATTAAGTGACTAGGCACTTCTGAAAATGCTACTATGCTCCTGTCTGAATCTTTAGCTAATGAGTTACATTTAAAAATCTGTCTGTGATTGGACTGTTTGATCATGGCAGTGATCAAAGTAATTGATTTTGAAGATTCCTATGCTAATCTATATTCTGTAATATTCTAGACAAATTTGAAATCCATTGAAGTAGGAAAATAAGCTAAAAACTGTGGCAAATCTTGCAGTCTTTGGTCAGAAAAGATTCTGGCTAAAACATACGTTATTCTATTTATTTTACTCACCTCTTTATTACTTTATCAATGCTGAATGTGAYGATAGGTAATGTATCAGAAAATAACAGCTTTGGTTAGTCTTATGTTCAGATAACAAACTGTAAGCCAATAAAGCATACTATTTTATAATTTAATTTAGAAAGGGATATGATTTATTACTGATTATTAATAATGAATATTTATAGCAGTCTGTTTTCAGAAGCATTTTCACTCTTTTTCCCTGTCAATCTTCTGATTTCCTTAGCAGGACAGTAAGCAGTAGTGCAAATATGTGTTTTATTCTGTACACTTGGGTTGGTGTGTGTTTTTTACAAAGGTCTATTTCAGCCTATTAGAGAATTCTTAGTATAAAATGAAACTGACAACTTATAATGGCTAATTTCACCAGAGTTAATTAGAAGTATTTTATTGAAGTTCATCTGCCTGCTGAATATCCCTACAGTAAAAAAACAAACCAACCAACCCACAGAGATAAAAAGAGGATTAAGAAAAAATCCAAGAAGCTCCCAAACCCTTAACCTTGTTTTCTGATTATCTGCTTGAAAGGCCCAAATTGACAATGGGAAAATAAATGTCTGTGCTGTGGAAATCAGTTATGCACAAAATACTGTAAAACATACAGTCACAAAGTTGAAGGAAAAAGACATAGAATTACATTTGCTGTAACTTATTTGAGTAATAATTATTCTAGGTGTGATTTGTTTCTGAAAATAATCATGCGTTCTTTAAGATGTCTCAGAATATTTCTTTTGAATAAGAGAATATTTTGTTCATATTTTTATGATTTTCTAATAGATTGAATCCTTTTGGATATTAATAAGTGTATAATGGATATTCTACCAGTAAGTTTTCAGAGGATATCTTGGCATTGTAGTTCAGTCAAATAATATCAAAATGTGCTGAAAGAAATGCATAATTTGCTAATATTTTATCTAAAGATGCCTATAATGGTTAGTTTACAGTTTATGAACAGTAACCTACCATGGCCTTTATTTTCCATGTCACGATACATAGTTCTGGTATCTTTCTCTCCAGATAGTCTTATTTGTGCTAATAGAAATTTGTTATCAAAGGAATAATTCAGCGTAGTTGCTGTCTATAACCTACAGGTTAATAAAGACAAAAAGCAGGCTGCTGAGAGAATTGATATATGAGGCCGAAGTACCAGACCTAATAACAGCAATTGGCTGTTAGGTTGCTAATTTTCTTTCCAGCGTTCAAAAATGCAATATAGGTGTTAGTATTTCCTCTCTTAATTCATATTGTAGAACTTGTATTGTTGTATTTACTGCCTGTGTATATATAATCTCATTGATTTTACTCAAGAAAGGTCAACTTTGATGATTGTTACTTCTATTTTCAAGTCTCCCTTAAATTGTATTCTGGATTTGACCTTTGACTGGGTGACTGCAGCTGAAAAGTATGGTATCACAGTATTCATAAAACTTTTCTGTAACATAATGTTATCTGCAGGCTGGATGTGACAAATGTATTAACTCCTGCTTTGTCTAAGTTCTCTGGAATAATACAAGCAGGCTAACCGAAAAAGAGAGAGTGAGGAAATTAAAAAAAAAGTTGAAAATCTAGTCATGCAAATCTCCCTAGATCTATAACAATTCCCATTCACGATATGGCACATCATTATTTTATAATCAATTATTCATAAGATTTCAGTAGGTTTAAAAATTAATATGACTATATCGCATCCTTCTTTTATAGCAGAATGTTTCCTAAAATAAATAGGAGCACTATCTCCATTCCTATCTGCAAAAGTATAATAGATAATTTCAGTTCAGTGCTTCTGGAAAACTAAAATAAAAATGAATTACCTCTGTTGTGACACTTGCTAGAATATATCTTAATACATACTTCTGTTAAAATTGCCAATATACTAAAACAGAAGCTGTTTATATTTCTTAATGCTTTATGTACACTCTGTTCTCATATAATCTTGATTCTGCAAGAGTTCCAAGTAGTCAACATTAAATATACGAGTAACTTCAGTTAATTTAAGGAGATTGCTATGTGGCTAATCCATGGAGTCATAAATTGTATGTGCGTGCAGAATTAAGATCTGTATTTCCACTATTACATAGACGTATTAATTCTAAAATACTAGCAAAGAACGTCACTGATCCACAACAGTAATGACCTTCTTAATTAATTTATTTTAAGTCTTTCATTGCTATTGCTCACTGGCTTATTTTTTGAAGGATAGTTGAGGTTTGAACAATCAAGTTCTGTACAGCAGTTGTTATACAAGTATTTAATATAATGTACATATCTGTAACAAGAAGTCACAACTTCCACTTAACTGTAGCCTCTTTCTTTTTCTCCTTATTTCTTCCATGCCAAGTTTTGGTGAGATAAGAAAGAATTGGCAGTGCTTCACTGTGAATGCACAACTTTTTGTGTGGAATGGCTCATCTGTGAATACAAAATCCAAAATGATTCCATAGTGATGAAAACTTTAGAAATGTATCTATCAGGGCAGATTTAATTAATGATTTTATGTTGGTATGGGATAATATTCATTCTCCACGTGGAAAAAGTAGCAACTTAAAAAATGAAACATTTGATATCTATTAAAAAATCCTGGGGAAATTCTGACCTCATTGAAGTTCATGGCAAAATTCCAAGCTTTCAGGGAAACCTCCTAGTTCCCTAGAGACATAGTGCTAGAAAACTGGTTCACCATCATTCTTGCTTCCTCCCTAGCACTTGTAATTTAGGGGCTATGCTGGAATTGTGTCAGAGAGAGAAAACATGTCTGGAACATTGCTATACTCCTATAATCCCTGGAGTCATTATCACTGTGATTCTTCGGAACAGTTGGGGGACTGCTTTATACTACACCTGTTGTCACAGCAAAAGTGGAATTAGATAAACTTTTCTCTCATTCCAGTTTAACTGGAATAAAGGCATGGCATGCAATTGTCCAGTTTTTGTGGTTTGAGTTAAAATTGCCTCTATGCTGATTATCAGTGATGATACTTAACACTTCTCAATTTCATGTTACAGGTTTCTAAATAGTAATAAGATGCTAAAATGAAATTATTATGTGAGAAAACATTTGTTTAAAATTTATCCTTGCCAAAGTTTTAAAAGTCAGTCCCTTGATGTCTTTGTTTACTCTTAGTTGAGAAGCTTGTACAAAATTTCTGGTGTACAAACATACACTTCAGAGCTTGACCAGCACTGACATGAGTTGTCATTTTATAAGATCAGTATATTTGTTTTTGTTGCAGCATAGTGAAACTGCAATGGGATTATTTTATTACATACCTGATTCTCACTTCCTATTTTTAAAATCCTGCATGTTTCTTGTATGGTTCTGTGAACCAGCACTGGGCTGTTCCAGGTTTTGTTGGTTTTTACAGGTGTGCTGTGAATTCATATCTTCCAAGCATGAAACGCAGCATTTCTTTTCACAAAAGATTCAGAAATGAAAGAATATTAAAGATATTTATAGAAAAGGGTAACTGGAACATATCTTTGTATTGTACTTAGATAAAATGTGACTTTAGAATATTGTTCTGATACCGTAATTTTCTACATAAAGTGCTTTAATGCACAATCAATTAACTTACAAAATCAAGTGCTTTAATAACTGACTATTTAGGTATTTAGGTACAGTTCTGAACTTTCTTACTAATGTAAAATAAATAGCYATTTTATCCCAAAGAGTGAAGTACTGAACTAGGATTGATAGCACATACAGCATAAAACAGATATATACATCTGGTTGTCTGGACTCCTCTTATATTTAACTGAGGGTAATACACGTTTGTAAAGAATTAGTCATTTCATCCTTCAGGAAATTTCTCCATAGATTTGCTGAATCGCACTCCACTGGTGCTTATTTCTCTTCATTGGCTCTAGAGGTTGATTAGCTCAGATGAGGGTATTTGAATTCAGCTCATGTGAACCTCATCCCTACAGCTATATATGACTCAACAATGGACAAGCCAGTTTTCAACTTCTTTTTTTGTCTGACCTGTCTGTATTGGAATTTAAGTAATTGTGGCTAAAGGGTCATTACAAAGTGCTTTGCCACTGTGGTCACTGCAATTGGTGTATAAACCTCAGTAGACAGTACTGGAACTACTAGTTCCCATTCCTGGTAGAACGCAGGAATGTTTCGCAGAGAAGAAGCTGAGAGCTGGTTAGTACTCCTGGGATGTGAAAACTTGAGCTGTGCATGACTTTTGGTAGTAGGATAGTAATATGATTAGCAATTGTTTCATAATAGAGTTAACTTAAACAGTATTTATTTATCACATAGTGGTTTTTAATGTATTACCAGCTTGCAGTAATTAGGCTTCTCTTCCTGACAGATTCATGATGCAGATACCATCTAATGTCTCTCAAAGCCATTTTATGATCAGAAACATTTGAATATTGCCAGTGCCAATATGTTGTAAAAGCTACAGGGATAGTTAATAAAGGTTAAAAGCAGCAATTGTGGTAGTAGATTGCGGCTTTGAAGTTTGAAAACAGGATGAAAGAATCCAACAGTTAAACATCTGGAATGAACACTGTATTGTAAGTTGTAACGTTATACCTTCAACAGAGACTCTTTAAAGATAAATGCAGGGTAAAGGTGCCAGATACAGTATTTTTATTTTCAGAAACTTAAAGCTCAGTGAGGTACAGAAAACACTAAGAGGATTACACACTAAAGAAGGAAGARGCTCAGATGCATGTTCTGGATGCATATACTTTGAAAATGTCTTCAGATTTAGGTATTAGAGCTCAGCCCCTGGCTGTTATTTTTAATCTTGTATTGACAAGTAAAACCTTTCCAGCAGAGTGGAATTCGGGATATATAATCCTTGTATATAAGCTTGGGATTGTAGCTAACCTTGACAATTACAACCTGTTGTTCTTTTATTACTTTTGAGAAAGATCGGCTATAAAATCACAAGTTGGGATAGATAACCATCAACTGATATCATCTTTTGGCATTTTATCAGGTCAGGTTTTTTGACCAACCAGTATTGCTACTGCAGAGTTCATCAGAGTGTACTTTTGTGAAGGGAAAAGACTTATAATTTTATACCCTTCTGTCTTTTTGCTTGTTTGTAGAATATATGGAACAATTTAAATTTTTCTGCAAAGGTTACTAATCTTTTTCCATTCATAATGAGAAATTTTCAGTGCTTTATGGAGATTTCAGATCTCACTTTCCATTCGTATTTTTATGTTGTTCATAACCACACAGTGAAAGCATTTTGAACAAAAGAAATTACAACAGATAAAAATAATTTTGAGATCTATTTAGGAACTAAACATTTTAAATAGATCTTTAGCCCTTTACTACAAATATTGTTGAACTATACTTATTTAAGTGAAGTATTCTCAATATTCAAAATATTATTGGGGGAAAAAGTCATACTACATTACAATGCTGATTTCACTACATTGGCATTCTTTATTGAAGCTTTTTCTCCTAATACTTAATTTTGACAAACCTTCCTTTAGATAACTAGAATTAATGAAGAAAATAATTCTTTTTAGTCAATATTACTTTACAGTTTTTCATTTAATTGTGTATGTTTTCATTGGATACATTATATTCTTATTTGGATTTTAAGTTTTATGATTTTATTAAAGTAAAAAATCGATATTTTGTTTGTTTTATGCATATGCTTAAAGAAAACTGTTTAATGCTAAGTGCAATAACACACCATATCTGTAATGCATGTGATCTAATAGTTTAGTCAAGTGCAATAAAACTATCGGTATAATTTTCTACTGCAATTTGCAAAACTTTGAGTTATTATCTCTCCAACTGGCTCTCATATGTTGATAGTCTTGAGGAAAATTGTGAAATATACTGAAAAAGGTTATGTCACAGAACAGAAAGTTAATGGCCACTGTCACTTCTAAAGATGCAATTTCTTTTGATATTGCATTTTTAACATCATTTGAACCTGGATGACAGAGGATACTGTTGATTATTTATTGTCACAACTATACTATCTTCTATGCCTGGGAGCCAATCTGTGACAAACCACTAAACTAAATATTAGAARATTAAAACCTGCAAAAGTAGTAAGAGGAATATATGAATTTGTCATACCTACTACACAAATATGCACAAGCCAAGAAAGTGCTTTTCTAATTCCAGTCAGAAAAATCTGAAGACATTTTCAAAGTTTCTACCTGACTGTAATGAAACCACTTACAGGCACTTAAAATGATTAGTCAGGATAAGAGCTCAAACCTTTATCTCCGAGCCTCTAGAAGTGGACTAGTATGCAGTAACTGTGGGAATTCTCATATRTGGTCTGCTTACACTAACAGATAATTTGAAATCACATCTATACCATACACTGTGTTTATGTTCTTCTGTTGCTGCCTTGACAGTTTACCTCACTCCATTTGCTTTCAGTGTATGTCTTTTTCTGTAATGAGGGTGTATTTCACATCTGTGTATTCAAATATTAAATGAATCTTGACAGACAAAAAATGTAATTTCAAAGTCTTAATCATTAACTTACTCTTTACTGGATCTTTTAAAGTCAATTCTGTATTTTATTTTAGTAGGTTAACTGCATTTAGATAATACAAAATTAACTGTTATTTAATCAGTAGTATGCCTGAAATAATTTTCTGCCTCCTTCTCTCTTGCGAGGACTAACATACGGGTCATTCACTATTCTGAGGCTACACCCTAATATCCTGTCCTTCAAAATAGCAGCACCAGCCGCATGCTGGGAGTAGAATTTTCCTGCACTGCACAGGTATCCTGCGTTCTTAAAGGTGTTTCTCCTTTAGAGTAAAAGCAGATGAGTGGTGGTCTGCCCTACCCTTGCTTGGGATTCTTGGCAAAAAGACTGTTAAACCTTTATTATGGTGAAACCATTATATATTTTATTCTAGTTAATTAATCTACAGTAAAATAATTCACAGGTATTTCTTCACCTGTTTTGCAAATTCAATAACTCCACTGTATAAAAAGCACATAGTTAGAAACATAGCTTGCATTGTATGTCTAGAGTGCTCTTTGTACCAATTGATGTACTTTGTTAATAGAGTAAAATATTAAGTATAATATTAATTTCTTTGGGTGTGTTCAGGCTGATCCCAAGATATTTTGTGTCTTTGTTGCCACTGAGAAAATGAATGAACCACTTCCTAGAAGAAGGGTTATTAGAAGCTGTCAGTACCATCAATGTTATAGCCTCTGGCTAATACATGGCTGATCACCAGATACTGTATTTATAGGGCATGGTCCTGATGTCTGCGATTATGTGAAAAATTGATCATGAATATAAAGACACAAATATCTGAATGGGGTTTTGCAATCTATTGACTCTACTGAGCTAATGTATAAGTTTTATAATTATTAGGATGATGATATATTTTAAAAAGCCTTACCTTTGTCAAAGATTTAGAAGATCTGTATTAGGTAYTTTTGGCTTGATTTCCTCAGGGAACAAAGTGTGTTTCTGTCTGTCTCTCTATTTTTGTGGTTTTGAGTTCACAGACTGAGTTCGATGAAATTTAACAGGTGAGTCTTTCAACTTCCGTGGAAATAGGTTGATTTCTTGGTAGCAGGAAAGAATATAACATAAGCACAAGTCTAATTAGATGCTAAAGAATTCACAAGGAGGTGGGCGCATTGTCTCTATAACAGCTGAGATGTTGAACTGCAGCTTTTACACCTTACCTACTTGCACCCCAAGAATCCAACCATCCAATTCAAGTCATAAACCCATAGTAAACTAAGCTTCATTAATTTTGGTTTCCAATAAATATTTGCTCTTTCCTTTCAAAATCTGAATTATTTCCAGTGAGTAAACATTGCTCCAACCGGAAAGTGTAGCAAAGCTTTGGCTACACTTGGGACAGTGAACAGGAAACTAACAACTTGAAAAGACAGTCTGTCTTGCAAAGCAGATTAATTCCACAAGCAGCTAGAATGAAACATCTCTTGTTACAATTACATCTTTGCACAAATGTGTGAWGAATAACTACCCCCTCTAAAAAGGACTCTAATCTTGCATCGCAAGATCRTGGAACTGTACCTTCAGGCAGCCTGCCCCCCAGCAAGTACAGAGGAGCGAATTAGAAGGGCAGTCATTCTGATGCTTCTGTTGGATATGGGCTATGAGGTTTGAAAGTGCCTGTGAAAGGAGAATAAGGAGAGCTGACTATTCTTTTCCCTATGTTTGCACTCTCACTAAATTTTAAGTATTTACCTTATGACAAGAACAGTGCTTTTGATACTTTTTAAAGATGAGAAGGCTAGACTAAGTTGAACTTCAGAGAGTATTGAATTTCATACCCTGGGAATCGGTACATTCAGGTAGAATAAYCTCTTTGGCTAAAACACAAGTGCTATTATTGAAAAGGTATTGTTTAGTTTAATTGTTGTGATCTTTATTTTTTTGACTGTTGCCATTGTGCTAGTCACTGTGAAAAAACCCTCTTAAAATGCTTCTAATTTAAGTCTCATTTTTTCAGATAAGAATATTACTAAGAACTCTGAAACAGTGAAACATGCTGACCAGGGGGAGGAACAGGTTGGGTTTTCTTCTTTTTCTCTTTTTTTTTTTTAATTTCTTTTTTCCTTTGTACATGTAGCAGAGAAGTTTTACTATGGAGGGAGTTATAGTGTCGAAGCCTTGTGGTCATTAGAGCATAGGCTAATGACACAATGCAGTCATAAGATAAATAAAGACACAGCAGAAAACTATTTTAACTGATCTTTCCTTGGAAAAGGCATGGTTCAAAATAATACTAGAATTTAATGCAGCTTATGAGGAATAGAAAAATACCTGAATATCAAGTAATTCTAGAGCTTCAGGAGTAACCTGAGAATATTTGAAAGTGCTATATCTAGTCTTACAAATGTTATATTTGAAAGCTTGATGTATTTTTTTTACTACTTTCATTTCAAATAATTTTTTTCAATTATTGAGATGCTCGGGGAAATTACTGAGCGCATTTGTACTGATAAACTGCAAGTCAGTGCAAATTTTGTTTCTCAGCAATTATTTCAACTATCTCAGTTTTGGTCAAAATCAGGATTTGGTAATGAGGATTCATTTCTAAGGGCTTTTTTTTCCTGTGTGACTCATCTATAGATTGATATCAGATAAATTATAATCCTCATATATTTCTTTGGAARACGGAATACAGATTAGATCTTTTAGACATAATTCTCACATCATTTAATCGGTATTTGAATATGTAATGACTGTTAGYGGTTCCTTATTTACGGTCTATAATTTTCCTAAATATCARGGTGATACTTGGAAACTCCAGTAATCTTTTCTTGTCAGGAGTAAACAAGTTATAACAACTGTATAGTTTTAGTTGGCCATTGTATAGTATGAAGATCAGCTAGTTAGAGAGTAATAAATGATATGAACTCTATAAAAGTCCATAAAGGTTTAGAAAAACACAATATAAGCTGTATAGTTGACATAAGTTTTTTGGTTACTGAATTGAATTATCTTTATTTCTTTCTCGCTTCCTGACATATTTATTAACTCTACTTCCATTAACTGTTAAATGATTAAGTAAGCCCTCCTAATTGATTGGAAAATACACCATTTCACTGCAGAGCTGTATAGGAGTGTTACTGTCTTTAGAAATTGCCGTATGCAAACTTAAATTGTGCAAAAAGGAACAATAAAAGAAAGGTGTTGGTGAAGTTGAGAGACTACTGGCAGGCCATCAGAACAGTCAGGAGGCTGGAGTACACGACCTKTGAAGAGGGGCTGTGGGGACTGTGTTTGTTTAGCCCGGAGGAGAGGCAGTTTTGGGGAGACCTAACAGGAGCCTTACAATACTAAGAGTTTACTAAAAGACAGATCCAGGCTCCAGGCTGAGATCCATAGTGCGAGAATAGGGGACAAGGGTCATAAATTGAAACTGAAGAGATTTAACGATATCCTCCCTTTGAGGATAACTAAGCTTTGAAATGGGTTGCCGAAAGAGGTTGTGGAATCTCTGTCCTGAGATCTGAATGGACAAAACCTTCACAACTAGGTCTAAATTCCGTGTTGCCCCTGCTCCGACCAGGATTTCGGACTAGAGGAACTCCTAAAGTCCCTTCCAACATGTGTCATTCTATGATTCTGTGATTTGCTCATTTTGTCACCAAAGCCTTACAAAAGTATTTTTGTAATGAAATATTTTTCAGAAACAATGGAGTTGATTTGATTCTCCATTTTACTGTAGTCTTCCTACTCTTCTGCAACAAGGCAAATAGGGGTAAAACAGTTCTTTATGATACATCTTTAACGTTGGATTGCTTTGGGTAGTGAAGAGTTATTCCTGCTTTTCTGTTCTCTTAATTGACAGCAGAGGGAGCGTATTGAAATGGTAGTTCATATCCATATTCTGGATAGAAGGATAGAGACAGGATCTTKGATACAGCCAAAACCAGCTTAATGGCTAGCCCAAATGGCTAGTATGTATAGCATACACTAATGCCATAAACTGCAAATGCTAAGCTTTCCAAAGAAATTCCTGAAAGAAAGGAGAAAAATGCCATTTACCATTTTAGTGTGTACTTTAATGAAAATAATGAAAACAAATTTATCTAAACTTCTAAAAAGTTTATAAATGCGTTAGAATATGTGTATGTAAAGAGCAGTGCAACTTGAATTAAATAAAAATATATATTTTAAAATACTTCTAGCATGAAATATAGAAGCTATTTTAGTATAACACTTAGATAATTTTGCAGTATGTCCTTTTAAAGCCTTTTACATGCCAGATACTATTAATACCTTGCTTAGACYACATTCAAATACCAATGACCTGTTGATGTTCTAAATAATAATTGCTTCCACCACATTATCTTTGTTGTGGAACTTCACCTCCTGATTAATGTAACTAGTTACTGAATGTCAGATCAGCCCTATCAATTTCCAGTCAAAGATCTGACAACAAGAGAGCCGTTACACACTCATCAAGCATGTGCACCTATTGCCAACTTTATTGCTAAATACGAACTACTTGTACTGTACAGATTTATCTAAAAGGAAATGGAGATACTTTAAGTAGCACATCATTCAGGCAGCTAATGGAGTGTTTACCCAACTAGCTATTTTAGCCTTGATATCAAGCTTATTATCAAACTAACAGTATTATTTAAAGTTTTGCATCTCCTTTGCATCTTAATGTTCTACATAACATGAGGTCTATCTTACTTTTTGCATAAAAACGATTTCATGGAGTTGAGAAAAGCAAAATCTGTACACGAAGGATAGAACTGGGAATGAAGGTTGAACCTAAGTCATTCAGAAGTTCAGTTAAGTAAGCATAAGGAAGTCTAGAAGCTCCTGTGAATCTACCTCAAAATGCTTTTGTACGCATTTCTATGAAACAGGCATTCTTATAAGACTTTGGATATTTTCTGTTGTAGTCAAGCTAGCAGTGCAGTAAAAACAGCTTTTCATATGGTGTTTCAGTTATCTAAAACATTATCTAAAACATTTCCAGGTTTTTAAATTTTGTCATATAGGAGGTTTTTCTTAGAAATAAGAGAAAATAAAACTATTCAAAACATTGAGTATATTAATTTGAAGTATTCTTAAAAGATACAAAGTATGTGTTGGATCATCAGGATCCTTTTTTGCCTCCTCAGGTAAAGGAGGGATAAATAGATTTGGGTTGTCTATTTTCTTTTATTTTGCTTTTTGCAAGCATCCAAAATAATTTATACATTAATTTTCCAAACCAAARGAAAGGTAGATGAACTGATCTTCTCATACCGGAAGCCATCTGTACAGATTGATGTTTTTGTGTAAATACATCTGAACCACTGATTAAGAGGTATTATTTGTGTGGTATTGTATTGTGCTGTGCAGGAAGGTGTGTAACCACAGAATATTCAAAGAAACATATATAGAAAGACTATCATTATCCTAATATCCCCAAAGCTGTGGAATATGATCCTAGAAGCAGTAGTGATGTTTCCTATTTAACATCCTTTTTAAGCAGGGGTTGAAATTTGCAATGAGAAAGTACTGATAGTATATTTTATGGAGGAATTCTCTTAATTCCTATTTTTTTCTTATACCACAATGGCTGATTTAATAAAATGTTAAAAACAAAATACAAATAAGAATGGATTTTTTAGCACTATTGAAGTAAATGGAATTTAATGAAAAAAATTTTTGAGTCGTTCATTTCAAAGCTTTAATTGATCTGAATCCTGTAGTAAATGCACAYATTTAAAAACAAAAGCAGTTCAAACTACAGTTTTAGTAGGTTTAACTAGCAATTTTTCAGACTTGAAGTAAAACTTTATATTGGCTCAAAGAATACAGATTTGTTGCAATCTTTGCAGTTCACTGAACTTTTTTTCTGTGCATACATATTTCAAGTAAACTCTGCAGTTATAAGTATAACAAGTGACACGTTATGGACCCTAAATCGTTGCACTGTGAAATATGCACAGAAAAAGGACAAATGAAGATATCAAGGGTCTGTTCTATTTTGCACTGAACTGTAAAATGCCACCCTTGTTGTACAGAAGATCACTGGTTCTGTGCAGGGCTCATTGACTGCTAAGTTGTGGATAGTGTTTCACTTTCTGCAACTCTTAATATCCTGGGTTATCCAGGCATAATGACCTCTCTATTTGTGACACATTGTTGAATTTTCTGGTTCTTTTAACTTATTCAACCCCCCCCCCCCTCTTTTTTTTCTCCATTCATTGGAAGGCTGGAGTGATTCTGAATTGCTCTGTGGTACAGAGCTGCCTGGCTGTTGGTCAGCCAATCACATTTTAAATCAGTAGTGGCACATCTGTAGATAAATATATGCTAATCTTATATATAAAAAAATTATATAGATATTTTGTGTAAAACCGGAAAATCTGCAATATTCTTTGATTTTTAGCGGTTGTTGAATCTGATATAAGAAGTAATGCATGTTATAACAACTGTTATGGTATAGCTAACATTCAACATACAAATTCTGACTGGAAGTAAATTCAAATTTTATAACTAGCCATTAAATTGCAATTGAATCAGAATACCTGATCTGTTAAAAATGCTAACAAAGTTTTGAATACTGTAAGAACATTTCCTCTTTAAAATATGAAAAAAAAAAAAAAAAAGAAAGGAGTTGCATATAGTGTATATAGCATTTGATTTCTGGGCCTGAATGCAACCTCTAATGCTTATCTGAAATCAGTGCAAGTGTGTCTCAGGTTATGATCTATCCCTTTATTTCTTTCCTTCTTTCTTTGTTCCCCATCAGAAGAGATTATTTTGTTTTTATTTCCACAGTATGTGCTGGATAGCCACAACTTTATTCTGGCCATATTATGAGTAAGTTATATTTTAGGTGTAGTTTTGAGTACGTGATTTTAGGTGTAGTTTTAATTGTCTCCAACCATAAGCAGAGTAGGTTTGTGCATTCCTGGAAGATGCCAGATATATAAATATTTTGATCATCTTCAACATTACTATCTTCCTCTCTTCTATTTTGTGTTTTTTCTGATGTGCTCCCTAATAGGATCTGTAAATCTTACCAAATTCCACTAAAGTAGTGGAAGAATAATTGTTAATTTCAGAGGGTTCTAAAGCCCAGGACCGGTATAATGGTGGGCTGAATCTGTTCTTCAGTGTTGCAGCCTTTTGTACCAATATGCATCTGTAATTTTGCCTCAGGATAGAACTCAAGGCCTCAAATTTAGACTGAATGTGGTGGCTGTATTATGTTGGAGAAATATAAAAATTTAAAGAATATATCAATATTCTTTAGCAGTATAAAGAATGTAACAAAAACATAAGCAATATAGAGACTATACGAGAATGAGCAGTGAATATAGAAAATTGTATCTTTGGCCTTTTTTAGCTTTGTGTGAGAATATCTGAGGATAACAGATTTATCAAGTTACAGATTTTGATGAAATCGATGAAATATGAATCATATTTCATAAGGCAGTGGTTGCTAGGAATGTAATTATTAATATTGAGTCAAGACAACCTAGAAAACTGGGGAAAAGACTGCTTGAATTTAAGCAAGTATCTGGAGAAGTGGCAAAGTGGGATGCTTAAAAATTGCTGACAGCAGTTAATGAGCCTACACTGCACTATTTTAAATATTACTGTATTGCAATACCCCAGGGATGATTCTGTACGTTGTTCTCATTCCTTCCRTATCATTTTAATGTTGTAAGGGGTAGCAAGTGCAAGGCCAATGAAGGAACATATCAGCAGCATAAACTTTCTTGGAGGATACAGAACTGACTATAAGCATTGTGCTCATTCACTTCAAAGTGCATGGTACTGAGTGTATGGGGCAGGAAACTTCTGCAGTCCCATGACGCCTCAAGGTGTGGTTACTGGCTCTGGAGGTAGCTATGATTTATAGTGAACGTTAAAATATTCCCTGCCTGAGTGGGTCTGGAAATATGGAGAAGAGCAAATCTGCTTCAATTTCGTCACTTAATTGAGTGGACAACTCCAAGAGGGTGAAAAATGAGGGTTATTGCTAGACTATGGATACAAAAAGTACAAATGATAAAAGATTTGTGCGAATGTGTATTTTTTTACATCAGCTACTTCAAACAAGAGCGACTATATTCATCTTCTAAAATTTAAGTTTTGAAAATTTTGTGTGAAAGTGAACCCGTTTCTAATGTGTATTTACATGCCTTTCCAGATTCTATACAACTAATGAGCAGTAGAATTGGCAGTAGCTGTGCAGAAAAGAGTTTTGTTAGGTAATAACAAATAAGGCTGGAGAAGGGCCATCTGAAGTTAATAAACTTAAAAGAGCCACTGGTTTCTTTAGTTATGGTTGGTGCATTTTCTTCCACCTGAAGTTCTTACAGTTCTCGTAGCTGGCACGTAATAGTTTGAAAATTCATTCATGTACATATTTTTATAAGCTATTGCTTGTGGGCATTGGGTTTGTAAATACGCAAGTATGATTACATATGTAATTTGATAAATACATATAATAACAGCTATGTTATATTACCAAAAAATTTACAAGTTAACCTGTATTTATGAAACAGAGCAAAAACTATTAAAAACCTTTGAAAAGCCTATTCCAATTACACATTAACAAAACAATCTAATTATAGGTGCAGTTATTCACTTAATCACATCTATAAATAGGCCATAGTTAAAAGAGCAGGAAAGCCATATTTTCCAGCTGATATTAACAATATTTTGAAGCAAATTCTCCATTGGTAAACTGAAGTTCCTACTGATGTGATGAGATTATACCAGCAAAGGTATATTTTAGACTTAGATGTTGATAGACAATACCCTCCAAGAAAAGAATCCGCTTACATATTTACCATCTTTTTACCTGTAAAAGCACCAATAAATATTTATGAGGTTCACTATTACTAAGCCACCCTAGAAAGATCAAGGCGAAAGGTCTCCTAATAGATTATATCTATTAACTTGTTCAGCATGAGAGATCTTTCGCTAGGATGGATATGTTCCCAGTGGCATAGCTCTGAGGGGTCACTGTGCCTTTTATGCCTGTATGTCTCAGAAAAGAAACTATTACATAGGTTAGGGTGAATGTTTTACTAGACCATTGGGCACATTGATTTTTACGTTCATGGCTATGTAGATCAAATTGAAATAACCTAAAGGGCCTAATGTGATACTGTGGGACTGTTACAGATGTCAAGATTCTTCGTAAGTCTGTATATTTCTGCTTCTTGGTACTCCCAGTAGAAAAATAGTGTAGGGTGTCACTGAGATCTGTCAGTTGCTGATACTTAGGGGAAAAATATCTCTTACCTCTGCTACACATTCCCAAGACACGTCCCAGATGTATAGGATTGTATACAAAAGCTAGTTTTGATTTATTTACATTCAAAGCAAGTGTTACACAAGTCAGACACACATGATCCTGGCTGGCTGATATATCCTTAAACAACTGTTTAAATAATCTTGGAATGCTTGGAATTCCTTTTCTTTTTCTTTTCTTTTTTCTTTTTTTTTTTTTTTTTTTTTTTTTTTTGTCTGATTTGGAATGCTACTTTAAAAATATATTTTTGTAAACACCCTGAAACTACGTGGCAGGAGCAACTTCTATTTCAAGACTTGATAAAATTGAGTTCATTTAAGCGACCTCTGTAGAACTGTCATATTAAAGAGAACAATTTAGACCACTATAAAATGTTAAAATTAATAGAGAATAAAGAAATTTATAAAACTAAAATGAAGAAAAATAAAATAATACAAAGTAAAACTTTACACTTTTCAACTTTTGAATTTTCCGGAATTTAAAGGAACTTTAAAGACTTTTTTTTTAAGGAAACTCTTTTTTTTCCTAGGGGTCAAGGTTAACTATATTTATCAGTTGTTTAAGTTGAAGAGAAAATAGGATGATAAAATGTATTTTAAACATTGGAAGTGTCATTTTTTTCCTGTATATTATATGTGAAGTGTCTTTTTTGAATTTGCTTTTCAGTTTTGAAATATTGTAACAGATCTGCTTAGGTAAAGATAAAACTATGTTTATGTGAGATATTCATTCTAGCAGTTCTACCTATGACAATATAAATTTCCTAGTTTTACTACAGCCAGATTTTTGATCAACTAATATTGCAAAAATTTCAATTTAAGGTTTATCTTGTGTTGCAGAACTTGCCAGATTGGCAGGGAGATTGCAGTCCTTGTATTATTTACAGGTATACAAACTTTTCATTTCTCCTTGTTAGTGTCCTGTTACCGATTTGCATATCTGGCAGAGGAAACTTYGTAAACAAAGGCTTGTGCACAGGTCTGTCTTAACCGTTACTACCTTCAAGAACACTATTACAAAAGCTATACTTTCCAGTGTTAGACTTTCAAAACTCAATAACAATTATGTAAACAAACAGAAATGGAAGAGTTAAATTCTGAGAGTGAAAATCAAGTTTAGATTATTGTTTCATGGAAATAATTTCTTGTTAAGGAAATGGTATTTCAGTAATAAATAAAATGTTATATTTGTGTATGTACATACAGACRTATATATAATGTATAGTAAGTGAAATATGGCTCTGCTACTAGTGACAAGGTTTCAATTCATTCAAGTCATGCTTAAAATGTGTGGATTTTGTTGCTGTACATCCATCAGCTATGTGTATTACATAAATATTTTAATAAAATCATACACTTTATATATAATAACATTTATATATAATAACAATATATAATTACAACATTTAGAATAGAAACTGAAGCAGTCTATCCCACATATATCTTAGATTAAAAATTGTTAAAAGATCAAACAATACTAAAACAAAAAGATCTTAATTCCWGAATCAGCTGCTGCTGTTAGCAGTCTCTATGTAACTGAGTTGCTACCAAAGATCTTTGACCCAACTCAGATTACTTTCAACTGAATTGAAAAKTCATTTTTAACCAACACTAAAGGTTCCCCCGCTCTGAAACAAAGTATATTTAAATACAGTTTTCTTTAGGTCAATAGCTTATAAAGCAAAGAATAAAATCCACTAAATTTATCATTCAAAAATAGTTATTAAAATACAGGTGTTTACATATTTATTATTMTTTGTTAAGTGTTATTCATATTGTGTGTCAATCTGAACGTGGAGTTTTTTATTATAAGCCTAAAAATGAATGCACATGATACAACTTACCCTGTCATTATCTTGTATCAAATGCTTAGAACAAGCATGTAGATTTGTAATGCTTAGCCTTTGACAAGTTCCTTAGCCTTTGAAAGATTGATACCATGTTCTGTAAGCCAGRACAGTGGCCAGTTATCATTTTGTTTGGAGACTGATCCAAACAGAAATTAAATCAACTTCGATCTCTCCAGGGAATAATGTTTGTATTGTGCTGTGATATCACTAGATTAATTCCTGTTCATGTTATTTTATAAATATTTTGTAATTATTGTATAAATATAAGTGTTCTCTAAGTACTGTTTTAAGGAGATTAAAGTTTAATGGAACCAGTTTATGATTTATCTTGTGAATTTTGATTTTTAATTCTATTTCTTGAATTATATAACATGTTGATTTATTATATTTATATAATAAAAATATATCTTTATATATCTCTTTCCTTCATGAAAAATGTGTTGCAAGGAGAGGTTTAGAAGAAAGTTCTTACTGCTAACATGAATGCATTTCAATGAGTTTCAAAATCCTCAGAACAGATATCCTAAAGGCCGCCACTAAATAACACCACCGAAAAATCTTTAGCTTCAGGTGTAAGCAGAAAACACCAAATTTAAAAGCAAGTTCTCTCTTCCTCTGCAAAGAAACCCAACTTTTGTTGTAATTAGTTCTGTAATAACACTGAGTTACTGATTGTTTTCTTACTCTTCCATGGTTAAAGGAAATCGCTCTTTGGAAATATATTAGTAATTAGCTCTTTGGAGATATATTAGTAATTGGAAATACATTTTTCCTGGGTAAGTGTGTTGCTGAGAGACTCCTTTCCAGTGAATTTGTCAGATCGTCTTTGAATGACAACAGAAATCTGAACAGTATGAGTGCAAGGATCTTCAGTGTACAGTGTTGASAGAGGAACTCTTCTTCATTTTCGTATTTATTGTGGTCAGGGGTCTCACTCAGCAGCTTGTTTGAATTCTGATATTTTGTAGGTCAGCTGGTTCCTATGAGTTGCTATCAGGAATCCATGGGCAACAATGGAAGGTGGCTGAGTACTCACAGAAGGTCAGAAGGTATTTTTTCCCCCCTGCAAACTTATCCTCTTAAAAAAAAAGTCCATGTTGTACTAGCATATCAGTGGGTTATATCCAGCGACTCATTCCTTTTGTGAAGACTTGTTCAAATGTTCAGAAACAGCTAAAATGTAATACGTTCAACACAGAATGTTTTGAAAATGTTTGTGGAAGTGTTGGGGGTGTGTACTGGTGTTAATCTCATGAAAATTGTGGACGAACGCTATCCAGTAGGAAGTCAATACCACACACTGCTCTCTAGCACTGGCCTTCCATTTTCATCCTTTCATCTCGCCGTTAGATTGGGTATTACTACTCACACAACTTTAACAGCCTCTTAGAACGGAGACTGCTCCCATTGCTTTGTCTGTTACCTGGATTACGCCGGTTGTCAGCTGTACTCTTCTTTAGCAATTGTTATTTACTACAAGATAAAAGTCAGTGTAGTTTGTATAGTATGAAGAGAGAGTTTTTGAAAGTTTCCAATACTTAATGACTCTAGAACACTGTTCACTTCTAGCTCAAGCTTTTCTCATTGTGAACTAGACTATGAGTCAGTCTATTTCAAAAATGGTGTATTTCTCTATATATTTCCTATCACATTCACTTTATCTGTAGTGTCATCTTATTTTAAGTTGCAGCWTATGTAGGCCAACAAAAACTGACATAAAGGAAAGCAGAATAATACACTGTAATGATATGTGACACATCATTCAGACTGAGAGGGAAGCTCACTTTATCAGGATTAATAGCAGCTAGTGACTGTGTTTGCCATTAACTTACCTACTCCTGTACATGTGCCCCCTCCCCACTCCAGATTTCAGCATAAATGGTATTCTATTCTAAATGTTGCTAGCATATCTAGGTAATTCTCAATACTCTAGAATATCGAGGATACTCATCTGCATAAGGGAAACACAAACCAAGTCCTTGAGCTGAATCAGATAGAGACAGGGACTCCCACTAGGAAGAAATCTGACAAGAGAACTAGTGATTATTTCAGAGTGCGTCAAAAATTCATGTTGTCTATGATAAAACTATCCTCTTTAGAGCTATGTCAAAAACGTATTTCCACCAGAAGTTTTTGCTTTTTTACAAAAAGGCTTTGATCAAATGATTCCCTAGAAGGTCTGCTTGAGGGCCTAAATGCTATTTTCAGATACTCGCATAGCTGGTTTGTACTTAATGTGAGTCATGTTTTTAAGTAACTAACAGTATAGTTCCACAACCACTTTAACCTGTGTTGGCTGGAACTGCCACTGAACCACCACTGAACTAACACCAGCAGGTCCTCCCAGTTTCCGTGCTGTCTGGCCTGCTGGCACAAATGTTAAAGGGGCCACACAGTGAACAGGATCTGCGTACAGATATGGGTAATAACTATCATTTTYGTGAGTTAATTTTAACTTAGGCTAGTTCTGTTTGTATTCGTTGCATGGCTGCCAAATGCTTTGTGCTGGCACAGAAGGATGGCATGGGGTCAGGCAAAAAAGCTAAAAGGGAGATAGGAGAAACCAGAATCACTTCTGTTAGCAGCACTGCTAAATATGATGAGCATAAACTGCTTGTAGAATAAGAATTTGTCTTATTTTAGGAAATGGAATCTTAGCTCATAATTCATGCAGGCAAGTCTGAAAAATTTACCATAACCCTAATTTAATACATTAGATCGGAATTAAAATGCACWTGAAGCTATGAAGAAGCCTGGATAAGCTCCGTATTGTATTGTTCATACAAGGTGATAACAGCAGGAGAGTTAATATTGATTAGTGAAGAATCTTTTCCTCAAAAAATAAAGGTACCCTACWTTTCATGGTATTTATGCTGTTGAACGGTTTTATTTTAAAAGTAAAATATAATGTATTCCTAATTTGAAAATGTCTGCATTCATGGAAAATTTCTGACAGGTAAAGAAAAAAATGGTATACTTGAAACTAAAAGCCTGAGCTTTATCATTAGGAATGTCTAGTAAAATTGAAGCTATGATAAAAAATATCTGGGGATGATAAGATTATTAAGTAGCTAAGTGTTAATGTCTCAYGCTCAACTGAATGTAATCTTTTAAGTTAGGATTTTTATTTATTTATTTGGAGCATTTTGCCATGCTAGCAAGTCTCAAAAACGTATTAAGTAGGAAATTGATCTAACTTGTTAATGAATTAAAGCAGTAAAACTGTTCTTGATTTCAAAACTATCAGCTTATTTCTGTATATGTTGTTTTGATTTCAATGCATGCCATCTTAAAATTTTTTAATACCTTATATGGAAATGCTTASCTAAATATGTCACTCACACTTAATTACATAAGATTACCTAAAGACAGGAATAAAAATTTGTTTCTTCCTAAGAATTTTCAATTTGAGAGCTATCAATCTTTATTCTTAAATTAGTATATAGCCTTCAAAGATTATATACATTTTCCACTTAAGATAGAAAAAATCATTATATAATTCTGAATTTTGTGACTTTGTGAAATACAAAGTTATTTACATACAGTAACTTTTGTGACATTGCCTATATCAACAACTTCTTTTCCCATAATTTCAGAGATTTTTACACTGTTGTGATTCTGCTGATGTAGCTCTTCATTATTCCCCTGCCTTTGTCCTTTCCTACAGGCTCACCCTGATTTTGTCCTGACCTACCWAGAGGAACTAAATGAAAGAGAGGAGGTGACCCAGATGGAAAACTGCATTCACTATGGGGCCTGGTCTGCWGTTCATCATGAGATAGACAGCAGCTCAGCAGAAGAGGTCACAGTATCAAGCCACAGGCAGGTCAGACAATCCTTTCAAAAACACACTTTGAAAAGAGAAATTGACTTCCTGCTAGTATTTATTTCCTTAAATAAATGACCTCACTTGATTTCTTAATTTAATAAGGTACTTGTATATTAAACAAATAGTAGCTGTATACAGAATTTTAATAAATAAACATACATTTCATATATATTTGTATCTCAGAACAGTTTGGACTTACACTCTCATTCCATGTGGGACAGGTATCTGAAATTTTATATTTTCTCTGGGGAAGAACTCTGGAAAGAAGAAAGAGAAAATAAAACAAAAATCAGTACATCTCTCTAGATTTGTGTTTCTTAATATATATTGACATAGCTATTTATTTTTGACATTTTCTGTTGATCAACAGCCTTACTTGAAAAAGTAGACACACATTATTTTAATTAGCGATATATAAATTACATGGTTTGTAATCTCTTAGGTTCTGCGAAAAAATGTCAGCAACCCCAATCAGAAACAACTTTCAGGACCTTTGGACGCCCATTTAATGCTTGCAGATCCCCTAGGGGAGACTACACAGCTGACAGTGGCACTGGTGAGGAAACTAGAAGAGAAACATCCTAAGGCCTCAGCTCAAAGGTAAGCCACTGACAGAACTGATATTTATTGTTCAATGACATTAGATGTTTTCCTTCAGTTTCATGTAAGATTGATTTCCTGGATATTATTGAAATATCTCAGAAACCCTCTGGCAGATAAACAAAAATGGATTTTTGACCAAAATTAATGAAAAAGGGTGACATTTATGTGAATTTTTTTAAAGATTGATGTGTACAATGAGTTTGATAGTAATAGTGAATCTACTTTTAAATTTTATACACAAACTCATATCACACAAATTACACAAAGAACATATGAACATTAGAGTATGTTTTGTGCCACAAGACGTCAGTTTAAATGCTAAGTGCTTTGTTATAAACCTGAAAGTCATGCTTAGCCAAAATTCAAAGTGACATAGTGGCTTCCAATACAGAAATACATTTTAATTTGAATAAAAGGTATTATTCCTGATCATGCTCACTACAGAATGCAAAAAGCACTTGCCTGGTTTCAGGCTTCTTTAGATAACCCTCTCTTTTACTAAGAATGACATTTAGCTAGTTATTTCTGAGTATTGGGTATTTTTTAGATCAAAACATAAAAAAAAAGAAAAGAAAAGACTTTCCATTAATATAGAAGGCCAAAGACCACTAAACATGACTCATTATTAGAATGAAAGTTGAACTCATTAATGTTCTTACTACTGCTGGTAGTAAGTTAATAATACCAACGTACGGGTAACTGCAAACAAGACCATAATTGGTTTATCTAGCTTACATTAATATTTCCAAGGGGAAAAATAGTTATCTATTAGTTATCACATTAAGCTAAAAATCTTTTTTTTATGGAATACAGACATTTGATTTAGAAGGCTGTCTACAGTCAAGATAGTGTTTAAGCACTGGATGTTTCGCTTTATGCATCTTTTTGCATCTCTTCCCCCAAAGGTGTATTTGTGCAGATCAAAGCATTTTTCTGAACCATAATCAAATATAGGAAAATAAAATATATATTAATACTAAAATAATGTTATTTTACTGCAAGAAACACATGGAGTTAATTGTCTAAAGAGCAATGGTAACTATTTCAAAACTTCTGCAGTCACCTTTCTTATGGAAAGTACTAAATGATTTAAACTCTTCTGCTGATATTTTTTACCAGACAGTGATAAATACCGATATATTCTCTTAAACAGTTGCCATATTCCACTTTAGTTGTAGTTTGAAAATGCTTTCCATGTCTTACTAGAAGAGGATGTCATAAATAGGAGACGATTTTATTTACCCTTTGTGATTTGAAAAGCTGTTTAATTTTCATGTAGCATGGAAATTTGCTGACCTTTACAAAATAACATAAAAAAGTGTCACAATCATGAATGAGGTATGAATTATGAGATCTTAAAGGAACCTAGAGCTCTATGTTAGAATTTTTGTTTTAGAAATGACTCTAGTTGTATGAGTGGAAAAAGTGAAGATTTTAATCACTGTCCCTCCCCAAAAGTGCTGCTGTTTTTATGAACTCTCTTTTTGGTTAACTGCCCTGCTCAACATGTTTGTACATTTTGTTAGACTTCGATTATTGAGAAGGGAACAGAGCTCTACCTCTAAAAGGAGCTCCAGTTGCCCCCACATAGGTGTCTAGTGGCATCTTAGGTGCTGAAGAATGGTGCTATAGATTAGTGTGAGACTCCTGCAAGTCCTCTCCTGTGTGTGAGACCTACATAGATCCTGGGGATACATTAACAGTCTCAAGTAGCAGCAGGGGTCTATTTTAAGCTAYAAATTCCTGCCCTAAATGTTTCCTTTTCAGGAGTAGCAGTGTTTCAAGGGGCATACAATTCAGAGATATCTTTACTAATGGTATTTTTCTGCTTTGGATTCTGTGATACTGTCACACTTTAATGGCAAGTCACGCCAAAGTGAAGTTAACCTCATTTTGAAAGAAACTCCATTCGATAGGTTGATGCAGGAAGAGCTCTGTAAGAAGAGTAAGTTTCAAAGAATGTGTTTCACTGGATTGCAAGTCCATCACCTAAACAGCATTTGCAATAACTGTCATACAACTGGATTTTCCTTACTTTAATTATTTCTGCTGGTTGAAGGCTGCAGTCAGCCCCTGCCTTACCGGCCGGTGCATATTTTTCAGTCAGTGGCACATCATCCAGTGATATATGATAATGAAGAGGACAAGGAAATGACCTTGTTTCTTTTTGTGTCCTAGCAGTCTCAGCAGGTGCTTAATATCTTCTTCAATGTCTATTTCCAGTGTGTTTTTTTCAGTGCATCTGATAATTTTAGCAATTTATATATTTCCTGGACATGTGAAGCCTATAGGCATTATAACCTCATCTCTGAGGCTATGCCATGATTAGACTTACCCTAAACAGATAGTGGATAGGTGAGGTGTAAGAGTGTGATTTATGTTCTTCCCTCAGTACACAAGAATTAATGACTTAGATAAGTAATTAACTAAGTAGCTAATGATCACTAATTTCCTTGCCATCCCTGTTCTCATTCTCACTGCTCAAATATGGAAAGCAACAAATGCATTGGATTCAGGCCTTATTGGGTCACTTAGATTACATAATTACATGATCTCACAAGTTTCTAAAGACTTTGTCTCCAGTACAGACGTGCATTTAAGTATGCTCCAAGTTAAGTACATGCTAGGTACGAGCATTCTTGGATCTAGGTCAGAATGCTTATGACCTTGTCATATTTAATACTAAGAACAACACATCTGGGACAGTTAGTTACTTTTTATTTCTGAATTGGTTGGACAGATTTGGTTATTACGTATTTGTAAAGCTTATTAGTGTAGGAAAAATGACTAAGGAGTACCCCTAAGGAGATGGAAATGTTCTCCCTCTTCCATCAATGACGCAGCTATGATTTGGTAAAATTGTTTGTAACAGCTAAATGAATGTTTGACCTTGATTCTTTACAAACTGCTCATTCATTGTAAATTCCAAGTAGACAAAACATAAGTAAAAGACATAATCTACATCTGTCTTGTAAACTATGATTACTACATGAACGCAGGTAAGAATGGGTTAAAAATTTAATTCAGGGCTGAGATATTTTTGTATAAAAAATATTTTAAAGATCTATTTGTACATGTTATGCTTTAAAAGTACTCATGAGCTGTATTTTTTGCATGTAAAAACAATCTGCATTCATTTTAAATGCTCCCACAGATTTCTTCTTGTGAAAAATTTTTTATGAGAAAAACATCTTTTCACTGAGTTGCAAGGCAGTTTTTCATTGGATCTGCAATGTAAATGTTCTAAAGGTTAAATTTTTGAATAGGTGACAAATTAACTTTCATGACATGCTTTGCTAGCATCTTGACAAAATTATTCTATTAGCTGTATCTGCTACAGGTACAGATTCATTCTTCTGTTTATCACAGAG
Source organism: Rhea americana (assembly GCF_003343005.1). Lineage (NCBI taxonomy): Eukaryota > Metazoa > Chordata > Aves > Rheiformes > Rheidae > Rhea > Rhea americana. Next base: position 2,941,100 of record NW_028185816.1, read on the forward strand.
AGGAAAAGTTATGTATACGACTAAAAATGAAAGAAAAGTATAATAAACATTACATCCTCATTATCAGAAAGGATTTGATGATACTTGTTTACATTATTATACAAAATTGAGTGGTTTATCTTTTATTTAAACTGAATAAGAACTCGTTGTGGGGGGTGGAGAGGGAGGACTGTAGCAGCCGACAAAGCATGGTGACCCAGCTTGTCACCCAGTGACCTGTGAGAAGGAAATAATGAACTGTGAGTAGCTGTCATCTTAACTATTCCTGACAGTTTGGCTATGGGCACATCTGTGTTAGTTGCATGGAAAGGCCTTTGTTGTTTTCCCACTAGTGACTTTGCAGACCGCTGTGGGGTTTGCTAGCTGCCCTGCTCTTACACTTCCCCTCCTTTTTTAGTAGGGAGAGCAGCTGCCACTGATAGAGCTGACATTTCTTTTAATGATTTACTTGGCATTTATATTATTAAAAACAAAAAATTAAATAGAAATAGAGCTCTTGAGTATTGTAAGTGAAAATATTGCCTGTATTTCTGTGAGATCTGCTGCAAGTATATTTATAAAAAATTGCTGTCTTATCTATGTATCTCACAGCACTATTTGTTTTTAATGCTTGTTGATACCCTTCCTTTATATCATCTTGTTATACTTAACCATTTAAAGTGAACTATCAAGCCTAGTGGTAATAACATTTTAAATAATCCAAATATAATTCTACATACAGTATGCAAAAAAGTGAAGCATTTTTCATCATTAAATACTATTTYCCCTCCCAAAACTGCTCAATATCATACAAAACAGTTGTTTCMTTTTCTAGATTAACCAAAGTAGCTAAGACTTTTCTGGTGCATTGGTGCTAAATCTTGGATTGCCTACAATGTTTGCCAATAATATTATTACCGTTTTCTACTGGGAGGCTGTTAAATTCAATGGTGCCTATTTGCATAATAAARTTCTTAGCAATTGATTTGTGAAAGACAATTGTTAAGGAAATCATTACTTATGAAAAATGAATGAGACTGACACAATGATTCATAATGTGTAAAGTTTTCTACTTTAACAAAGTATAAATGTTTTACATGGTGAATATACATTATTAGTTTTAATATTATGCCATATGCTTGGAGTGGGTTATTACAAAATACTTCACTAGGACTGGAAGTACAGCATGTAGAAGCAGAAATATTTTTTATTGTGCTTATTATTTTCCTGCTCTAGGTTTTGGGGACCTTTAATTTGTTTTTTTTTTTTTTTCATTTTTACTGCTAAGTTTAGTTAACACATTAGTCTGTAAAGAGTTATGAAGCCACTGAGAAGGTATATGGGTTTGAGAAGTATTTTTGAAATAATGTAATGTTCTGTTTCCCAGTTTAGTATGTGCTCTACCAGTTTTAGTCTGTACTTAGCTACAATCTATTAAAAATTCTCTCATGCCTAAATGTAGTATCTGTCTCCTGGATATAAAGAAGGTATCAGGACGCTTTGTACCCTRTTTGAGTTTTGTAATCTCTTATCAATAAGGCACACTTCACAAACTGAGAAATGCAGCAATAACTCCTACTGAACTAACAACTATTTAATATTTTTTAATTATTATTCAGTAAATATACAGGCAAGTCCACATAAAACTTGCAGCATGTGGTATTTCTCTGAATTTTATGAAGCTRTTAATCAGTTCCATAACTTTGCATTGAGCTAATTTTTCCCCCTGTTCAGCAAAACAACAGCTTTTGAAATTAAGGTGCATGTACTAACAAAAGACTGAAATGATATATTCTGTGGAAGTAAAGGAGAGCTGTGCAGCTAAGAGCTGCCTTCAAACTCACTGAAGCCTGTTATGTCTCTTAGCAAATATTAATGCTTATAAAGAAGCTCAAATATTGATTGAAACCATGGAGCTGCATAGAAATATCCACCAGTTTCTAGAACCTGCTTATACTTTGCAGAGACGCTGCTTTACATATTACATGTATCACGTATATGTATGCAACACTGATTTGTAGTGCAAAAGCATTATTTTTCTCAATAAACTGTTCATACAAAAATAATAACCCTATATGTGTAGATATTACAAAGTTATTGAGATAGATCATGCTTCAAGAATAAATGTTACTATTTCTATCTGTACTATTCAAAGTGCATATCTTTTGTTTCTGCAAGTAATGCTTTCTTCTATACAGATGTCAAGATAAAACAAAGGACTATGCCTCTTAAAGGACTTTGGGCTGAAACTTTATGGGATTCAAATACTTCATCAGAGAAGTGAGCAGTATGGGATCTTTAACTGGAGGAAAGGATTTCAGATTCATCAGTCCTCTGAGCTATGTTCATCCTCCAGAGAAAGATTTAATGAAAGATAGTTAAAAACAAGAATATCGTCACTGTCTTRTATGTTTCCTTTTCTAAGGTGAAGTTCTGTTTGCTAGGTGGTTTCCAGTATCTTGGTAAGAACCTGTGCTTGGTTAGTACATTCTTGCTTAGCTAGTGGCAGATTTCCAGATTTTCTCTAGTTCTGATGAAATTGAGGACAATTTTGAGGAACAAATTTGTTGTGAGAAATATGCTGATTGATGAGGAGGGAGGACATTGCCTATTTAGAGCACAGAGCAGCCAGAAAGCATCAGGACAGTTGTTGGGAACTATCTTTTTAGAACTTGCATGAGATTAAAGCCTGTTCACTATTTGTGTTGGCAATTAAGAATGAGGAATTCCCTTATAATATATCTTTGTCTAAGGCTCTATTTCAGCAAGGATTTGAATGGTAAATGTGCATTTCGGTAGTGGTTCACTTGGAGGCCAAATCGCTTCATTTTCAGATTTTGTTAATATTCGTTCAGATTAACAGTTCAATAGACTTATCCCTGAAACAAGAAATATATTTTTAATATGGTTTCTTAATATGAGCTATAAAATTTTATGTAGATACTAAATTTAAAGTGAAAACGAATGGAACTTTTATTTGCCTGCTAGTTGGAGGCTCACTTGGACAACTTCTGATGCTTATTGCTTGAAAGCACTGTTATGAGAAAATACTCTTATTTAACAACCACTTATAAAATACCAGCTATTTGGAAAGTAGTAAAATGATGTTAAATTCCCAACATAGWGCAACAACTACCTCTTGTTTGACAGTCTATAAACCATTCCAGCTGACTTTAATGGAAATACTTACAATAGTTATTAATCAAACTTGAAAGTTTAAGAAAAAAAATCAATAAAATGTACAAAGGTGCCCATTTTTCAGTAAAAATGGGCTACTTTTTGCATTAAGTATATCCATTTCATGTAAAGGGCTTGCTTTACATTTTTCACATATTTCAAGAGAAGTTGCAAAGAAAGTGAAATCTGAGGTGCTAAACATTTGGAGGGTGAAATCACACAAAAGATTGTATTATATTTTTAGCAAAGTTAAAGGTGTTGTATATGTAGCTTATTTTATTTTACAGGATATAATATACCCTTAGATAACTGTATGCATGTATTAACTGAAATAAGCCTTGATTTATAACTTCTATCTATTAAAATAGCAATCCATTTGTTTTAAATGTTGAAGTATTTTTTATGACTTTTGTGTACACAGAGGTCAGTTGTATTCACAATGAGTAGTTAACTGGTAAAGTACTTAAATCATGAGTATACTTACTATACTTTTCTTTCAAACTAGCTTAAAATAGGTAAAGAAATTCTTTAAAAACGTAAACCTGTTTAGGTAACTTATACTTGAATGCACAAGTTCGRTCGTCCTCCAGTTTCATATATATATATCAAGTGCTTATTATCAACTGATAACAAAAAACAAATTGAATGAGTTAATGAACTTGAACATGGCCACAGCAGGAACTGAAACACTGACAACGTAACTGTGGTTAGCAAAGGTTGTAGCTTTTTTTAATGTTTAGCRTATCAGAGTAGGAGACTGGAAGAGGGAAGGGAAAAAAGAAAAAAAAAAGCACTTCATAGTCAGCCGAAGTGTGGCAGTATAAATTGAGCYATTGGTGCAATCCTTGCTGATTTGTCAGAACTGGAGGGACATGCTACTGTTCCTCCAGTGATTAGGGAATGGAAATAAGCTAACAAACAAATCTCACCGTAATATGTGGGTTATACAATCTCTTAGCCCCTGCTAGTCAGATTTCAGGATCTGAGTTTTCTCTCTTCTCATCACTGCTCTAGGATTCAAGGAACCTATTACACAATAACAGGAATACATCGTTACTTAATTGCATTTAAAGGATTCTTGCTTTGCCAGAGTAACTTTTCCAAAGATACGGAAAGGGCAGAGAAGATACTGAACTGGAAGGATTTAATTATGATTGGGTGATTGGAAGTACAGAATACAAAAGTAGTGAAAAAAATTAAGAGCAGTATACAAACTCTTCTCAGCTCTCCTGTAATAGTTTTCAAAAATAATTTGATTTTTTTTTCTAGATCAGAATGTATTTTTTTGTAGGTGAAGTGATGTTTGTAGCTTATTATATGTAAGAGTGAAGAGAGAAGGGAAGGATTTTTCTTCTAATGTTTGCTTGAAGTGAAGACATGCACATACACGCGCATGTGTGTGTGCATGTATGTATGCTCATATAATCCAAATAAAATTTAATAAAGGTTTAAAAAATGAAAAGTACCCTGAGTAGTAACATGGCAAAGTAATTAATAATAGATTGAACAGTAGCTGCATAATCCTGGTTTCTTGCTAAAACTATGTATTTCTGGAAGTCATGGTGAAATTATTTTATTTGAAGAATTAGGCTGACTGTCTTCTAAGATTTACTTTTAAATGCAATACATGAAATTATTTTCTTCTTTTGTGAGAAGGCAGGGTGTGTGTGGAAATCCTGAGACTTTTAAAGGTACATTGATATATTGTCCATTTTAGTTAGAAAATGGCAGTGAATATGAAATGGGGAGGATCTGACTGACTKAGAATAAGCACGTGACAGAAGAACCTTGAAAGAAAGCTTCATGCCAATAATCCTGGTGTYACTGAATAGTCCTGGGATATTAAAACTGAGAAATGTTGTTTTCTTTGCACACTTATCTCATTATATTGAGCATAAAACCCACTGACAAAGATAAAAGTGACAAATATACAGCCAATATTCATACTCCCAAGAAAAGACAAGAAAATTAGCTTGATACACTTGTTGAAGTGTGACTCTAGGCTTCTGCAACAATAATAGAGATGAATTTGTAGTTATGTGTTGTCCCCTGCTCCTCTGTCCATCTGTAGATGATGGAAATGGTTGTGAATGGCAAGAAACAGGGAGGCTAGCAGGGAGGAAAACCAATGRCATACAAATCTCACTGTAATCTTTTCTTTCATATGTGGGTTATACAATCTCTTAGCCCCTGCTAGTCAGATTTCAGGATCTGAGTTTTCTCTCGTCTCATCACTGCTCTAGATTTGAGGTACTTATTACACAATAACAGGAATACATCATTACGGTTTTTTTTTAACTTTTATCAATATAGTATCTTAGATTTCCACCAAGTTACTTAAAAGATTTCAACATTTCTTTTTTTGTTGGTCCAGGTCATTACAGCTGTTCATAGTGTGCACTCTTGAGTTCTGGGACTATRAAAGGTTAAATAATGCTTTAAGGTGCATTTTTGTTTGGTCATTAGAATATGGAATTGTGTTTACAAGTTAATACATGATGTCTTAAAAAAAAAAAAAAAGGAATCCACCAGTCTGACACTTAAAGATTYGCCAGATATACAATGTCATCTTTTAATTAAAATTAGTTTATCTGTTAAAAATATGTAAGTGTGTGTACGTGTTGGAATTTCAGGGTGTATAGGTGAGTGTGCATGTAATAGAGGTGCCTGTAGAGTCAGGGACATTTTTCACCTTACACGACTTGATCAGGAAAGAACCTCAGCATCCTGCAGGAGTTACTAGCATCCTGGAGTTATCCAGTGTCCTGCAGGTTGTGTTGTTCCTTCAGTTGCTCATTCCCTTTATTTTGTCATTTTGGAGATGATGGCACAGGGACCGTATTTTGCAATGCTGTACAAAATGTATGTGCATCTGCAGACCATCGTATCTTCATRAGCAAGCAAGGACTTGTAAATACCAACTACAATCCTCTAAACCAAATTTTAAAATTTAATTGAAGTTTTTCTGGGATGTATGGGGATATTTTCAAAATATGATGACACCTGAAGACTGTAAACTTTCCAGGGAAATAAAATTTGAAGTTACAGAAGATGTATTCCCAGTAAGTAGCATATGTCTCATTGTTTCTGTTGATTAGGTTCATTCTTGTTCTGAACATTTTTTTTATTGCCTTTTTGTTGTCTTCCCCTGACTACTGAAGTTCCCTCTTAAGTGTCATCATGCACTGTGCCTCTGTATATCATGCACTCCTCTACTTACTGTATATCTTTCTTAACACATACCAGCAATAATGATTACTGGTGTATTTGATGCTTATGTATTTCATCCATGTTTTTTCTTCGTTCAACTTAGTATTATGGACTTCAGTTAATACTACTCATTTTTGGCTTTCAGATAACAATTTGGAGGTTCTGAYATGAATTTATTGTTCATTGTATTCATTCATATTAGATCAAGTTGCACACTCCAAATTTTTAAATAATTTTCTTACAAACTCAAGCACTTCTTAATTAACAACCCACTGCCAACCCAAAGAAGAGAAATTAAAATTTTAAAATTTAACAGTTAATATCCACTTCTACTAGGGTTGCAAAAAGCAAAAATAAGATAATTTTCACTCAAAATGATAATCCTTGGCTTCTATTAAACAAAACTGTGTGATTTTTAGTACGATACAGATTTTATAATAATGCATTCTTAAGGTGAATTGATAGCATATGAAACTAAACTAGAAAGATTTTTCTATTMTAGAACCTCCATAAATCCCTAAGATGGATGTAAAATAAATTTTTGTTAGCTAAATAACAAACTCCCATCGGAACTTTAGCTGGCTTTCTGAATTCTTCAAAAGTCGTTTTTAAAATATACTATTCACATTGCAGCTTTTATTCCTTTTTCGTTTGACTTTGCCACTAGGGACCTCTGTTCAGTGCCTCATCCAAAGACGACACCTTTGACAGCGTGGCTGCTGTCTCCCTACTAGCACTGTGCCTCCATGTCATCACTGAATTAGAGCCTAAGTTTTAATGTTTTCCTTCAACCCCTGACCTTCTGGCCTGAAGGCAAGAATATTACTAGCACAGCTATACTGAGACAGAAAGCAGTGAGCATGCAAAGATGAAATAGAGAGAGGGACTAGTCAAACCTAACCATTTTCCTCTTCTGAAAAAATAGGCAAAACCCTCTTCCTTTTAAATATTTCTCCTGAAGCTTGAATCTGTCTTTAGGCAGCTTTAACTTGTTCACTGACCCAGGAACAAGTACCATCATCCTATTAATGCTCTGAACATCAGATAACCATACCATGACAGTCTCTTCAACTGCACAATGTACATATGTTTTGAGGAAGCTGAAGATAATTTGTATTTTTTTTTTAGTTTTCTGAGGGGTGTTTTTTCACAGTCACAGTTCTGATTATTCCTATCCATTAAAATAATAAAGTGTCTTACAGGGTATACAAATGAATGCATAGGCAGCATAGTAGAAATGATTCAAAAGAACGTAGCAGTCATATGTGTTAGAGCATGTATGTCTTTGCCTCTGTTTCATATTGTTGAAATTAATTGTTAAAAAGATTTAGCTACATAATGAAAGTAGTATGGATTTTTTAAATCCCAAGATATTTCTTTTTCTCCTAGAATTTATTTGATTGATGTTTGAACTCRTTTAATCTTTCAGTATCTACAACATTATATGTCAAGTTATTCTGCAGGTTAATCAAACCTTTATTAAGAAGTGCTTCCTTTGTGTTTTGAAACCCATAACCGCTTACTTCCATTGAAAACCACCTACTTCTTATATTAAAAGAGATAGTGAATAGTCAAAGAGTCATCCCTCTGTCACTTCTCCATGCTGATTTAATAGATGCCTATCATCTCTTTCCAAGCTGAAGAATCATATTCTACTTTATTGTTCATTGCCCAGAAACCTTTGATCATACTTGTTGCCCCTCTTTGCACTTTTTCTAGTTTTGCTATAGATTTTTTCAGTCGAGGGAAACAGAATTGCTTGTGTCTTTCAAGATACTGATTCTTCATGGATTTATACAGTGATAGAGGGATTTTTTTTGTTGTTCAATACTCCTTTCCTAGTACCTGAAATGGGATTTGCTCTTCTGACAGCAATTGACTGAAATTTCCATAGGGCTTTCTGTTATTGCAGTATTTTCATTCTTCACTGGGCAATTGGAGTTAGTTACTATAAGATAATACTATAAGATAATAAGCTATAGAGAACATAGTGAATAAAGTAATGTTCCTCAGAGGTGTAAGCCTCACCAAAGAACAGAAACTTTTTTTTTTTCATGTAGGTATGAAATCTATCCTGGTAGCATATCTGGTCTAACAGGGATAAGAAATATAGGTGAACAGTGCAGAAGTATCTCCATACTGTCCAGTCAAACTAAAACTCAGTGATGGGTTGCTGTATGCTGAGGTGCAAAAATGGAAAGGATAGTATGAAATATTGCTGTAAGGATCCCTTTCTATTTACGGCCTCTCAAAGAGATTCTTGAGGATATAATGTTTTGGAAATACTGCAGTCAGATAAGCAGTAGCAGACTTCTAGAACTACCAGTGTGATCTCCTGGAATCCAAATACTCCGGCACATTTGAAGGGCCAGAAAAATGTGCGATAATATGTGACTTAGGAAACATCTGGACCAAACCTACTGTGTATGTGTTTCAATGGATTGGGAGGACTTTGTCTTACTCAGCATGAGTGCAGCTTAATATTGGTCAGTATAAAGCAGAAGAGCTGATAGTGAGAATACATATTCAGCCTTAACTTCCTAACTGTTAATTGTGTAGTTTTATTTTCCCAAATACTCTTTTTCTGTAGACTGTAGATGACACTTTGTATAGTAAAAACCTAATTTTTACCTTACAAGAATTTACAGTATTATCATATTAAAGCTAAAAGCCAAGAGCTCGGTCCTCCTCTTTCTGCTGTAGCTTAGTCTGGTGGTGTAAAACAGTTGTAGAGCAGTTGAAATTTATTCTTAATGAGCTTCCAACATTGCTTGGCACATTGGGTACTTGTATCATGACTACTTCATCATTATACCCCTGTTCTGTAGTATAGCTTGACTGAATTCRAGGAACTGGGCATAGATCTTCAAAATGCAATAGATAAGTGGCAGTCAGATGAAGAGGGATGAGGCCCCTTTTTGATTCCATTCTGKTTTTTTATCTGACTATTAGCATGAGGCAACAGTAAGCTAACAACACCAAATACGTAAGCACACCCCATAGTTTTATCTTAGGGTTAGTATAACAAGATTATAACCTTCTTTTCCCAGCACTTAGTAAAATTCGATCATTTTGGGGAATAGGAGGCTGGGCTGAAAGGGAAGCAAGGAAAAGAAGGCATCTGTTTCATATGGTTCTGAGTTTCAATGTAGAGAGATAATTTTTCACAAAAAAAATGATTCCCTTGATTCTGTGTTGGATTATGTAATTTAAAAATTGAAAACCATCAATAGTTCTATCAAGTATTGTATTAAACATTGAAAATAATCAGATGTAAAAGAGCAGAAAAACAGGAAAGTAAAAAAATGTTCCTCTTCACCTACGTTTATATGATAAAGGTCAGAACAATTCATTAACTGAGGAAGAAAAATATACTTAGCACTTGCTGTAGTTTTATACTCTGATGCATAAGTTCTCAATAGAGTGGAATTGATTATAATCCCAATTTATTATAATTAAATTCTTAAATTTATTTCCAAAAGGACTTTCATTTTATATTTTGCTTAATTGTCCTTTAAAAAAACCTCCGTGGAATACATTCAAAAAAATCTTTAAGCTTAGAGTTTGAATAGGTACACTTTTATGTGTACTCTAAAATGAAATAAAGTTTCAAGTAGTTTTTAAAAAAATGTATTTAAGACAATGCAAAAAATTAAATAATGCTTCATTGTGCTCTTCTAGTTTGTATATATAAAGGACTGGTATATTTTACACTGTAATGTTATCTTCATTCAGACAGATAATTTGCCAGAATGCTAAAATACCTTGCATATATTGTCCCATTAGTTCAAATGAAAATTCTGTGTATCATATAATCTTCTTATCTAAAATGTTGATGGAAATGGTTTGCTGAACTGTTATGACCTTTATCCTTGTGAAATGTATAGTGTATAAATGATTAATCTGAAGCCACATCCCTTCTGCATATTTCTGTTTTTACATTGTAGCAATGTAAATGCCTAGAGATATGAGCATTCCTGCACCAGTTACTGTTTTTAAGACAAGATATATAACATAAGACTTTTTTATACACTTACTTTCTATTATGTCTTTTTCTTGGAAAAATAGAGAAGAGGTCATTTCCTTACTGCATTGGCATTAAGAACTACGTAACACTTCATTGTACTTCCAAGTTTAGTTGGAAATAATATGTAGCCAGYATAAACAATAATTATTTTTATGTATAATAGAAGAATTAAATAAAATGCGAGAAGAAAAATTACCTCTGAACTACTACAATTTAGTTTTATTCCAGTGTGATTTTGAATATATGAATACCACCAATAGTGCAGGATTTAATGGCCACTTAATAAAAATAATTGTATAAATAATTTGAATTCTAGGACCCACTCCCCCTCTTTTTTAACCCCATGAATTAATGTTACATTTGAAAAGGTTACAAACCTCTGTATTGATATATGKGCTTTATATTGCAAGATTATTAGCATTGTTTTCAAATCAAGTAAAACCTCTATGAATCTAGTTAAATGAATAGCATTAATGTCTGAGTTTAGTGGTACTTTTCAGATGCGCACATTTGCTTTGCTTGATTATGCTGGAGTGCTCAATATCAAGTACTGTGTAGGAATACTCCCTCAGATTTGTACAGTGTGTAGAAGTGCAATATGGAAGAATGTGGAATTTCTGTCTACAGAAAACAGTTCCTAAGTCTGGTTCTCTTCTCAAATCCATCCACTATATTTGCCTACTTTATACTGGGATAAGTTAGAGGAGCCCTGGGTTACATCTTTTGCTATGTTGCTAACATGGTTTTCCATTATGGACTGGTCAGCAGTCTTGGATGATCCTTCTGCATATTAAATATTTGTCTGTTAATCAAGCAGTTTTTTATACATTTATGTTGGATGTCTGATGTATATTTTTCTATATTAATATCACTGTCAATATAACACCTGCTGTAGGACTAAGATTATCTTAATTTTCAATTTGTAAGTGCAAGCATATAACCTGCCTTTCCTAAGTACTGGCAGAATTGAAATAGTTTTCATGGTATGTTCATAAAAGAAGATACCAAGAGCTTTTCTTTTAATCAGTGCTTGACAAATGTGATCAAATATCTTTTTATAAGAGAGACAGTGTTATAATATTATCCTTATTCATAATGGGCTCATTGGTATGTCAAATGAACGTGGAAATAGGAAGGAGAAAATCACATTATACACTTCTAATACTCAATACATTATCATAATGTGTTATAATTTTCTTTTACTTAAGCTCATAAGAACACAGATAAAAATAGTGGTGTTTAGAAGTAGTTTGCTCTTTTCAACGAGACTCCAATGGGGGAAACCTTAAATTAGGTTTTGAGATTTTTTTCCCGTTGGTAAATGCACAGCTCCTTGTTAGTCCTATTAATGTTCAGTGATAAGTTAGTCTTAAAATATCAATAAGATGATGTAGTCTTGATGGGAGTTAAATGTCCCTAAATCCTATGAATTGATCTGCAGGAGCTGTTTTCCACATGAGTGGTGTCTTCACCCAGGCATACATCCGCAGAACGGCGGAGGTCAGGGTGATGGAGGAGGAGCGGGCTTGGCGGCACACATGCACTCTATTCCTGACAGTGTCTTGCTTCAGCAAAGGGAAGTGAAGCGCGTATACCATGCTCAGTGGCATTTCCAAATGCAGCTCAGCTGGGGGCCTGTGCTTATTGCATCAGTGGCACATACTGAGAAAAAAAGGAAATACATAATTTTGTCAAAGTAGTAGATCACAGTCTCCCCCTCCTCCTTCAAAATCATCACCAGAGCACACTAATAGCTCTAATAGATACAGATTTTATGCATATTTCAGTCACAGCAGTATTTCTAATGCATATGTGAAAGGGTCCTTAATTTATGTCTACCAACTGTGTGGTGCCCTTCTTTTGGGTAATGTCATCATCCTAATGGTGTTTCTATTATACTCAAAGGTAGCAAATGAGGCTTATTGCAGGAAGGTAATTGATTTTCACTGAGTGAAAATGTAAATAGCCATAAGAAATCCTATGAAAGACAAGCAGTTCAAAATTGCCAGAAAAAATTATTCATATACATTACTTACTGGTGTTAGTACCTGCAAAATGTTTCTTATTTTAAGATACCCACAATGACTGTATTTCATATTATTTTATTTTAAATTGAAGTAAAAATTGGAGAATTTAGATCATTTTGTCTTTACCAGTTTGACTGTGCATTTTATGAAAATTACTATCCTGTTCAGTAAGGGTGCTTCATTTTGTCAGGTTTCTCTCAAGTGGAAACACTGTGAATAAAATTCCTCATGCAGACGTGTAAAGAAAAACGATTCCTCTCTGGGATTTCAGTAGTAAGAGGTAGTTATTTAACATAGCTGCTCTGCGGATTGTCAGTGTAAGCTTTCCTTGCATCCAAAGGGTTATTGGGGATGCTGCAGTTTACTCAGACCTCAGGATTTCAGGAGAATGCATGAGTTAAAAAGAAAACATGCCTTTCACATTCTAGCTACATCACAGTTACCGTTTTAGGGAATTGTTTTAGRTTATTAAAAACAGCCACATGTGGTTAGTTTTCTGTGTCTTGGGCGAGATTTTTTTTTTTATTCAGAATTCCGTCTTCCCATTATTTTTGCTATCCACAGTATGCTCCTGATCACCAAAGTGATACCTGCTACTAACGGCATTGCTGATCAGATGCACATTTATCTCCTTCCTTTTAATATTGCGCTGGAAGTTCTGTGTGTGTTATGTTCAAGGAGTGATGGCAATAAGATTCTTCTCTCCACRCTCTCCTTCCCTAATGAATAAACTGATTTTCAGATTTTCCAGTGAGTTAATGAACAGGAAATCCTGCACATTTCAATCCCTGCTGGCTACATGCATTATCTTCTAAGCCATAGTTTTGTCCCAGGATAGTTGTTTGGAGGATTTTGCCTTGTAATTATTATTTTCATAACAAAAATTCACTTAACAAATAATTTGTTTAGAATATTAACATTGTTGACTTCTTGCCTAATGAGTATTTATCCTTCTGCACTATGCTTGGAGGAGAGTAAAAAGCCCAATAAAGATTACACCTAAACTTTGGAGTTGAGAATGTTATGACAGTTTTCATATGGTGTAACAATATTGGTATTATATATGAWTTTAAAAGGTCTCACATTCAGAGGGTCTTAGAAAGTTACAAATGAAATTATTATTAGTTCCTTTAACTTGTGGATTGGCTTGTGGATTTAACATCCTCCTGTACATCTGTTTTCTGTACAGGTGCTGGTGTATATAAAATGTGGTCAATAAATGTATTGTATATTCCTCCTGAATATGAGGAAAAACTTTTTTACTGTGAGAGTGACAGAACACTGGATAAGAGTGACAGAACCCAGAGAGGCTGTGGAGYCTCCTTCTCTGGAGATCTTCAAGGCCCGCCTGGATGCAACCCTRTCTAACRTGYTCTAGGTGACCCTGCTGAGCRGGGAGGTTGGACCTGATAATCTCCAGAGGTCCCTTCCAACTGCAACCATTCTGTGATTCTGTGACTGTATAGCCATCATTTTCATTGCTCTGATTATTGCAATCGGACAATAAATTCCACTTTCCTATACATTTTTTTTTAACTTAGGAATAGCCTGTGTAATTCCGTAGCTGAGATTTGAATCTGGAAATCTGAATACTGGTAACCTGAGAATATTTGAAACTTGAATCCAAATGCTTTTAAAAAATCATGCCATTTTGTTGTTTGACACTAATTTTSGACCCAGCATGTATTAGCAATGACTGAAATTAGCTCCCAGTGAATTATAGTTAAGCTGTTTTGTGGAGGAGTTTTTGATGGCAGCACTGTCTGTTTTCTTTTTAAATTTAATTCTCTGTGAGAATTTAGAGCTCATGTAAGGTGCTGAATTGACAGCATTATAGACTTTCAACTTCACAGTTGTTCTACAGCAAGGACATCATTAGTAGTCTTCCACTGCTACAGACCTTATAGTGTTGACATGGAGATGCAGATCTCACATTCCAACCTGATATAAATTCTTAGTTTCACTGAAGTCGACTGATTCAATGAACTGAATTTACTACAGGTGAGGATCTGACCACTACTTCAAAGCAGAAGGGGGCCTTATGGGGTCATGGGTGAAATCATTCAAAACTGATGCAGGTTAGCCCTTGACTTTTGTGGTACCAGTATTTTACCCTTCATAACCTTCCTGCTGGATTGTTAGGGGTGACAGGAATGTCAGCAATGCCAGATCTGACTGCAGGTTCCATGATTCACTTGTTGCAGGAAATTGCACTGAATCTATTTATCTAACAAAATGCATTCTTTGTATTTAAATGATTCTTATCAGGTAGTATCTATGTACTTCTCAAGTATTAAAAAGTACAGCAAGWCTGTACATCAAAGTACATAATTTAGTGATTCGTTGCTACCAACCAGATTTGGGTTGCTATTAGGTCAGTAGTATCAAGCTTAGCTTCTGCAATTAAATTCTTTTTTAGCCTTAGGTTTCAGATGTTTGGTATTTCTGTAAAACTGGCATGTACTAAGTGCTTGTAAGTAGGTGATACTTAATATACAGTAAATACATTTTGAACTATACTGCATCTTGTGAACTAATAATTTTGTAATGGATATTGAAAATATCAGTATCTCTTGGAAGATGAAAGTGATTCCTTAAGCTTTGGGCGTGCTGGTTTTTGTCTCAGGAATCTGAATCTGAAACATTTTAWTATAAAATTACAAAAAAGTTCTGTATTTTCAGATCAGCACCTTTATCAGGCAAATGAATTTGTAGTGGGAAGATAGAGGCAGTATTTGACCTTCCTCAACATTCTCCACCTGTTATTAAAAAAAAAAATGTAGCTAATTAGTATTCATAAGCCACCAAAGAGATGATTTGGCTTAGAATAAATATGACTGAATTAGAAAGCACATACTGATACCCTGACCTCAAGTAAATGGGTTTCTTATTTATAAAAATATGCCTWGATATACTTCTCTATTAGTCTGTAATTGTCTCTGTATATTAAGAAAATATTTAATTTAATTCCAAACTTTAATTGAAAGGTATTATATAGGAAGGTGAACAGAAAATGACAGTTCTTTCAGGCTTGAGAGGAAATTGATCAGAATACTCTGACGGTTGATATATATATTTGCATTTTAAAATAAGGAATGTGTCTGCTTTTCATAGATGTATTATTTTTAGGACTTTATTAATTTAAGAATGATTGCTGATTATTTTTATTTTTTGTAAGGAGTTGATATATTAAACTTTAGAGATACTTTAATGTTGTTCTGTGGTTAATACTTATAAGATCTAAAACAACTGAAGAAGTAGTTGAAGTAAGTAAATAAGTAATAAAAAGCACATCAAAGTAGTTATGATGAGACAGCCAGATGGCAGAGAATTGCAGTTCTTGCTGTAATTTTATCAAAATTACTATTGTCATGGCATGTTAGTTTTCATAAGAATTTGTACAGTCACTGATCTTATACAGACAAATTAATTTCAGGTTCTCTCATGTGTAGTCACATAACAGCTATACTTGAGCATGCACAAAGGAAAATTAAATAATCATAGTCACATAAACTTGAGAAGTGACACAATTTCTTAAGTTTACTATTCCATAACGTCTTGGGATCAGTGATCATTTTTCTTATGGTAGACTCAATTTGATCTACAGCAGTTCTACCATTATGTAGTTTCTGCTGCATTTAATCTTCATTATGAAAAGATACAGTATCATCTAATAGGATAGGATTAATAGTAATGCACAAGCATTGTAATAATTCCTAGGAGTTATATCATTTTGTGGAGCTTCACACTTTTTTCTCTCAAAGCTACTGGGATGAAAATAATTGAACCATTTAAATGTCATAAATACATTATCATTATATGTTGTCTTTTTCAGTAAAGGATACCCCATGTCCTATGAAGGCTGGCAGAGGAGAAAAGATTGAGGATTACATACAATGAGAACATAATTGTATTTTGATTTGAATCCTGTGTAGAATAATGGCAGACTTGAACCCGTTTGTTTCCTGCCACTATTCAGCCCAAAGCAGGAGCCCCATTGTAGACCAAAAGGGGATTCCTGYCCATGAAGTTGGGCCTTTTGTGCAGCTGGCCTTGCCTGCTGTTTCTACTGCTTTGTGAGTCAGTGTAAACCTTGATCCATTAAGAAATGATGGGTCCATCCAATCCAGAGTGATATATGATTTAATCTAGTTTTAAAAATTCAGTTAGTCTGACTGCAGTTGACTGTTATAGTATCCTTAGTCAAGGATACCAAGAAGTATAATACATATATTTTTTTTAAAGTTGCTAGTTCTGAGGCTTAGGACTAATGTTTTTTATAGACTCATATCTTTCTCRGTATTGCAAAGTGATTTCCTCAATGGAAAAGCTGAAAAAACATTTCTTTGAACTTTAAATATCTGTAGCCAAGTTAGGTTTTTATCAATCTAATTCTTACTTTTATAATTTTCTAAAAAGTATAAAAGCAACTCAGTGCAAGAACCAGTCATTTAATGTGATGGTCATAGCATTTGGCCTAAAAAGCAGCGCTGATTCAATTTTTGGTATCTTGGTATAGATTATAGTATGCGGATGATATGGGTATGCAAATTTATCTATCTCATAAGTCCACATCCTATTTGTCTGGGGTTTTTTTAGCTGCATTTTGCTAAGTCCTCCTATTCTCATTGCTTTAGGGACATTCTCTACTTGCAGAAATTATTGCATTTCTTTRAGTCTTGACCATACAAAAGGGAAGTGATTGAGATATCAGCAGGTCTCTTAAAGACAAAACTGCCCAAAGCAAGCAGGAAATAGTAACTAAAACCAAATAGAATTGTAGTTATCMACAGATTATTCTCAAAGCAAAAAATTGAAAGATAAAAGAAATGTCTGTGTCTTTTCTATCTGTATAGATAAACACACACATACATTTTTGAAAGGTATAAGAAATACAGATATACATATATATGTATACATACCTCCCTAATGCTTATCACATATTTATAAATTAGAAAATGTTAAGCTGTTACTTGAAGTGTAAAATCAGCATAAGGATATAAATTCAGTGTTTCTCTTTGAGCAGGTTTTTTTTCAGTCTCTGTGTAGCTTCCCAATTATAAAAACTTGTATCTGTACAAATGGTCTGGTTGTATCCTGAAATTTGTGTGTATGGTTCTCACTGATGTCAAACATACTCTAGTATTTCAATCACTGAACTYACGGAATTAACCAGTAAGTTCTAATGGCTGCTTAGTGAATGTGGYTTCGCAACAATATGTAACAAAATACAACGAAAGCTTATTGGAAAATCTGATRGTTTCTACATAAACAGTTTGTTATCAACGCATCTAGGAGAATACATTTGATAAAAGAAATATTTAATTACTCGTACAATTTTAAGAGCAATTGAAATATAGTGGGAATGTTTAGTCCATGACTAACATCACTTGTGAAATGGAAAAAGTGCTGAAAGTTCTGCTAGACCATTATAATAYGGCAGAGTAGTACCTTGCTACTGGCTGAAGTATGGAATGGCAGGAAGTTTACATATGTGGGCTTGGACATAAGCTAAAGAATTGGCCCCTGTATGGATCTTCCCATTTCTATGGGACTGAAATTGGCTTTACAAAAAGTAGCTGTATTTGCCATATTCCCAGTGTAGTTTGTTTTACATTCCGTATTTGCTTGTTTGTGATGTTTAGTTTACATTAATATTATCTCTAACCTGTGTATCACCTGCAACAAATATTTGCAAAGTCAGAAAAATTATTTGCTGCCATTCTTAAAACCTACAAGCAAATTCAGAAAGACAGTAAATGTTAATGTCATAATTATTCTTTAATATAAATTCCAACAATATATTGATTTTGAACTGATTGTATGTTTTCTTGAGATAGTAATCAATAGATAGAAAACTGAAATTATACTGTAAAATGAGGCTCTGTTCAACTACACGTTAATCTCATGTATATTTATGCAATAAACAACACCCGAAGAGGAATAACAATAATCTGATAAGAGTAGTTTAATTCAGAATAGCAATAATAAATAGGCAAAACCTCTACAMGTGATGGAAACAAATTCTACTTGATAATTCTAGCACAAAACAGAGGAATTGAAAATTAGTACTGAAGCACCTGGAGGGAAGGAAGATCGAAAGAAAAAAGGAAAAATTAAACAAGTAATAACATGATCAGCTGGAGACAAAAAGAGGGAAAAAAACAGCAGTTGATGAGCAACAAAATGCTTCATTTTTTCTTTTGTTGAAAACCTATTATTACCAAGAAACAATTTTTAATGTGGCTAAAAAAGCATGTTTAACAACAACAAAAAAACTTAATTCATTAGAAAGATGCCCAAGAGCCAAGAGTTTTTTTTGAGGTTAGGGAAAATAATTTTTAATCCTTTGCTTTTCTGTTAAATTTGTAAAATTGCAGTAACATCTATTTTAAACAAATGCTTAAGCGTATCAGTTGTGCAGTGCACAGGATGTTAGCAATCTTGGAAGAAGAACAGTGAACAAAATAATTTTCGTAGCCAGTGAGAAAGAGGCCAGACACAGTATCCCTAAGATGTTCAAATGTTTAGTATTTTGACTGGCCTGGGAAAATTTTTCATATATTCTGCTTCTCTCTTCTGTTCTCTACATTATCGATCTGTTGCTTCCTGAGACTGAAGATACAAACGGGCTTTGCCTTCTTCAAAAGATGTTAGTGTGTTGCAATTCCTTTTGAAATTAGTAAACAAAACAAACATAGCAATAGGGTAGAGCACATGTGACGTACTTCGAGATCTGAACTAGAAATCTACTGCTATGTCCTAGTGAATGGTTCTTCATGGAGAATCCACGCCCAATTTAGAAGACTTCTCAGGGAAGCCTCTTGGTGATTCCTCTAATCTCTTTTTTTCAAAAAMTCTCTTTCTCTGCTGTCCTCCCATCAAGAGTAATTGGGAGTCCTAACTATGCCTCAGGGTGAGTGGAAGATACCTTGCATAATTGAAATGCCTTTGTGCATCACTGTTCRTTAGCTTAGCTATGTTCTTGAATATTTATTTTAAACATGRAGTATCCCCTGAATAAGTAAGAGGATCTGGGTTATTGCAAATACCTGACTACATGGTGTCTGAAATAGGGGAAATTTCTCCTAAGAAACATACTGTTTAAATAGAGGAAACACTTCTGAGAGAAGTGCATTTGGGGGAGGGTGGGAATTACCTGTCACCAGGTAAATCTGAAGCTTGACCARTTTTTAACAAAAGCAATTTTGTGTTGCAGAATTAATGATGAACAAGAAAATATTGCCTTTCTTATACAAAAGCTACATTACTTTTGAAAATGTTGAACTGCTCACATGTTTCTAGAGAAGTAGAATTTGTGGCCATCATTTATAGAAATGACTTTGTGAGTTATCTGCCTCTCAGCTCTCCTTTAGGCATTTTTGAGAGCAGCAGGGTAACTGTCAGTGATGATCAAACTTTCTTCAGGAGAGGCTACGCAGAGAATCTTACGTTCATAAAATGAACAGCAGGCTTCTGCCAATGCAGAGTGCCCTGAAGGAGAGCACATGAAGTAGCAACAAATAATGCCAACGATAAGCTAAGGAAACTGGAAAGTATGTTTTAACAATACTGTTTTTTGACATACTCTCTACCAGAAAAGTATATAGGCAATTATCTCTATACACAACATATACTAGCTCTATGATTTTTGCCTTTTACATTCCTATATGTATTTTTCCTTGATTTACCAAGTAGAGGACTAAAAAAAGAATTTCTAAATGTTCCAATTTTGTTTTTTTAACATAGGACTGCTCAGAAAAAAGCCAGATAAAATAGCTTTTTTATTTCCCAATGACTTTATTTCAAAATGGCTACTGCTTTGTTTAGATACATGAAGCACAGTATTATTTTTCGAATACCAAAATAATAAGTTTCCAGGATGTTGGAGCTTTGGGCAGGAGCCATAGACCATACCAATGAACAGTGAGATACAGAGGCATTCCTCATTTTGTCTGTGCATTATACTTTGTCAGTCTTGTGACCAGGTACAGAGTTTATGGCTCCTGTTCCTTGGGGAAAACATATTTTTAGATATGTTAAATGAAGCATACTAGTGGTGTTTATTTTTTAAAGCACTTCAGCACATAGCACTTTACAAAATGTGTACCAAAGCAAAGTTCCTGCCCTTGTAAGCACCTGATGCACGAAAAAATCCTTTCATAGTATAGACTGACTAGCAACAGACTACATAGAAAGAGCAGAGAGAGAAAAAAAATTAGTATCTTTCATTTGTTACACTGAAATTAACACATAAGTAGTGTGATAAATAAAAAGATAGTGGAATTATCTGTAGCAGAATCAAAAGACTCTCTTCTGGTCCTTGTGGTTTTCTTCTTGTACAAATAGAAGGAAAAAAATTATTCTGTAGCCTGCAAAGGAAATTGGCCATTGAAGTATTTGAAACAAGGAATTTACCAACAAATTAAGAGATAAATCRTGTATATTTTCACCTGCAGAGACAACATCCTGAACTAACCATTTATGAGGAGACTGTATCATCCTTAAATAAGATCTTCATGTACAGAGAAGTTCCCCACCATACAGAGTACTTTTAAAAATTTTATTTTAGATCTCATGAGTATCTGCACTGACCCAGTTGTGTTGCTTTATAGCTTGTGTCATAGACCACCTCCTGGGCCCTTAGGCAATCCAAAGATACTATTCAGACAACTGTTTAACCTTAATTCACTGTCAGCAGTTTCCTAGGAAGTCTCCAATCAATTGTTTCAGCATTCAGATTCTTATATTTAGTATTTCTAACTTTAAAAGTATGATATTCCTTGATATGCAACATCATCTTCATTTGGAATAATGAGACAGCTATAATAAGTCTCTCTTACTGCCATGATGATATGCAATAGTAAAAATATCTAAGGAGTCCTTCAGAAATATTTGTCATACTGTATCTACAGTATAATGAAAATCTATACCACATATTTTTCTGCATGTTTGCAAATTGGTTCTTTAGTCATTTATTTTATTGTTTTCATAAATGCATCATACTTTAATATATGATATTTGCCATTTGTTCCTATGCTTTCACACTGATTTTGTGGTAAACACTAATTATTTCCTCAGTTGTTTTTTTACAAGAAAAGAAGATACAGGCATACTTCTAGACAATCCACAGAATTCAATATGAACAAATTCCAGRAAGATTCTTTTATGCCGTCTAGCTCTTGTGGGTCAACAGAAAAGACCAGAGATCAAGAAAGCATATGAATGCAACTGGCAAAAAGTCATTTAGAATTGGTAGTTTTCAGCAGGCACAAAACATAAAAGTGGTGATGAGACAACAATTCCTGAAAGTATTTTAAAAGCAGTTATGTATTGGGACTGCATGCATATGCATCCAGGTAAATGGAAAATTCCTCCCAAGCCTAACCTACTTTTTTTTTTTTGGCAAGAGCAAGCTGTGGACTATTCTCTAAGTTATTTCTTAGAATTCTTCCATTTCTGTTTTACAGTGAGACAGCCAGATACTTTTTAAAATATAGGTCTCCATCTCTGTGGTTTCTCTTTAGAATTCCAAGATGCTGATTATATTTTAAGAATATGTACAAATATACTATAAAATATATTTGAAAATGAAAAGAAAACTATTTTCAGGCTTCTTACTGTTATCTGTTCATCCCCAATCTGTAAACTTTTATCTGTTTGACGAATTTGACAAGAACATAGATCTTGTAGTTATAGAGAGCTTTGAATCTAACATAGAGGAAAATATCCATGGATTTGATAAAGCATGATCTTCACACCGAATATTGTCCTCCTGACATTAAAAAAGTTCAAGTTAACAGGGACTCCAACCAGTGAATTTTAGGAAACTTGCCAGACTGTGTGCCAGACAGCACTACAATTTTCTTCAAATACATACCAGTCCAGATTGTGGTGAGCTTCAGTAGTGGTAGACTGACCAGGCAAAGATCCAGTCCTTGTGGAAATCTTAATCGGAACCTGTCCTTTGAAGTCAGAGAAGAAACGATTGGATGAATATATATTTTTCTTCCTGTTATCATTAGAGAACTATATATTAGATTTTGACATGTGAGGAAAGAATGGTATTGTATACTCCTACCAAATATATATAATCTTTGCTCAGTTTCTACAAAATGCTCCTAACTGCCAAAGTTGGAGACACCCTCTCTCAAAGACATAAAGGATCTGACTTGCACCACTGCCCAATGGCTTCCTAAAATAACTGTCCATGTGTCAAAGGAGGGCAGAATTACTAACTTCTCTTCCAAGGATCAGGATGACAAAGTAGAAGAGAAACTAATGTCTGAAGCAGATTTTTAATCCTACTGTATGTTTGGAGTAACCTCAGAGTATCTGAGTCACTGAGCCATAGCAGTAATTTTCTTTTGTAATTTCACTGTAATTTTCACTTCTGTTGTAATTTTCATCCTTCTGAGAACATTGACTTCCTGGCTGGTCACATTAATCAAGAAGACTTCATGATATTCAAGTGCTCATGATAGAATGATTTCACAGAGATCAGGCAGTTCATTTGATTATAGAAAGAGATTATTATTATTATTAGAATAAGTCATCCAATCATTCATTCAATTTGAAAGGTCCAGACCCTAAGTGCTCTCAAGTGTAGGGTCTGCCTGAATGAATTAAACTGTATATCAAGTTTGAGATACCAAAGTGAGTTCTGAAGTCATCAAGATTTTGGTTAATTTTTGTGGGTGTGATTTTCTTGTTCATTTTCTTTAATACGAAAGCTGTAAAGATTCTGTTCTTCACAGTCTTTTGTTTTAAGCAGATCTCATCCCTCACCTTTCAGACTGTTGAATTTCCTGGTGAAGATCCAGAGAGTTTGTCTGATAAATTAGGAAAGAACTTGGCAAGAGAATATATTGCTATTGTAAATGACCCTCTTTCTGTTTTTGCTACTTCAGATTGCATTTTAAAGAAAAAGCGGAGTCAATGCGGTGCTTTTATAACCTCAGGTAGGACGCTAAAATCTATGTGTAATATGCCTATCAAACTATAACCGCTTTTAAATTGTTCATAAACTGTATGACACTGCTTTTACTCTATCAATCAACTTTACCTTTGAAGAAGCTGAGTAAAATAGCTGTAATATGATAAACCTATGTTTAGTAAGCACAATTACATTAACTACACTTCTAAGGACAAATAATTCTGTTAACGAGGAACATAATTTCTCTRTAAAATATTTTAGGTTGGAACAGGATAAAATTCCATCAATAAAAATGATCTCTCTGCATGGTAATAAAGCGTGCGCTAGTAAACCAAACCATTGACTTAATAAACGAAATTTCTTGAAGAGCCATRTAATTGGGACCTTCTATTGATAATATCTTAACTGTAGACCCTATAAATATCTATCTTAGACTATTATAAAAAAGATCTAAGTAATTTTAAAAACAATATAATTTAAGTTATTGCCTTGTTCCAATGTACAAGGTATCTCATCCCAAGCTACGTGTTTTTTTATATTCACTAGGTCTTGCAGAGTTCAGTTGAAGAGTGCTGGCAGTAGGGGGATACTAAAGTCCCCTACTCGCTCCAACATGAAGATACTCGAGTAGATTTTCCATATTCCACACCACTAATTTTCTAATAGAACCTCAAATTAATTGTATTGCAATAGTCATTTCTGTGATGACAAAGGTAGCGATGATTGCTGCAAATCTACGGTGTTGAACAAAATCATTAATATCTTTAGCAGAAAATATTGAAGGGAGGAAGAGAAATGTAACAAGGGTCCGGAGTCCAAAAAAACTTTGACAAAGGGTGAACATGCTCTGTCTGTAATGCTTGATWCTTCTTATTTATCCAATTTACAATCATCTTTATTTCATCTGTGGTAATTGTTAGTCTGTATTTCCCTTTCTGCTTAAAGGAAGGATTAGAAATAAATGCMTCATTTGCCTTCAATGCCTTAATGAAGACACAGGGTAAGGAAACTTGCTTTGCATTCCCAATTTAATTTTTAAGGTTGGAAAATACTGACTTTCTGCAAAAGAAAGTGGTATTTGTAGTTCTAGTCAGGAAAGACCAAAAACTTCCCTACGGGTTTTCATGGGCCATTGGGAGCTAATGCCCAGCTTGCAGGTCAAAATCTGTAGCACTGCTAGAACCTATGTACATAAAATCTGATGTGCTCCATTGAACACTATATCTCTTCTGTCTTGTTTTGACATTACTCATAGTAAAATAATCAAATCAATCYAGATCAGTTCCATACTTTCTGAGTGGAAATCAGGAGAACTGTTACTTTGCTGAGATTTGCTACATTTAAAGCATGCATTCACCTGGAGCTCATGGATACTGTAGAGGAAAGGCAAAAATTGCATTCTAAATTCTAAAGCTAGTAGCCAAGTATAGGATTCAATTGATGTAT
>NW_028185816.1:2965958-3046484 GCF_003343005.1 Rhea americana
GAGAGAAAGAAAAAAAAGGAAAAAAAGTTTATTTTACAATGGAAATGATATAGCCAAGTTGTATCTTTTTGCAAGATTTCTTGTTTCAGGAGAAGTGAGTTCTCTAAAGCTTCCACATAGTTTTGTAAAGCTAATTCATGACAATAGATTTTATTGTGAAACTGATATCTTACATGTATAAAGTTTCAAGTGTTTAGGAAACTACAAATGATTAGAATAAAGTGGGACAATCTTATGCTATCACATAGATAAGCAGTAGCTGTTTCTTAATACCTCCAAAGAGAAAACAAGCTTATAAGAACTTGCTAACCATTGTGCATTGAGCTGTCACCTTCAATGTACCTTCGAAATACTGTTTTTTTCTTAAAGGGGAAGATGGGAAACAGAAAGTGTATAGTTTCATTCGCGTAGACTTTGTCAGAAAGTGCGGCTGTGATATGATTTCTGTCAGAAACAATCTGCTTGAAAATTTTCTGTCTTTACTTTTGAGCACGGAGTTGCTTGTCTGTATTCTAACCCTAGGTGATGGGATCTGCTGCCTTGTCAGATAAAATTTGAGTTCACTCGCTACCTGCTTGTTGACTAGAGCACAGACTCACTGTGGTGGCAGGGAAAGCCTTAAGGCTACTCAGCATCTGTCTGTTCTTGTAATTAGCTGCAGCCTTGTGTACAGAGCAAAACAGAGGATTTTTTGCTGTGAAAGAGTAATGCGCATAGACAGGAGTTTTTAAACCGCAAAAGAGTTTGCTAGTGTTTGTCATTCTTCTTCAAGYTGAAATGGCTTTTCACCTGGAGATGGTAAAGAGTTGACATCCTCTTTTCAAATTACAGAACGGGCGTAGAGAGATATTGTGAAAGTTAACCCTGATTATTAACCTGAATAACATTTCTATTCTGATGAAGCTCACTTTTGAGAGAGGACATTGGTAATTATGCTTCCTTGACTCCTGCTCAAGTGATTTTGTTGTCCCATGTAAGAGTAAGTCATACTAGTAGTCAGAGGGTTTGCATATTTTAAGCAAGCAGCATATGTTGTCTTCACTGAATCCTACTTCAAAAAACAGTGTTCTCCTAAGAACTTAGTAGCGGAAAAGACAGTTTTGAATATCTTGAGTGTCTGTTTCTTAACATCTAAGAAGACAAATGAATTGTGTTAGCAAGTAATGGGCCTTATACAAGTATTGATACCTGGGATTTACTGTCATCTTCGTATAGTAACACGACTAATTCAGAGTCTTCTTCACAGAACTGTTACATGTACTATTTCAGTACAGCAGTGTGTTTAGGTTATTGATCACATGGTTAGTCATTGATAATGATGCTCACAGCTGAATTTTCCAACCTTTCTTGAGTTTTGGATATAAAGTATTGTCCTTTCTTGCAGATTAAGCACCAAACCAGTTTCAGAATTTTTAAGACATGCATTTGAAAGGATGCCTGAACTTTTCTGAAGAGATTCACCCTTTCCTGATGAAGTATCTTGCRTAATAGTTAAGGCCTAGTTGAGCCATGGAATCATAAGGACGTGATATGAGCATCAGGTCTCAATCCTTCAGTATAGATGGGGAAAGCAGCCTGRTGGCAGCCCAGGACAGATGGTGTCTTTCCCTGTTGCCTGTTTTAGCAAGCATGAGAGTTACGCTGTTGTAAAATTATAAGAAGTCAAATACTTGACCAAAATATAGAATTGTAGTCATTCTCATTGACTCTCAGCAAGACCGYAATTCTTTCCGGTCTGTTCTGTAGCCTCACTCAAGCAGTCAGAGGTGTCAGAGAGTTTACTCTGAGGAAAAAAAGGGATCCAGAAGAAAGAACCAGAAGAAATGGCAGTGATTAAAAATATTTTTTATTTTATAATCACTTCTAGAAATATTATAATACAACGACAGGTAGATATGTCATTTAATTAGAATGTAGGAATGGGGAACTTAGCATAAAAACAGAACACAATTACATACCCTGGATTGTTAGAAAGATTTGGTCTATTGCTGTATATTTGAATCAGTTACACCATCATATTTTCACTTTTTTTTTAATAAAAAAAAATGTCAAGTATAAAAAGCTGTGAATTGTTAGAATGCTAAGAATGTAGGTAATGTAAAATTTATAGAATAGATGAACAAGAGCTTGGTAATGAGTATAACCATCATGCTTTAGAACATCACCCATCTCTAACTGATAAAGTTGGAAGCAAACTTTCCAGAGAGGCAAGTTACTCTGTAATTGCCAACCACCATCTGTGGTGGGATTTGCTGGATCTAAACATTGCTGTGGCAGTCCATAAATATCTGAATTTTTAAGACTTTATTCTCATCATTAATGGTAATAAGAGTTATGATAGTAACAAGACAATTGCATTTCTTTCATATTACACTCTCCAACATGATCCGTAAGTTTTGGTACTTTCTTTGTTATTTTTTATTCTGATGGGAATTGATGCAATATCATTGCATTTGGATAGGTAATATGAAGAAAATACATTATTTTAAAAATCTATTTTCACAGATGACAATGTCATAAAGGTATTCTAGTTTTATTTTCTTGTATTCTTTTTTTAGAGATAAGCTAGATTTTTTCCCTAGAATTAAACTACATTTTTCATGTACCACAGCAAGTACAAATATGATTGATTTCTAGATGGCACTGTGTAAATATCAGGTTAAATAATTTTAGTTATACAATAAAAAGAAAAAGCTGGGTGTCCTTTTAAGATAGTAGGTGACTTTTGCTAGATTCTTTAGAACTTAATGAGTGTTTTCAAAAGGTGACTTAGGAATCTAGGAGCCAAGACGCACCTCAAGTCAATGGGAAACAGTAGAGAGTTTTAATCTGTATTGATTTCCTACTCTGCTCTGTGAATTTGTAGCGTTAGTAGCAAACTGATTAGGCAAATACAGGCTTATGATTAGAAAAATAGGTTTTCAAACAAATAGTTGTGATCCCTTGCCTTTTCTATACTGCTAAATGGAAGGGATATCCACACTAGATGTTATGGAAAAATTGTTTCCAATGCATTGAGGATTACTGAATTAGTGGCATATATTTATTTCTTTCAGTTGTGTTACTAGATAAAGCCATTTTCAACAGCAGCTGTTTAATCTAGATTATTTTGGCAAAGAYTACATGGTCTTCTAAATCAGCTCTGTTAATTATGTGAAATTGATTTAGTAGTCTTAGTCTGATTTCCACTGGACAGTTTTAAAAAAACAGAAGTCTCTGCAACATGTCGGAAATAGTGCTGATTGACAACACATGCAATCACAGACAGCAGAGGAGGAAAAGGTCATTTGTTCACCCTTTTGATTTCTGTGTCCATTTTTGATTTCTTCTGTCCTGCCTGTATTTTCCTTTTAGCGTGGCTCTGTCCTCTGAAGTTCATCCACTTTCCTTGGGAGATCCCTACACAGACTTACTAAATTTCATTATCATGGTAATTTTATATATATATATATACATATATATATACTGAATTTTGACATTCTTATTTCAAGTTGTTGTTCTTCATCCTACCCTATATGCCACTTCAGGTAATTTTTTGTGGTTATTACAGCCTTCAGAGATTGATAAATCTATTGCCTCTTTTTGTCATCTCTGCCAGAAGTCTCTGAGGACAATTGAATAGGTAGAGAAAATAAATCCTGTTCTAGTATCTGCTGTTCTGGAGAGGCACATGGGCAAATGGGATGTTATACAGAGYGGCCCATCCTGTACCTTCTTCTGCAGCTGTTTCTGTTTTTTGGTTTTGGGTTTTTTTGTAGATTATGTAGTACTAGTTAGAAAAACGCAAGTGAATGAGTACCAGAACTTGAATACAAGAAAGGATGTTGTATTGGTAGTAGAGACATCCCTTGGCTAGATGATAGTTTTGCCCCAGTGTTTTGCTTTCCAGACAGCCCAAGATCGTTGCCATCTAGTGCTAACAACTAATGCTCCTCTGATGCTGGTGATTACTGATGGAACAGAGCCCCACATTAATAAAGATGTATTTTTTCTTTGGCTAGATAAATGGGAAAAGAAAAAAAATGAAAACTCTGTATTGGGTATAGTTTACTCTGTACTTGTTGCATAAATGATTTTTTTCTTTTAATTTGACTTTCTTTAGAGATTATCATACCGATATTTCTGGTATGATACTCTATGCAAGATACTTCCTAGGCAAAATGACTGTTTGAGACTATATAGTGAAAACTAAACATGTAAAAAAAGATAAATCTATACTTTCCTTGACATTTCTTCACAATATTGCTCCATTTTTAAAGTATAGCCACACAGCTCTTTGCCATAAAATGCCATTTAGTGTTTTCCTCATTTCAAAGATAGTGTTTATCATATGATGAATATTCATTTTATCTTGTCAATAAATTTTGACAGTAATACTTCTGTAGAGCTTTTCACCTGACCATCACAAAGGACTTTACACATCAAGGTGGCATTTGCTTTTTACAGATGGGAAAACTGAGGTGTATTAAATGATTTGTCAAAGGTTAGTAAGGAATAAAATCCATATTTCATAATTCAGAGCCTAGCACACTCTGCAGATGTCTGCACAGAGGAATCTGCTTGGAAATTAGGCAGAACTGGACTTTCTCATACATGAAATTGTCTYTCTTTTACATTTATTTTTCCAAGCTATCTTAGTTATAATATGGAGTCAAAGAGTATGTACTTCATGATTGATATAATAAGGGTAATGTATTTCTTTTCAATTATCAGTAAATTCATTTTCATTACAAAACACTTTTCCCCTTTCCTTCCTCCTCTCTTTTTTTGTTTTTGTATCTATTCTTCCTTATGTGGGTAAAAATGCTTTCTTTTTGGCCTTTAAAAATATTACTCTCAATAGTATTTAAGAAAATTGAAGAACTCTGATATATAGTGTGTTAAATAATAGCACTTATTGTGCACTTTGAGCTTGAACTGACTCCCTCAGATCCTGAGTTACATTTTCCAACCTAGTGCAGGTATCTCAGTACAACACACCTATGTTTAGGCACCTCAGTTACTCTCTGCATGTTATTCCTGACCACAACATAGTTTTAATGGCAGTATGTCATTTTATGATCTTGTGCTGCAAGAATCTTTGTGCATATTATTACTGAACAAACTAAACCCTCTCAAGCAGTGTTTTAGCTCCGTCATATTTTCCATAGACTGCAGCCTAAGGGGGAAGTATCACTTAAGTTTCTCGATCTGAAAGTAATGCTAGTTATTCTTAAAATAACTCATGATTTAAAATTTGTTAGATGGTCTGTGACAAAGATGATGAGTCTTGGAGGATTATACTTAGCAGTTGTCTACAGGGATTAGATTTTGCGTATAGTTATTACTTCCAGGTCATTTTGGTATGTGATGGTCTTAGAAAATAGACTGTTGTCTAAATCAGCATTTACAATGTATCTGAGAAATGTATCCGCCACAGAAGCAGGTAAGGCTGCCCATCAGAGCCTGATCATTAAAATTTCTTGCTTGTGACACAAAAGTTCCCTAGCTGAAGTTTCCTACTTTAGGAGGAATCAAGTTTTGAATCTACTTTTGGATCTTCAAGCCTTGTTTGACGATTGATAGACGTTTGGAGTCATCTTTGACTCATGTTAAGTGAATCAGGGGTACTTTGGCTTTGGGACCTGGTTTTGCAGTGCKACCGTGTATCTGGAAACCTCAGTGATTCTGCACTGAAGGAAGTTCCAGCGCGTTTTTGGTGTGCATGTAGGACTTTACAGTGCACTTTGGCAGATCATTTGCAGAGAGCATAGGGTCAAATGTGTGTTGATTAGGGTTAAATTTGTAATATAATTTGCTGACAGTTGAAAAAAATTGAGAAAAAGATCTCTTCGGAATTTTATTTTGCTTGAAATTGACCTAATTTTGTTTTTCAAAGAGCAAAAAGGGGAGGGGGGAGAACGAGGCAACCTGAAAACATTAGTAAACATTTAATATCTGGTCATACAGAACGTTTCAAAATGATTTTTGCTCCATTTTATTAAAAAGAGATGAAGATGACCCATAATGATTTTTATTCATAGTTTTTCAGTATGATAGCCAAACAGGGAAATCACTTGCACAATACAAAAGTACTCTGACAAATCTACCCTACTAGCAACAACAGRCGGACCTCATTATTTTCTCCTCATTCTCTTGGCTGAGCCCATGAGAATGTCTGTGCATGCAAAATCTGTTAAATATGAATAATTCTGCCAATGCAMACATTTAAGACTCTAGGTAACTGCAGCATGAAGGGTTTAGAAAAATGTGTGGAAAGGAGCAAAAGAGTAATAGTTTAGTATTTATCTCATAGTTTATTTATCTCAGTAAGAATTAAAGAACATGTATTTTTTGACAATTAAGTACTAATCAAATTCAGACTAATCAAGTAAAAAGCCCCATTACTAAGCAAGTTATTTCTGTTTATTTTCTCTTGGTTCCAAAATCTTTCACTCCCATGTTACCCATAATTTTTAAAAGCATAAAACCTCAGTTCCTACATCCAACACAGGAAAAGATACTTTAAGGACATTTAAGTCTGATCCTCTGCTTCTGGGTCACTACAGCTGCACTCGGAAAGGAAAGTCTGTAGCTGTCTCCGACGCAGCCTTTCCCTTTGAGCTGTGTGCTTTCCGCACACGGCCTGGCGCCGAGGTGGGTGCGCAGCGGCAGACATGGAGCAGCTGGTCACGGGAGGTTCGGGCGGAGGGAGGTGCCACCTGATGTTTCTGCTTGGTGCCTTTCCYCTTCTTCCTCCTAGCGCTTTTTTCATTACTTTTCCGTCTGGTGTCTGTTCTTCTACTACTTATGTATTAATGCAGTCACAGAGGATATTTCCTGTAGAAGAAGCTGATGTTAAAGCTTGCTGAATGGCAGTGAGTGGTGTTACTATTCTAACCTCGCTTCCGTTTTATAGGATTCCAAATGAGTTAATTTATCTTTTTAATAATTGAAGCAAATTTTGAAAATAACACCAGTATTATTTTTGTTGTTTTTGTAACTTGGTCTTTTTCAACCTCTTAATTTTTTCTCAGGAGATCTTTTTTAAAAAGCCTTTTGTTTTAAATAATTAACTGCCTTCAGTCATATGCTTTAGGTTTCACAAATCTGTTACTGAGCAGGAGAATTGTATTGTTTGTATAGTCACCCCATTAGATATGATCCACATTTACCACAGCGCGCACTTTTTTTTTCAAAACTCATAACAGGAGGAGGGAGAGGAATTAATATAAACATTAAAAACAGTGGACCATATTCTGCTTGAATCTGAGAGATTTAAGAGCATCAGTTGTGGCTT
This sequence comes from Rhea americana, assembly GCF_003343005.1. Classification (NCBI taxonomy): domain Eukaryota; kingdom Metazoa; phylum Chordata; class Aves; order Rheiformes; family Rheidae; genus Rhea; species Rhea americana. The sequence continues at coordinate 2,973,238 of NW_028185816.1, forward strand.
TTTTGTCTTCAGAGCGCATTGATCTTAAAAGACTGTGGGTGGAGTTCTGAATTCACTGAGAACAGTGTCAGAACTGCTGCTGACTTTGCTACACTCATGATTTCACCCATTCTGCCAGTGGTTTAATATGTGATATGGAACTTCRGTATTTAAGGGGAGGGTCTGAGCTTATTCGTATGAAAATATGTCTGCATGGTGCAAACATACTATGTACTGTATATGAAATAATATACATTCAGCCATATAGTTTAATAATCTACWGAAAGGTAACTCATTAAAAGTATGGGTTAATCAAACCTTTTTATAAAATTATGGCTTTTGTGTATGTGATATCATCTTTTGCTGTAATGCCATAAGCTTGTCATGTACACAAACCTCTTCRTTTAAATTCTAACTGATAAAGGCTGTCTTTTCTCCAGTACACATCATATTTAATCCGGTGAAATTAGCTTTAGGGATATTGAATTGTGTAAAGACTTCCAAAAAGAATAGACATAACACATTTCAGTTTTCAGAACATCGATTTCTGAAGAGACATTGTCTTTTCAAACTTCAGTGTCTTCATATCAGAACATTTTTCATGAGAAGTTGTTCTTATGCTTGTATACAAATTTGAGGTGCAAATTGGAGGGACAAGTGTTCCTACTTCTGACCCCTATTTACTTTTCACAGCTACAAAAATTAYAATCCTAGCTAATAATACTGCCTTTTACTTTAATGCCATAACGAAACATTTTTGTTGCTTTCCTACAGAACAGAAAGAGAAATAGAAATTTGTTTTAAAATAAATAACATTATTAAAGTTTATCAAACTTACACTTTTCAGTATTAGTATCAATAATTATAAAATGTCCATTAGTGCTGCACCTGCTAATCTAAATTACTCTTTACCTTAATTGCCATCCACTTGCTAATCAAAATTATTTTCAAAAGCCTGTTGTTTAGAAAACTCTTAAATTTCCACATTTATGATAGGCAAGCATGTATATAGAGACATATGCATAGATATGTACAGTAAGGCAGAATTTATTTATTTGTGAACAGAATTTACGTATTTGTATGTGAGTTAACAACTTTTATTCTAACCTTTTAAGTTTGTTTATATGTTATTTGTGTTCCCTTATAGTATATTCCTGTATGATTTCTTGGATACAATCTAAATTTGTAAATAAAATATTTATTTGAAGTTTACCAACCTATAAAATTTTTTTCATTACTAAACAATGCATATTTATGTTCAGGTACATTTGTTGTATTCTGACATTGGAAAAATCCCCTTATGTAGCTTTCCTGTAGTCAAATGTTTACAAGGGCATAAGGAACACAAAACAAAGACCATTTTTAGGATTTTGTTAAGATTCATATTTAGCTCAGTGTGGACAAAAATGTGAAAAGAAGCATTTTCTTATCTGTTCCTGTTACATTAGAAAAGTTCATGCCCTGCTCTTAGCATTTTCCAACACAGCTGTAGAGTAGTTTAAAGCCTATTTTATAAATAAGTGATGCTCAATTTGTCTTTGATGATCCGCATGATTCAGGTGAGATGGGAGCATGGTCAGGCCCTTATTTGCATAAAAATTAATCACAGAAAAATGTAAATTGATAAAATTTTGCCTGGCTTTTCCCCCCTATTCGAGAACCCATGGATGGCTCCCAGAAGCAATCATCTCAGTATGGTGCCGCATTGGATGCTATACAAATGATCACATTTGTGTTGAATACTCACTCATTTAAATGTCAGCACCGATGGGGCGGTACATCACTGGAAAAAAATGAAAAATAAATACACAGCAGCTGAAGACTATCAAATCTGTGGGCACTCTTTAGAGATATATGATCTAATGTGAAAAAATTGTAGATCAATTATCCTTTTTCAAAATGGTAATTGTTTTAGTATCACATCAGAAAAAAATCTGCAATTTATTTGGAACCAAACAAAAAGCAGTAATGTTAAATACGTCATTACATCATTGTGTTTATTAGAAGGCTGCAATTATTTCCTAAGACTCCTTTCGTCTCCAGAACTGCATAAATTGAAACAAAAGAACTGTTTTTCAAACACATTCTACTCCTGCAAATAATTTACCAAACAAAAAATAAAGTAGCAACAATTCRAAAAATACAAACTCTGTAATTTATCTGCAATATATTCTTTTTTTTATTTTCTAAACTGTATATAACATTACTATAGCATCTCACAAACCTTAATAAATTTGTCATGTTTTCAAAGGATGGAAATTATTCTCCTTATTTCACAGAAGTGTAAAAGTGAAGCATATATATTGTACAAAAATTACAGAAGTTCCTGAGAGTAGGCTGTACAGAATCCAGTGCCTTTTGTAATTTTGTATCAGAGAGCAAACCTTGCTTCTCCTTGCTTATGATGAAAATTTCATACAGGACAGTAAGTAAATTGGGTACTCTTGTTATGGCTCCAGTTAGTACTCCTAACTGAGATAAATCCAGCATAAAGACAGAGGAAATAGTAGTTTACTTTTTTTTTTTTTTTTTCCACCTTCTGGCTTCAAGATGCAATCTCTAGAAAATTACAGCAGCACAAGGATTTCTCTAATTTATAATCATCTGTAATAGGTCAGCTACAGTGCATTAGACTAGTGCATTAGATCTTCAGGGGCTGGAATATACTGTTTCAGCAATGTAGCATGAGTCTGAACAGAATGGATAAATTTAAAAAAACATTTATTATGTTTGAATTGAAGAGCTTTGAATATTAGGTAGTTTTCACTATCAAAATAAGCATTGTAGCTAAATRAAATTATTTTGTTTCCTTTTTTATTTTTTAGTTAGAGGGACCTGGCAGCACTTGCATATGTGAATTTCCAAGGAAGTACCCCATTTTAATTCACATACCTTACCTTCCATACTTTTTACTGTGGTATTCAAAAATTTATCTAATACAAATTGAAAAAAACTTCCCTTCATTTCACAGCACTACACCTGAATTTCCATGACTGTATTAAATGCAAAGCAACAATTCTATGTTTAGATAGAATGTCTTTTTTATTTTGTGTCTTTTTCTGTTAAAGTCCTTGATGCGAATCCTGCCTTCACTGAAATCAGTGGGAGTTTTGCCAGTAATTTCAGTACAGCAAGAATTTCACTAGCAGTATGTATTATTTATTTTCAGAAAAATCTAAGGTCAAAGTTTTAGTTTTGCGTGTGAGTGTAATTGCATTTATATACTGTAAGYGATGCTGTATGGGAACAACGTATGGCTAATGAAGAAGGTTTGCACAGTATCTGAAAATTTGGCATATGTGAGAATGCTGATTTAATGACTTTTATTGTTGTTTGAGGGTTTTGAAAAGTTTGTATTGATGGAAATTTAACATGGCCAGTCTGGAACTGAAGATACTGGAGGGTTTGGGATTTAGGGGATTATTATCCTTTACAATGTCATGTGTATACCTGTTAGTGTTGATATCCTTGTTGTATCCTTATTTTTCACATTTCAGTTGAGCATTTATACCCTCAGGATCTCTTCTGTCCCCATTGGTCTACTGGACATTTAGCTGCTCCTCTTCCACTCCTACTCCACTGTATAACAACCATTCTTCCTTTTATCACATGCCTAGATAGTGCCCCATCATGTTTCTGTTTCTTACAGTCTTCCTGCTACATTCAAGTCTTAAATATTCATTGATATCAACAAGTCAGCTACATATATAATCTGGGAGTATCTACAAGGAAAAACAGTTTGGACTGCATAGAGCATGAAGGGTAAGTGTCTGTGAAGGAGCACAGTGTGAGCAGGAGTAGAAACATGACTGTGAGAAAAATGTGGTTAGCATAGGAGTGATACATCAATAGCATGTGCAACATGCATAGTTGACTTGAGACTATCTGTGGCCAGGTAGCTACTGGAGGTTCTGCACGTTGGTTTTGTACTCCAAACTCTGTCAGCTCACGTTGTTTACTGTTTTCATCCTTATAAAGGTGGGTACCTTATCACCTCTCTGGGTTCCCCTCCAGCCTTAATGCATCTTTTCGTTTCTTCCACAGAGCTTCTTCTTGTGCCTCTTTATTTTGGTGTTGATCAAATATGTAGGAATTAGCTGACGTCAGGCAAATTTATCTTGGGATTTAAATCCAGATATTAAACTAGGCTACGATTGTTTGAGGGACGCAGCACAGCAGTGATAGAAGGGCTGCCAACACAATGTTGACATCTTTGGGAGAGTCCTTGATTTGGTGATAAGTCGTAAAAAGACTATTACCTCCTTCATCATTTTAAAAAATCTGCTTGTACACCCCAGAAGCACTTTAAGTACCAACAAATGTCCTTATTCCCATTGCTGACTTTATACTCCATGAAAAACATCTTGTTGAGCTCYTCAGTAGGCTGGAAAACAGAATGGAGACAGGAATTGCACCACACAAAGGCTTTGCTGCCTTCTAAAGTAAACCAGGAATGCTAACCATATYATCAGTGTTAAGATGCTTAACGAACTGTACAATTCAGGGCAATGTGAATATATCACTGGAGATCCACAACGTTATACAGTGTCTTATAGCCAGCTATATACAATGTCTCTAATGAAGGTTATTGTTAATGAAGGTTATTGCCATTAAGCCATGGCAAGGAGTAGAAGAAAATTCTCAAAATGTAATYTGGCCAGTTTGTCTAGCCTTTCTTAAAGATTTTCTTTGTAGATAAAAGAGAAAGGATTTCTTTTTCTTTCATTGTGCTACAGCCCCTCATGTAAAGTCCAGAATACTTTTTAAAGTACTTAGTACTTACTTTCCAGAATACTTAGTGAAGTATTTGGGGAGTTATTTATAAGCAGCATTAATACCAAGTATGTACAAAACTTGTGGCTTACAGTCGAAGGGAGATGTTAGCATTTTCATTAGTTTTCACAGAACTGTTATATTTTGTAAATATTGAACATAGTACCTAAATTTGAAAAATGGCCTAATTCTAGTGCAGATTTTTTAGTATATTCTATACTTTCAAGCCTAATTTAAAAAGTGACTGGATTTTCCAGAGTTCTGAGTAGTTTCTGGTGATTTCTAGGCTGCTCAACATAGAGGCTTTGAAAACCTGACTACTCTTAACTGGAATTCTGAGTGCACCTTCAAATACTAAGCAGGTTTACTTGGTTAAATAAATAAATAAATAAACACTTCAATCTGAAGTTGAACACAAAAAGTTAAAGGTAGAAAAGGAAAAAAGTCTGCACTGTTGTATKCAAGCYGAGTAACTGAAGAAAAGAATTTCTGTTTGGCAGTAACAGAATGCAAATCTGGTGATATTTTTCTTATCTGTTTATTTAAAAGCATGGTAATTGTGCTACTTTGGGTTCACCAAAGTTGTTCCTCAAATGTTCAAATTATATAGTCTACCACATTTTGCTTCATTGTAGTGTTAGAATATAATTGTTTCCTAATAAAAGATGGAAATGTCCTTATTTTATACTTAAAGGTTATTTTTAATCCTTTATTTCATCACTTACTTTCAACATAAAAAGTTTGTATTGTTTTCCCTATACAGTGAAAACAAACCTTCTCAGAAAATATGCATTTTTTTAAAAGCATTACATTATTTCATAGCTGATTTTAGAAGAGTTCAGCTACCAAATGGGCATAGCTATACCTTRTTCAGAGTGCCTAAGCTCAAATTGCCATCAGAAATACAACTATGCTCAAATTCATTGCATCATCACCAAAATCAAGTGTTTCCCCAAGCTAYACAGTCCATAATACTTCCACCCCCAAAAGCAGACCCAAATTCAAATTTTTRTGTAAACCATAGTCCAAATATATGAAATACGGAATGTATGAATGAGTCATCAAAATATAGAACTAAGCTTGATTTTCTGTTCATTTACTGAGCATCAAAGACTAAAATGCGCATAAGCTGGTGGTAAAATACACTGTAAGGATAGCATGGAAGTTTTTCAGCATTCTTCACCAAAAAAAAGCTATAAACAGTCGTCTTCCATCCCCTCATTAGTACCCTCAGAATTCCTCGATGGTTTGTCTAATATGTTCAGTTACATTTAGTRACTGAATCTAGTCTATTTAGTATGTTTGGTACACTTTTGCCTTTGGGTTAGACGCCAGTACTGCTAAAATGTGTTAAACAYTGTGGTCTCATAAAAACTGATAGGAGGAGCCTTCTCATTTCCAAATTAGCTGGCAAATTTCATAATCCTGGTTAGGCTACGAGTACTTGGACTGAATCAGATGGAGTCAGATAGAAACATGTGTTAACGTAGAAGCTCTTTACTTCTGGTAGTATATCATATTATAAATTATTTTGGTGAATGATTACTAGAGAGGTTAAAGTACATTAACTAACTTAGCCACTGACTTTCTGACCCTCAAACAGCTGGCACATTGATGTCCTATAGCATCCAAAGCCACTAACCACTTCTAAAATTTTAGGCTGAAACATATGGAATACGATCTGYTGGCAATTGTTTAGTTCCATATAATTATTTTTCTCCCTTGGCTTTTTTTCTTAAGTATTTATATCATTCTTTTATCCTTCTTAGWAGTTCAGAACAACTTCATGTAAAGTTAAAGAAAGGGACAGAGTATATGGAGTCAATCATTATTCATGACTGACATGTGAAAACTGCAGCTGCTAATTGGGAGACTGTCCTGTGGTAAGGACAGTCAAATATGCTATGGCAGGCCCAATATGTTCGGTTCATGTGGGGAAATTAAATTAACATATATGAATTTTTTTGTTTATTTCCAGAATTTTCAAAATGATTCATTGATATCAAAAAGGCAGAGGTGCCTGTTTAATCAAATATGAGTAAGCATTTTCTAGTTAAATGGTAAAGTGTCAAAAGGTAGATTTAAAAACATGAGTAAGGATGTTTCTTATGGCTCAAATAAGAGTACAGTGAGAGCTACAGTTACTAAATAAATTTCACACATATTAGGTCAGGAAATAAAAATCTAATACCTTATTTATAGCTTGGCATGAGATTTGTGATTTACATATGCATACAGGTGTGTGAAAAAAGATTCAGGGAGACCTGGTAGCTACCCAAAGAATGAGTAAATTTATTTTTGCTTTCTTTGAGAGAGCTACTCAAAAAACATTTGTAATCCTGCAGTCTGTAGCACATTGAATAGAGAAATGAAATAATATTAGCTGGCTGTAACTGTGGCGTAGCAGCTAGGAAGAATGTCTGTTGTGCGAATCACTGTCTCCACCTGGTGCTGACTAAAAGATACGATACTTCAAAACCCTCTGTGATAGGTGGCACTACGAAGATAGGAGATTCTGTAAGGATATGATTTTTTTTTTTTTTTTGCATATATGCAGTTATTACGGATGCAACCATTAATGCCATTTTAGTTGGGAATATCAGCTTTTCTTTTATAAAGCACAATTTTCAGGGTTCGTAAGCTGGCTATAAAAATTCACCGTGTTTAAATTTGGCAGCCTAATAGCACTTTCTACAAACACCTTTTGACATGTGCTGCAAATGTTCATTAACAATAACACAGAAAACTTGGCAGAAACTTCACAGAACCACGGATAAGCTATTGAGTTTCTGGTTCAAGAGCCTCTTCATAGTGCTGTTAAGAACACAATAAAAATAAAGATAAGGATCAATTTTCAGCCTAGGAAGTATGTAAATTAATGACTGGCTGATACATTATATACATTATATATACATGATACTGCCTATAGGCAGTAGTTTGAGTCAGGAGAAATGTGTGACAGTGCCCAGTGTAGTTCTAGTAGTTAAAGCTGCCATGGTTATACTAGCACAGTTTTGTAACARTGAAGTAATCTACAAAGTCTTTTTTTTTTTATGACATCCTTTGCACTAACATCAGGTTAAAAAACTCTTGCAAATTGCGTTGCCTGCATTACCTCCTCTGCATAACTGAGGAACTTTAAAACAATACAGAACATTATTTGAGGTGAAATTCTTTCCTATGAAAGAAACATCCTCAAGCATAACTCCTACTTCAACTTTATTCTTAGCTTAAATTAAATTTTTCTGCCATGATTCCATAACCAGTAAAAATATGAAGGTACAATTCCTTCCTTTGGAATTTGTGACCAAAGATCTCAAATGGTTCATAAACAAAAACCAGCAGTTTATTTGCTACAGTAGTAGTAGGCATGTGTAAAATAAAAATATAAATAATGATAGGTTAATAGTCTGAAACACTAAGSACTTACGAACTCATGACAGCAACATAGGCAAGGACAGTTTCTGAGAAACTTCATTAAATGTGTATGTAGAATGTACAAAAGTTGTTCTTTGATATTCATTAGTAAAAGTATTTTAATATTTTCTTAAAAGATGATCTGAAGTAAGGAATATTATTTTAAACATGAGATGATGTTAAATTACATGACTTGCTTACCTCTGTTTGTTTGTTCCTCTACATCTTTGTAATAGTTTTCTTCTAAAATTTTGACTGTCTGCTGTCATAGGTAAGTTATATTCTGATCTGGATATCTTACCATTTATATATCTGAATTGTATTTCGCTGAAGAAAAGGAAGACTCTCAGAGCCTGTAGAATTTTACAGAAGCTTATGGAGGACGAGGAAATCTCTCTATTAATACAAAACATGTATCTTTAAGAAAAATATGCTTTAGCCTAAGCTTAGAGTCCAGAGATTCCAAATGTTCTAGGATGAGTAATAGAGATACATCTAATATTCTATAAACTTTTATGAACCTGGAATTATATAGTAAAGAAGCAAAGAAAAACTGACATTTCAGAATAGCTGATGTGGTAACACAGCTCTAGGAGAACATTCTGTTAAGTCACTTAAGCCATAAATGCAAACCTAAATTTAAGTGCATTCATGAAATTGAATATATTCTTATGAAATTTCTAAATAAGTTCAGTATTTGTGTTTTTATGAAAAAGGAGTTGGGTCTGGAGTTGTTTTTTTTTCTTTCCCTCTTTTAGATAGGTACTATAGTTGAAGTATGTTAGTGGTACTTCAAACTCACACTGCATATCATTAGATTATTTTCTTTACTATATGATTTAAAATTTACTATTTAACATTTACATTAACATTTGCTATATAACACATTAACATTTATTTTAACATGTTGTACATTTTCTCATCTCAACAGTCTGTTATCTCAAGAAACTACTGGAACTGAAGCTCAAAAATCAGAGCTTGAATATGAGGTGTATTCCTGCAAGTAAGTTTTGAGTGCACACAGTCAGTTGCAGAATCAGGCCTTTTACAGATTTTGAACTGTATGTAGAAGGTGCATCTGAACACCTCCTTCAGAAAGGAGTGCAGACTTCAAACTCAGAATTTGGAATTTCAACTTAGTCGATTGTTAACAATACAACATCTGCTGAAAGAATTGAAGAAGTTTTAGTTTAACTACTTAAAAAACATCTTCAGTTGTAATTGTCTAATTGTCAAAGAGATTCTAATGSTGGTTAACTATATTTTCCAGACGGGCTGTAAAGCGAGAGAGGATGGCTAACCCTGGCCAGTGGAAACATTCCAAAGTGGAGAATCCCTTGCAGAGCAAGTTAACGTACCTGTGGCCCGTCCTTCCAGATGGAGGACTTGGTGCGGTAATTGTAGCGCAAGAATAAATAGCATATATAGCAGTTTGTATGCTTTACAGTAAATCTAACAAAGCAGAGTAGATGTAGTATGTCATGATAAACATGAAACTCTGGATGGTCTGTTTCTGTAACAGTATCRTATTGAATGTTTAGCTTTTTAGAGACACTTATTTTTCTTTTTTGCTTTTATTGATTATTTCATTGATGTTCATATTTAAATGATCAATAAAAGATGCATTGTTAGCACAGGATGAACTTATCCTACTGATATGCTTAAGGTTATAATTCATACCCATAGAAGATACTCTTTAACATCTTTGTATGATTTTATATATACTCAATAATCTGATATTGCGTCTAGGGGAGTTTTACTGTTTAAAGAATAAAAGTCCTTTCTCAGTCACACTGACATACTTGTTTTGAGTAGCAATCAGTAAGTACAACTGAGAATGTTTTAGGATTACATAATTGAACTGTAAATGATGAAAATATGTAACTGTATTAAAACTGTAGTTAATAGATTATTATCTATTAAGGAACTATTCAGGAATAATTAATCAGGAATTGAATCAAAAGTTATCTGCTTCAATAGGTTGGTGTTATCTGACAGGCTGTGTCAGTGACTTCAGCGATTTTGGAACACATTTGTGTTATATAAGTTTAAGTGTTTGTTTAAGTGTTTGTCTCCATTACATATATATTTAAGAATTTATATCTAAAATTAGTAAAGAGAAATCTCAGAAATGTAGGAGAACAGACATTTATATATGCACTTAGCCAAGGAACAAGAAGAATTTATTTTAAAACTTTTTAAAAAAATCTTCCATCTGAAAATGCACAGTATTTCCAAATCAAAGAAACACTACCCGAAAAGTTAAACTAGAATTTTTTTTCCAGTGGTAAAACCTACTAGTCATGCAATTGAGGAGAAAAGAGCACAAACTCATTTATATGTATTTCAGTATTGAAAATACCACTTTCATCATAAAATGAGAAGAGCTCTTTCATATCCAGAGCTCTATATTAAGTAGACAATATTACATGTTATTGTTTTGTTAATATCTGATACCTAATAGGTTGTAGAAGGTGAAAGGACAAATGTTTTGCTAAATTCATAAATCATATTTAAGTTGTGAGCAAATGGAAATTGTGAATGATCTATAGAAATGTCATTGAATCAACAAGTACAGTTTTAAATATAAATGCATTGTAAAATTATTCAGCTTGGTATATTGCAAACTCTGTAATTAATGTGGTTCATACCTTGTAYGAGGCAATTACCTGTAAATTTTCCTTTTATTATTTTTTTGTTAAGTAGTCACAGAGGAAACTTTATTATAGTTTCAGTTTTATGAGCAACATTAACTTAATTAACATTAACTTAGGAAGAGCCAAGGAAAAAGGGAAATCAGATAGACTGACACTATACATATTCAAATAAAGGTGACACAACTACATAAAAGGAATTAAAGACAATGATAATAATATATGCCTGCTTAATACTTATTGAAAAAGGTAGAATGTGCAAGTCACATCAAGCAATGTCTAAAATAGCCAGATCCTTTCTAATAATACTTTTCATCTGCGTGATTAAAGGGATGTTGTACAATCACTTCTGATTGTGAAATTAGAAGGAAAAATCTTCTCAAGACAATGAACTCTAACACTGAAAAGATTTATAGTTATGGTTAATTTCTGCCAGTGGAACCAGTGGAACATGGTAGTGATATTAAAAGGTGTTTGTGTTGTTTACAAAATGAAGGCCAAAGATAAGATGTAATAAATACAATGAAATACTTCTTTTGAAGCTTCAAGTATTTTTCATGTCCTTTTTTCCAATGTTGAGAAGCAAGAAATATTTTCCTTTGTCTGTTAGTCTGTGTGTTCTTGTGCATCAGATATCTTCGTTGTGTATAAATATTTCCATATACTTGTATGAAGTTAACTTTAAATATATAACACATTCYCTGTACAGAGAATGCTAATACATTAAAGCATAAATTGAGAAGATTAATTCATAAAAATTCAAGTAATAGCTTAATTTTTCATTGAAAAGATTTTGACTAGCCAGTTAAAAGACTGCAGATAGACCTTCTCTATGGAAGGCTCCAGTCAAAAATTTTTCTGCTTTATGCCTGTGAAATTGCAAGCGTTATGCAATGGAGACAGAGACAAAGACAAGGCCATCAGCAGTTGTTGGATGAGATATCACAACTATGTTAAGGAGATAATAAGGAGACAACAATTTCATTTTAATTTTTTCAAACACGTATTTGACTTTAACTTGACTACRTCTTCAACTAGGGAAAAAGGAAACACTCAAGTGTATTATCAATAATTTAACGAGAAACGTACTTCAAAAGCCACAGTACCCAAAGTCACTGCCTTCCTTATCATGTAGTGACTTTATTTCTCAATTCAAACAGATACTGAAAATTACTCTTTGAACATGTCTTATATTGTCAGAGGTCTGCACAGCTGTAGGCTCTTTGGGAGCCCCTTGCATTACTATGTTCATTTTAAAAGGAGTTTTGGACTTTTTCTAAGTTAGAATTGATGCTTTCCTTGACAGGGGAAGTGGAAGCTATGTGGAGCTTGGAGAGTTGTATATTTTTGTTTTATCTATTTGTTGCTCCGTTACGTAACCAATGATGGTGAGTCAGAGGGTATGGAAAATAAAAATTTCCAGTCTAAGACTGTCAGCAGGGTCTCCTCTAYTGGCATTGCTCTGTTCCTTTTAGCAGTTGCCGTTCCAGCTGCTGCGGTACATCTCCCACAGTGACCTAACCCACCAGGGTTTAGTCTGTGGTTGGGTTAAGAGAGTTCTGGCTCTACATCCATGATATTTTAACCAATGGCACCCACTGCAAAAATGCTTTTAGAACATTGCCTTTGATCCCTGTGGGCAGGGACTGAAACCTGGCGTGCGTCTCAAAAGAGAGAGCGCTGGCAACAGTGTTGGAGCCACCGGCCTGAGAATGAAAAGCTGTGCTTCCTATTTGTGGCTTATGAGCAAATACTTAGTCAAAACTAAGATTACATGACTGTCATTATGTTAGTAGCCCTGATAAAGATTATAAAGGTCAAAATAGAGCTCCACATGATGGCTTTATTAAGATCAGGATTTGATTTGAATAGAACATGAGAGAGGTGTTCGGTATGCTTGCGAAAGCACCTGAATTACTGTTATAGCTGTCCTTGTCAGCCATTACCTTATTCTGTAGTAATTAACACTCTGAGAGATGATTTAATGATGACCATGARCACCATCCTGTCAAAGGTTTTTGAATCCAGCCATTTAAAATACACATCAACTCTTAAATGATTATTTAAATATCTCTAAGCAAAATATAGTAACATTATCTGATTTATTATATATTCAATATTTTTAGTCAAGAAGATAGAAAAAAACATTTTATATTCTAATTTTATGTGACAAAAGGATAACTCATATACTATGGAAAGCTTTGATGTAAAGAATAAGTTAAATAAGTTTTCTCTTATTGTTAGCAGAGATRTTACCTTTTGACCTTTCTTTTGAGATTTTTAGAACATTTGATGCTTCTGATAATAGTTTAATATTACTTTCTTCACATTGATTAAATACACTTCATACATCACTGAACAATGAGTAACATTTGAATAAGGCTGTCCAGTGAACTGCCTGAAAAAATGATAAAGTAAAAAATTAATCTTCAAAGTAAAGTCATGCCTGAAATTGAAATCTTTGACGCATACATTTCATAATTAGTTCATTCTGCTATATCTAAAATGCAAATATAGTGCTCTTAAAATAATTCAGATCTTCTTACATGGAACATTAACAAATTGTCTTAACTTCTGTATCTCTGACTTTCATGTATTCTGGAGTCATTTGACTTTGTTGTTATTTTTATTGTTAACAGTTGCTGAATTTTCTGTTTTATAAGGCTATTTAAAGCCATCCTCCTTATCTCTGGTGCTGCTCTAACATTTACTTTAGTTAGTAGGTCCACTCACATGTGAAAAGAATTTCACAGATCAAGGCCTAAGGGTATAGTCTAACACTAGTTCCTCCTGTAGCAAAGCCAGCTGAAGAAGGTGCCTGTGTTTTTCTGTCATTAGCCACTTGTTCATCTTCTGTAACAGTTTGCGACTGTCCAGCTGTCTGAGGACTGTTCTCTAAACTAGAGCAGTGAAGTTAACCTGATTTAAATAGAAGCTGTTAAGGAATTTTTAGCTTAGATCATTTTCCCCAAATAATTTATTTGGCAATCATGAGCATCAAGCAGATAGAAACAGGTGTTTGGGAGCAGGGCAAAGCCTTGTTGCCACATGGTGTGCTATTGGCATTCTTACGGTAGACACAGTGTTGTGTTTGCATTACTGAGACAATCTTGGAAGGTGTTTTCTATGTATTTTGAACTGGATGCTTTGTCAAAGACTGCCACTGAATAGGATTTAGATTGTGTAAGCTTTTTGCCGAATGCAAACACTATTTATTACATTAAACGCTGTTAATGTTTCATTTAACTCTTAAAAAAGTTAAGTATACACAAATTCTGTATTAAGAAGTCAAGTTCCTGTTTGCTTTTCTGGAATCAGAAGATCATCTGTCTTCCTTAATATAGCCAGTCCATAGACAGAAACTTGCCACAGTAAATTTCTTCACAAATTTAAGCACAGATTTTGCCTGTGTTACGTAACTGTATGCTRATTCAAAACAAAGAATCAGAGAATTCCATATTACTTGCAGTCTCCCACCTAAGTGCTGCAAATGCTGTGCATAAGCAAAAGATTGATCTTATTTTTGTTGGAACAGGTTGATCTAAACCCTGTGCCCAAATAATGATTTTTGGAAAAAAATGCTACATCTTTCTGTGTTAACATCTTATACTGCCTTACTGCAAGAGTTAGATCGCCACTAGATAGTCTTTAAGGATGTATGATTTTGTTTTCCACCACTGAGACAGAAGAAGATACTCTCTTCATCTCTTAGCTCTTACCTAAATTAACTCCTTTATTCCACAAAAGAGTATCCCTGTGGAGTACGTGGCATAGCATTGCAGTTCTGGTCAGCCAGAGTTAATTGCTAATGTCAAGGTCTTCAGAAATATATTTAATACTTAGCAATAATTGCCTTCCTAGCTACTTTCAACACTAATAGAAATTTTCATGGTGCCTGTGACAGGTAATATTTTAAAATGAAATAAAAGAAGTAACATATACAGGATTAGCATCACATAGGTCTAGGTTCAATTTCTGTTCCCCAAACAGTCTTCAGAAAATAAAAATCAGAGGTCTGGCATCTTCCATGTACAGTTGCATGCACAAAAGTACTTTTTTGCTTCTTTTGRTTTCTTGTGAGGTAGGTACCAGCAGCTCAAAACTGTTGAGACTGGAGTAGCTGGGAGCAGCAAAGCAAGTGCAGGTACCTGGGGGACTTTAAGGTAAGAAAAAGGACGTATTTGTAGTCTCTTGGCTTCTCTAGGCTTAACTTGTGTGGAAGATCTTCAAAATCAAGTTGTAGACATATGTTCCTATGTTATCAGGCTAAACTAGTTGTCAGGCTAAAACCCTCCAATGCTCTTGGTAACTGAAGGATAAAGTCATTGATGATAGTTACTGTTTTAACAATAGACAGTCACAGTGTTCATGTCTTATTTCAAAGACAATAAATCATTACATTTCAAGGGTGACAAAGACTTTAAATGAATGGTGCAGTTGCAGTGATGAGGAGACGGAAAACAAACATTTTATTTTGCCCAAAAGAGTATTACCTTGTTCTCTATATAACAGAAGTCTCCTGAAGAAAACATTAAGATTTAGTAAATGACAAGAAGGTATTTGATTCGTAAGTGTGATCTGAGCAAGAAAAATAATTTCTAAGAGATGCTCTTCATACTTACGAAACATCAGTGTTCTCATATATCCTGAGAAAAGCCATACATAAACTGATTAAAGCAAAAATCGATGAGACTTCCGTTCAGCTTTGCTACAACTATGCTATCTTACTTTTCATATCTGTTTCTTATCTACCTTAGCTGTAAATGAACATTTATTTCACAGATGCTCTCCAGCAACTTAATAAAACAGTCTTCAAGATCATAGTTGAAACCTGTGCAAAGGAGGTGCTATGAAAGTGCTAATCTTTCAGATATATGCGTATAACTTCTGTAACATTAGTAAGAGAAGAGACAAGTACATAGAGGCAACAGAAAATCAGACTGAAAAAATGTAGCGGATAGATAAAATAGATTCAGCTCTCACTTATAATGATGTACATCTAGAATAATCCTGTAATTTGGCTAGCATCTGTGTCTCAATTTTCAGGTCTTGGYTTTAGGATATAGACAAAGAAAAGGAGGTGCAATCATAATTACATTTGAAAAACCTAGAAAAATATTCCAGAGAACATGAAGTGGTTAAATGTTCAAAATTGTTAAGCTCCCATCAGTTAATAGGTTTTTGTTCATTTTAATACAAAAATACCTGTTCTTTTTTGTCAGTACTCTGGCAAAGTTTTGTAACTAACCCTTCACAGAAGGAATGAAATAGTATCTACTGACAACTTTATGTGTCTTTGTATTCATATGTAGTTTTAGAAGAACAAGGCAAGTACTGCTGGGACCAGACTTCCTGTGGACAGATGTTCAGCTACTTTTGAAGAATAAAAAACTAAAGGAGCTGGAGGAGAAAACAGAAGAAAAAAGTGGCAATGGAAAAGATGGGTTAGATCATTATCTGTAAGTTATCCAGAACAGTCATATTAACAGCTGCAATGCATAAATTTTAGCATAACAGAGAAATCTGTATAAAATACTTCAAAGGCAGATGCAGAGATTGCATACCATCATGGTATTTCTGCAGTGACTGTTCACGAAAACTGGCTTTACTATAATGAGGCTTATCTTCCTAGACTCCCCGTGTAGCTAATGCAGTAATTCAGCACCCTAAAATTTTGATTCGRCAGTGGACAGTCTGTAATAGGAACACCTTTGTTTTGCTGGTTCTAGATTAGCCTCCATAAGCTTAGCCTTTGTGGATAAAAGTTTTGCAAGCCGCAGCTGAGACTGYGCTGCTCATATTTGTAAGTAAGGGACATACTTACCAGAATTTTGCTTGTGACTTTTAGAAATTACTTGTTGTCAACCAAGCTGGCATCAATGTTAGACTATTTATAGCTCTTGCATCATATCTGTTTCACGTGCTAAGTGATATTAGTTGCATATTACTTACAGGGAATGAAATAAAGTATGACTTGGAGTCAAGGCTAGGAAGCACAGCGGAAGAGTGAGAAAGAATAAAAAAGATGAGGAGGGTAAAGTTAAGAATTGAAGACATTTTACAAGAACTCAGAAGAGTAAACCAGAAGGGCAAGAGGAAAAAGTGCTGTTGCAGGAATGAATTAAACTTGAACACTGATAGCAGATTTTTGTTTTCAACTTGTGAAATCTATTTTGCACCAGTTTTGTTGTGTATTTGTAAGAATTCAAAAGCAAAGGTTTAAATGCAGATGGTTGCGTTGGAGTCTAGCTCTGGCAAAACAGAGGCCACTGGTTCTAGAGGAAGNAAAAACAAAACAAAACAAAAAAAACACCCTCAGTCCAGGACCAGGGGATGTGAGTGTGAGGAGGAACCGGGATGAAAGGAGCAGTGTCTCATGCTTTACAGCTTGAGGGTGCAGATGTCCCCTAGCAGTATCCATAGCCACTTCCCACCACACTTCAGCAGCAGGTTGGACGCTCTCTGCTGCAGCTTTGTCACAGCACTTGCTCTTTCCTCTCCTCACCTCACCGAGCAGCCACAGCCAGACTTGGTCTCTTGGCCTTTCCTCCTCCCACGCGTGGCAGGCAGGAGCACAGCAAATTTGGCAGGATCTGCKGTATATTTGTGAGGGCAGAATGTGTCAGGCAGGAGAGGGAAAGGCGAAAATGTCCTCGGATAAGGAAGGRTCTGAGGACAATGTTCCCATATCTCAAGATTGTGTTGCCTCAGATGGAGGAAAGAGAAGAAAGACCTGCAGTCCTCTGGAATGAAAAAAGCTTTTCTATCTCTATTCCTCCRCACACTACTTGGGTGTGATTTTTCATGGTAAAACAATAATACAGTACGGCTTGACTTGAAAAAATAAAAGTGTGCAAACTAATTTGACTAAACTGTTGATAAATTAAAAGACTGCAGGGACCATACATCTTACTTAGGGTTGAAGGATTTTTATTTTGCTTGGGATTTGGTTTTGGATGGGTTTGTTGGCTATTAAAAGATTAAATGGTGACTCTAAATCTGAATGAAATGGACAAAAATAATCAAGAAAATGTTATTATATAAAAACATAAAAACTTTTCTTAGACATGATATATTAGAAGTATAGAAAGAAATCTGTACCATATCAAGAGCATGTGTTAGAATAGATTATTCTCCACAGGTTCTCCTGTATTGTAAATTCTAAACTGTTTACGCAACAGTTATCTCAGTTTGTTTTGTTATAGTATCAAGGTAAAAGGTAAGGATTTTTAAGTAACAGTGACAGCCCTAAGTGCATTGATTTTCCTCAGCAGCCTAGTGGTTAGCTGTCCCTATAGTTAATCTCTAACAACTAAAAAAATCACCYTTTGCTCAATGATGTAATTTCCACAAATCGTAACCAACCCCCATTAWTGAAAAACAAATTCTTATGCCTTATTGCAACTTTTTGCCATGTAAGTTCATTGAAATCCATGAGGCAACTCTTATGCTAAACAGGAATAGCCCAGCTTTTCCTGAAAGCATTTAAATAGTGAATTCTTAAAACAGCAGAGGTACATAGAGGCTGTAAATTCACTGAAGAAATAGTAACGCTCTAGAAAGTGGCCGCATTTACTGCATAGAGCAATAGATGGCGCTATTTTCCTAAATGTGAGGACATGGAAATACAGTATTTCATTATAAAAACAATGAAATAAATTGTATATTGACAGTTACTGAAATCCTGCATGATACTAGTTTTTATAAACTCAGTGCAGATGTCATTTATGGATAAACATTAACTTTAGGAAGAGATTATACTGTAAGGATTTAAACATAAAAACATCCTAAAACCTTTCCCTGATAAGGTCACTCCCCGAGTTTAATTACTGCATGGCCTTTGAGCTCAGAAGATGGCATAATGTGAAAGGCTCCCAGACAAACAGGTATTTTCCAAGCAACATAGCTAATATGAGGGATTTTACCTCATTAGAAAAGATGCAACACACAGGTCCGTGGAAGGTGAAGAGGCTAATTTTGCTGCTGCCTAAAAAAGACTCCAAAATTTCCTGTGCAGTGACTGTACTTGTAGTTGACCTTTGCCTGTGAATGCGAAGAGGTAGCTCTTTTCAAAATGAAAGGCCCAGCACTGACTGCCTGGAGGGCAGTGCCAAGCACGCAGTATGCCAATACAAACACGTGGCTTTGCAATACGCAGGAGAGCTGCAAGACCATGACTTCCTGAAATATTCACTGGTAGATGCTCATGTGAATTGCCATAATTTCTGCTTGCTGTCTGAGAAATTGATCTTCTAGTCAGTTTTTCTCCAGAATTCATAATTAAGAAAAAGTAAGCTTCTCCTATCTCTAAAATAAAAATAAAGGATAGTAAATCATAAATGTGACTTACTATGGCATAGCCTTCTTGCCACATCAAAAACTTCATGCTGGGTTCTAGTTCCAAGAAAGAAGTACTTATGCATTAGGATATTACTCCTGGGGGAAAAAATAAGTGTGTGTATGTATGTATTATGAAATCCTGAGTGTACTATGGAGAGTGAAAAACTTGGCATTCACTGTAGTAGAATATATGTTTCACCCACATTGCAAAAGATATAAATATGCCTTTTTTTCCTTCTTTTTTAACTCATCACGTGTAAAGTCAAACCTTAAGCAAATGCTTGTTTTCTAAAATATAAACACTCCTGGCAAACCAGTATTCATGAATTTGGTGAAAAGGATGGATCTCCAAAACATGAAAATGAAGAATCATTTAAAGATGCTGAACTAATAAAAATCACAGATCAAGTAATTACATTTTTATATTTTCTAAAGACTAACTTTTATATGTAATATTCAATATTTTAAGTTCACAGAGCATTTTATCAAAATTCAGTTCTTTATTCAGACCTCAACCAGAGCTGTCTGAAAGATTTCAGAAAGTGCAACACGAGCAGTTTGAATTTAGCGACAAGCATATAAATCATGCATTCCCAGGTCTTGTTTTGCAAGTATGGGATTCTGACCTACATGTTAGAACTGAGGTTACATTAGCAGAAGGACACCTGATGATATAAATCGCACCAGATATGGAAAGTACTTGACAAGTGAAAGTGTTGGCTCATATTTTGAGACTTAGTGTTATAAGGGGAAACTTTCTTTATTATTTTTTAGAATATAAAGGTAACCTTAGGGATTGTTGTCCAGCTGTTCATAGCCTTTATTGTGTTGGGGAACAAACTGGGCTTAATGCTTTAGTAGGGCCTCAATACTCTTTTATCATTTCCTTGCTTTAACAGTCACTATTTCCTRCAAGGATTCTCACAAATGAGTATGAAGAAGGCTAATGTACAAGTCTAATGACAGATTGCTTCCCAGGCTGACAAGGTTCTTCCCACCAAGTGAAAGATTCACAGTCATTCCGTATGACTGTTGGACAGCAATATGAAGTGCTCTTTGCTCAAAAGCTCTCCCAACATAAGGAATGTTTTTAAAATCAAAATATCATCAAATAAAAATGCATTATAATGTTAAAGGCTCTCAGACTACTATTGATATAAGAACCCAGACACTGTGTCCTTCAAAAACAAAGGGAAAAGAGCATGTATGCATCATTTGCCTCAATCACAGAGACATACTGAACATGCTTGAAATGCCAATAGTTTTATAGATTGTGGAATTCACTACTCCTCTTTTCTTTCCCTTATGAGATTAAGTCCATAGCAGCAAAATGACAGAAGATACATTAAACCAGCCAGTGGACCCATGAAGATAGAAACCACATCTTTCTGTAGCAACAGCATAAATTCCAAGTAGGTGTCTTGAGTATAGAGAAAAGTGTCTGACTCCATCAGCAGCATTCTATTTGCACCCCCTGTAACTCAAAGTTTATAGCACAAAAGATGGACTATCTTTTCAAAATTTTCTATATTTTTCTAATACACTGACTTCTTTTCATCGTAGCTCAACTGTGCAGCCAATTTTGCATCAAAACTCAAATCCAGAGAAAACTTATTTGAGTTCACCTCGTTTAATCCAAGTATAAGAAATTGTTTTAATTCACTGAACCCCCTTTGATTCTTACTCTCTCAAAAATAGGACTATATTCTCTATCTTTGTTTTTCAATAGGGTCCAATGTCCTTTTGTCTTCGTATTGTATGCTTTTGTGTTTCAGAAGCGGTGCTTCATGGCTATTATTACCAAAATACTTAATTTTAAGCTGACTGCAACTGTATAAGTTGTGTGGTGTGGGTTTTATATATTGTTTATGCAAGCAAGACATGCACAACTTTTCTTTTTGGTTTTGCAATCTTTTTTTGGAATAAGTGTTGTCTGATAGTGTGCAAAATACAGCAAGTTTCCTTAGGGGAGAGAGAGATTGTTCTGAGAAGTCAGTGTTTTTTGTGAAGTTGAATAATTTGAAATAATAGAGAATACATTACTAGATGAATATGAAACTCGAAAGTGGATATTTGGGATAATTGAACCAAAGCATTAGTGTCTACCTGTAGGTAGATATGTGATACTAACCATTCTATGGAGGCGTCTGCATAAAAATAAGCTGTATTAGGCATTGCTCAAGAAAAATATTTATATTTTAACATAGTATCACTTACATTTGTTAGGACATTGCATCAAATGAGTGACTTAAACCTTGTATTCGCAGTATGAATGCCCAGGAAGCCAACTGTGTATGAAAAGAAAGAAGTAAGAAAGCAAGAGTGTCCTGTTGTCCTTCAGGTAAGAGATTGGTGAATTTCTTAAGGCAGTATACAGTAAATATTTACATATAGATCCCTGTCCCACTTCTACTCTTCGAAGTAAGTATAGTCAATATGAGTTTTGTATTCTTTGACCAATATTTTATATATTTTGTAACAACACTAGAATTCCAAATGTTCCTTCTGTTGCAWTTTTTTAAAAAATAAAGCTCAATGAAAAAACATTTAAGTTATATTCCAGACTTTGGAAATGAGAACCTATGGCTTCACATGTGTTAGTTTTAAGATAAGACAAATGTGAAGGAAGCGTATAGATATCAGACTCTTAATCTCTTACCTGACTGATAAATACATTCTACATTTTCTAGTTTTAAGTATTTACAGTACCAATCACTTTCCTCAGTTTTTCTTTGACAGTAAGCAATGTGCTGTAGGTTAACGACAGGTTACACTAGAAATGTGTTTGCTTTTCAGGTACTTGGTGTATACTTCTGTTTGTTCATTGCAGCACTTAAACCTGGCAGTTACTGTTCTGAGTAATACTTCTGTATGTGAACAGTCCTGTTCTCGTCACGGRGAGTAGGTTGTACTGCAGAACCCCTGTAAAACTGTCCCTTGGTTTGTGATTAAAATAGTTTAAGATTCATGCATTATAATGAAAATGAACAATGTTCATCTGACTGGGCTCCTTCCAGCTCAGCCACACAAAGGTCATTATATGAGCCAATAGTTTTCAAGGATGCTGTCATTGATTTACTCATTAAATCAAACGGGAAGGCTCACTTACTYGCGCCTTCGCTTCCAGCCTTTCACTGAGCGGAGACATTATTAGGCATTACAAATTTTTGATAGAAATCCTTACTGTGCCTCAACATTAAGAACAGGTGAGCTTGTTTTGCCTGA
Source organism: Rhea americana (assembly GCF_003343005.1). Classification (NCBI taxonomy): domain Eukaryota; kingdom Metazoa; phylum Chordata; class Aves; order Rheiformes; family Rheidae; genus Rhea; species Rhea americana. The sequence goes on from NW_028185816.1 coordinate 2,995,626, forward strand.
TTGTAAATGCTTTTATTATCCTGCCCTCAGAGAGTTATTTTCAGTAACAAAGTAAAAGTATTTAGAAATACTAGAAAATACTAGAAAATAGAACATAAAAATGGATGACTGAAAAAAAAAATTGCTGAGAACAGGGAACAGAGAAAAGGATACTGAAAGGAATCTAAAATTTAAGCTACTGTGGATTGGGTTGCCATTTGAGCCAGCCCTTTTCTTTTGGGGATTCTATTACCCAGCACAAATGAAGAACATTTTAGTACTTTTTTTCTGATTTAAATTACGTCCTTTCAAAACTATCAGTTACATTTTGCAATTATATCTAAGATGACATAAAGGAAACTCCTTCCCTTTCATTTCCCTATACTGAATTAGATTCTTTAGGCCTACATACAGGTTGATAAAGGTGYGTAAATGACTGAAATGTTGTAATTTAGATGTCAAATGCCAAAAGAAAGTGTGAGAAAATGAAATGTAGWGTGTGCCTGAATTTAACTTTTAACTTCTCATATCTTTCTGTTGTCTGCTGGCTCCAGGGACAGTTATTTTCTGACCTTTTTGATGTGGAGGTTCTACTAATTTAGCTTCATTTACCTTCAGAAAAGTTGATTAACTTCAGAAGATTTTTACTACACAAATGTGGATGTGAAGGAGACTAGGACATCTGTTTCTTATGGCACACCTGTTCAGACACAGCAGAATAATATAAGTCACTCCAATTTAAATAAATGCCCTTTAGACTCATTTAGATTTACCTGTGAATTTGACTCAGTGATTTTTAAATTATGGAAATCAATCATTAACCCTTTTTTTTTGACCTTAGAACAGAGGGTTGCATTTTACAGAGTCCTAAATTCCATATGGTTATCTATTCATACTCCACAGAACAAGCTGCCAGGCGAGATGAAGATGTCATTAAAATGGCTTTTTTTGCCTTGAGGGTCCGATACTATTTTGAAATGTGAACTATATCATAAAATACTCTGATATTTTATTTAATTTTTCTTATTGTATAGTACTTAACGAGTGCTTTCCAGAGCAGAAATAGACTCATTTACTAGAGTGTGTTATACTGGATTTTTTAAAATTTCAACTGAGCAGATCAAGAAAAGAATAGCAATGTAATGTGCTTTTTTACTATATTAATAGGATCAGTAAGTTACATCTATTGCTGTTACATAGGGACATAGAGACCACAATGAATATTTCCTTCTCTCCTAGTATTGTCCATATAGCTATGCACTACTTGGTAATTGTGTAGATCCCTGGACTCTGTGAAAACTTGTGACCTTCTGGGAAGATGCAGACAAGGGACATTGTAGGCCAGAATGTCTTTTCACTATTTGTTCATTACATCAGCAAACTGTAATTCCTTCTAATCCCTCAAATTTATAATTTACTGACACTTTTATGTTTTCTTTTTGTAATCAGAGTGTATTTACTGTGGGTAATAGGAGAAAGGCCAAWTAATCTATGGATGAAGAGGGAAAGTAACATGTTTGGATGTATTCTAGAATTGCATTTTAGAAGCTCACTTGTCCATTTTAAAAAATAAAAGCCACTAGTATTGTTTTATTCAGATCTCCAGAGTCTAGTAATAAAGACAAAGCCAAAGATGATGGACGCTGATCTTAAACTTACAAAACAGATTTTCCCTGAAGCCACATTCTGTAGGTTCTCCCCTACACCTAGTAGTCATTTGAAGGACAAAAAGAGTGAGAAAAAATGTGTGTACGTCTGAAGAAGCTGATCTGTTGCTAAAGACAGCAATGCATGTTGCCACTCATTTTTGCATATCCATGCAACATTTTGTGTCGTGTCCATTCCAGGGATACATGAATGCAGAATTCAGAATTATTTCTGTTTTTAAAGAAAATACTTCTGTTGGAACAATGACAGCTTTGTCAGATAGCAAATTTGGTTTTATTTTGTGCTACACCACATTTTTTTGTTCTTTTCCCCTTAATTGTTGTTTTCCCCTTCATATTAAAATGGATTAATGTTAGAGACTTACTGGCATACTCTCCCCTTAATTGTACCTGAAATTCTTCTAGTATTAGCTGTTTAGTAAGCTAAATAATGGTAACGTTGTACATGAAATACAGGAGAATATGTTGTGAAAGCTTATTCAACTTTATCCAGATGTATGTGCAGGAATATTCATTGAACTTTAAACTGGGTATCTCATCAGGAAAAAATACCAAATTTTGCAGGACTGATATATCCTATCAAATTTTAAGAATAGCTAAAATCATGGTTCCTAGATCACCAATAATACCTATGTGCACAGCAAACATTAATTCTGTCAATACAGTTCAATAAATTGTAGTTTTGACTGAATTAGTTTTAAATTAAATTTTAGGCTTCATTTTTAAAGTTTACTATTTATCTGTTGTTGAAAAATCTGGAGCTTGATCAGACTTTCTTCTTTTCTTTGTTCAACTTACACCCTTTGGAAGTTGAAAACACCTTGCAAGTTCTGCTCGGACTGAAGTCTTCGCCCAGATTATGTCTATTCTGCATATCTCTGCAGCTGTGAGCCAGAAAGCAATAGGTATAATTTCACACAGAAATGGAGTTGGCTACTGAAGTCGGCAGTTCATCTTGTCTAAGGCGTTCCCTATAGTAAGTAACAATCCCCCAAATCAATCATAATGATTAATCACTATGCCTACCTACTCACTCCCTATTTTTTCACAGGCTTGCATATGCCCTCTAAAACTTTCCTATCAAACTGAAACCTAAGTATCTGTGTTATTACTGATAAGCCGACTAGTGCACACTCAGTATTAAAGAGTTTACCAGCTCATCCCTCCCTGGCCAAGCAATGGAACATGGCAGTTCACAAAAGTGACTTGAGGGAACCATGCCTCTGAAGGGCTCACCTGACATTGAGAGTATGGCTTGGTGGCTTGGCTTGGTCAGGAATAGAGGCTACGCAGTGTTTTTTAGAACAAATTTATGGGATTGTACAGAAACAGAGCCAATCATAGGCGACTCAAAGTAACTTGCAATAACTCACAGTGACTTCAACCTGTTTCCTGGAGACCACTTGTCTTTCACCCAAAAAGTCCATGTCCCGATTTCTCATCATAAACACCAATTTCATGTTTTTAAAAATAATTTTATCAATAGGAATTCATTATAAGGCAATTCAGGGATATCTATCTGAATATTTGGCAATTTCTGAGAGGTAGGAATTGTCCTATACTTTCCAACAGAACGTTAAAGGCTAGAGTAAGTACGTAAGAGTGTCAGTATGTCAGCTAACTCAGTGCTAATTACTATAACAACCATGTCCAGCACGTGTGCTTCTCCCAGCTCATTGAATATAGACAGATATTGAGCTGAGGAAGAAAAGCATTGGAATATCTAGTTACGAAGGCTTACAAGGCAGCAAAAATGTAGAATTTAACTTCTTTTTGATGATGGCCTCCTTCTCAACCCAAATAGACTGATAGCTGATATAGCCGATACCAGTAATATTATGCTTTCTCCAGTATTCCAAATGCCTAATCATTCAACCCTCTAAATGTATTAGAAACATGAACAGAAGAATAAAAGAGAATGGAATCTAAACATAAATTAACAATAAGGCACAGTATTTTGACTTATTAAGGAGGACTGGGAATGGCAAGTGGCATACTCTGGATCTCTTATAATTTATATTCCTTGTGAAAGTCAAGACAGTGCAAGATTCAGCCAAACTCAAGTCTGCTATCAGACTAGTTATTAAGATAGACATTTGGCACTTTGTTTTGTCAACATCTGTTCAGATGATAAATATATGAAAATGAATGAGTCACTGCGTGACATATTATTTGTATGTAACTAACTTCTTAATAGTAGGACAGGTTAAGTATGTTGGTTTTATCTGTGTGTGCCTGTGAAAATAAACTCAATTTATGAAGTTTCAAGGTAATTAAAAATAGCTAATAAAATGTGTTTTTGAAATCTAGGTAAACTTCACATGCAAAGAGAAAACAGAGTCCTATATATTACTGAAGGCAATTCAGAAATAAGAATTTAATTTCTTTTGAATGATTATTATTCTTTGCTAAGTCCTTTAGCTGCTTTCCATGTATACAAGACAACATGTCCTTACCAGAAAAACTCACAAACTGCACACCAAAGATAGAACACCAGAGTTAGTCTTGTGGGCTATGAATGAGCATTTTCAACAAAGCCGTTCAGAAGAGGACTGTGAAGGAAGAGCTGCAATCACTGGCATTGCTGAAGGAATGACTGTAAAAGATAAGGCAGGTAAAAAGAATGATCTTAAAAAGTTGTTAAATCCTTTTTTGTGAAATTGTATATAGTTTTTTTTTTTTTTTTCATATTGATATCCTGTTTTGTTATGGAGTTAAAAGAGCATGTACTGTGAGTCTTTGCTGAGTGTCTCAATTGTCACAATTGAGTTTATAGATTCTTTTCCTTGATTTTGATTTTCTTACAGAAAAATTAACAATATTAGGAAATAGATTAACACTGGAAAAACATGCTCTTTATTTTGTATTTTAGTAGCATCTTTTTAACCTTGCCTAGAAGGATAGCTCTTTTAAACTGAGAATGAATTGTGCTATATAGAGATACCACTTTGAAATGTTTATGTAAAGTTAAAGGGAACACACCGAGAAGGCCAGAATTCTACACAGTCTAAAGCAGTAATGTACCTAATTTGAAAGCATAATTAATGTCACTGTATGTACAAATTATATGAGCTGCTGCCTAACTGACCATTACTTTTACAAATTTTTAATCTATGTACACAATTGCAGTCAGTGCACAGGTTAATTAAATGCTATTGAAAATCTGACTTGGTGTGAAGGTTATGTTAAATAAATATCAGAATACTGAAAAATATTAATTGGTCAGTGTTATGTGCAAGATGATAGGTATTTTATAGTGGGCCTTTAAAGTGTTTTATATGATATTGCTGTTAATCATTTTTATTTTGCTTGCTTGATATATGTTAGTGTGTAAAGACTGATTGTTCTTAAACATGTAAAATAATATAAGAAAGTATTGGGATTGTGAATGCATTTGATATACTAGTCTATCAAGAAGAAAAGAAAAAAGAAATATTTGGAGCCATTAATTTAAAGATTCAAAAAAAAATAATACAAAGGAATTTGATTTCCTTTTCAATTCACAATTTTTGAATATCATTACTTTTAAGATGGATGTCAGCCATATAAATTCAGATTAGTTCAGAATTATGACCATCCCAAATTATCATTGAATTTAATTCCTGCCCTGTATTTTGATTTGTCTCTAGTAATTAAAATATATTTAAATTGGTAAAATTTGTAGGCTTGTATTTACGTCCGAGTTATTTCACTATGAATTACAAAGACATCAATAGGAATTCAGCTTCTAACACAAGATGCAGAATGGATAATGTTGTACGTAAAAATTGCATGTTGAACATAGTAAGTTAACTGAAAGTTTTAAAATTGTAGTCATGCCATCAATGCRCATACTGCAAACAGATGGCTCAAAAGTCAACAATTAGCACTCTGCTTCATTCGTTAAGCCAATTAATTAATTAATTAAGCTTAGTGCAAAATGGATAGGCAGTCTATGGGAGGAAAACACCATAAAGAACATTCTTCCATCTTTGCTAAATAAATAATTACTAGGTGGGAGAAGAATAGTTTTTCTGTTGTCTCTTTGTCCTTATCAGTTATACATTTTCAACTGTGTAATGACCTATTTTCACAGGAAACTGATGGGATTTCTGACCTACACTGTGGTGTAGTTTGTATTTTAAGAGTCTTCTGAAAGTGGGATGAACTAGGATCAGTCTCCACAACTTCTTTAACAAGTGCTTTAACAACTAAGCTGTAATGTTAGAGTAGAGCATGTATGCTGCCAACCGTGGTTTTGAATTAAAAGTAGTGTAGCTGTGTTGCCGCTGCTGTTTGTGCACCGCTCTCTGCTGTCCATTTGTACAAAGCACGCTGAGATGTAGTAGCACGAGATGGAGATTAGATGTTACCTCAGGACTAAATAAAGCTGTGATGGAAGTTATTTCAATATGCATATTGGAGCCAAAGTGTGGTTACTTAGGAAAAAWTTTTCTAAAAGCTATACACTGAATAAAATCAAGTACCTAAAAAGTTAAGTACCCAGTGAAAAATAGGTCACTTTCTTGGCTTATAGGTTACTTCCTTGATTTTAAATGCCTTCTGTCCTCAGCCCATTTTATGTGCCAAAACAAATGATCTTATCYGCAATTTCTGTTGAAGCTCAGTGGGGCTGAGTACCTGTGTTCTTGCTGTAACTCAGAAAATGTTCACCAGAAGTTATCTTTTAGCTCATCAAGCAATTTCTACTTTATATTTTGTTATTTCCATGCCAAYCTCATTGACTGTTCCTTTTCCGTATCCTAGTTCTTAGCCAATATTTATTCTTCCTTTCTTTGTCCATCTTAGGCAAGTTTTTCCTTATTGCAGCTATATAGTCTCCCTCATAAAATTAACATCATGTACCTCTCTTAAAAATGATAAAGTTCAAAGAAATATGATAWGGGTTGGTCGCATGGTAGTTACAACTTTGTAGGTGCCACTAGTAATAGAAGGGATTCATCCTTTCATCAAAAACTACCGATGTCATTTCTTAATCTACTACTTTTACACTTTCGTTGGCAAAGCTATATTGATGGGCTAAGAATGTATACACTTCAGATAGCTTTAATGAGAGGCGTAAATGCTAGCATGCAACTTGGAAAGTTTATAGATGGGAAAGATGATAAAAGATGATAAAAGAGAAAATGAATCCCTTTCACAAAGCTACTGCATTGGAAAGAACTGTAAGTTCCTATATCAAAAAAGAGGCAAATCTGAAAAGGGAATTCAAAACCAAATGAGAACATAAACCTTTTGTAAAAAAGGAAAAATATCAAAATATATTTTTGTTTTAAAATTTTGAAATACACAAAAGTTTGTCTGGCATTGATATGTTGTATAAAATGAATGCAAACTGTTTTCAGTGGTGCTTCAAACTAAAATGTCAGTACAGTTTTCAAACTGTAAATTTCACTTCTTATGTACTTAGTGTGTTTTAAGTGTTATTCTGCATATTAATAGGAGACAAATCATACAGACAATAAAGACATGCAGTATATTACTGTACCCTTTTGGCAGCAATAGAAAACTTTTCACTTGTATTGCAAATCCAAACCTTTTCACAACCTAAAAGTACTTTTGAGACTCTTCAATACTGCATATTAATAAAATTTTGAATTCTACATCATTTAAAAATTAATTGCTTGATAAGACACATTCCTGTACTTGTGTTCCTTAAGCTTTCAGATGAAATTCATTGTATTAGCCTTAATGATGTGGGACTTCATGACTTGAAAGACTCTCTGTTCCTTGTATACCTTGTTATACACAGAATTTAAGGTAAGATTTTGCTGGCTTCTCTAGGATTTTCTCCTAACTCATTCCACCACAGCTCCCTCAGCTATAGTTTAAAAATACAACTTGCAGAATTGACCAAATCTTCGAATGTATGTGCTGAAGACAAGATCCATGGTTCATGGTTGATAGTATGTGTTGTGAATTTGGATGATTGTAGTTGGTTGTAATTTGTATGACCTACTAATCTGTATAGTTAAATATTTTTTACATTTATTTGTGCTAAGCACAATCAGAGAAAAAGCAGGCTTAAAAAAAATAATTCCTGATATCTCCAGTTTTGTTTTAAATCTTTTATTTCTGTGTTAGTGTAGCAGTATCACCCTATAAATTGTTGAAGTAAAAACATTCATATTTTGAATGATTCAGAATCAAGAATCAAAAAGTTAGCTCTAGGTAAATTAGAGAAAAATTAAATCTTTTAATCTGCATGGTTCTGTTCTTAGTTTCATTAACATAGTCAAGGAAATATGAAATATTGTGGCACTTGAAGCTTTTACATTCTGATGTGCTGTTCTGTAAGTCATACAATGTTAGCCATACCATAACCTAATTTATAATGCCAAAATGCCATTTATAGATTTAAAAGCTGTCGTTTGCCTGCTATAAATAACCACTGCTGTCATTGAAAAGTACTAGTGAATAAATCTGAGTCTTTTAACCTCCCTAAAGCCAAGGTTTTAAAACAATGTTTACCTGGCATTATCATATCAAATGTTCTGTAAAAAAAATCAATTAGAGATTACTGAGCAATTATGCTTCCATCTACTTTTATGTACTTAAGCCAATGCAAAGGTATTAGTTTTGGTTGTTTGTTGTTAATGTTATTACACAAAATCCCTGTACTGTGTTTGAATTATGGTTGCTAGGTGTATCAGATGCAGAATTGCGATCTTGTTGAAATCCGTGGGACCTTCTAAACCTAAACAGCAAAGAAATGAAAAGATTTGGCTACCAGTAATACCTTTCCTACACTGTATAATAGAGGCACAAGTACCTCATGTGGAACACAAGTATATTGCAGAGAATACACTATAGAAATCATAGGCATGTTGTTATTTCACACCATCATCCCCTAATGAAATCCATGATTTACTGCCTGAATAGATGTGCTCCCAAATTATATAATCACCCCCTGTTGGGGAGTGTGCACAGTGGAGTTTGGAAATGCAGTGGTGGAAGATTATCCTTTGCATGAGGTTAACAAAGAAGCATGGTCTATTCCTGATTTTAGAGGTGGGGTCATTAGCGAGATGTGAATATATAATGCTGATGTTCTTCAGTTTTCAATTTCTTGCTCTTCTTGTCTTTGTACCAGAATACAAGAACCAGAATAACTATTAGGAATGTACAATTGAGTGATTTTGGATGGTAAATACATATATGTTCTTTTATATATATTATACTTAACAGTGATTCAGGTTCATGTATATCACAATACATCATCATTAAGCCCTCAGGGCAGATGAGGAACAAAGTGGCTGAATAGTTTTATGGAGCATATGAGAGAAAAGGTAACTTTTTTCCTCTGTTAAGGATCCTCACTGTTGCCAATTCTTCAGCTTTTCCCTAGATAGGTTTAATAATTTCCAGAATTTCTTAGTCTTTCCTGAGGTAATTTCTGATTCACTAAAGACCATCTTTATCTGAAAAGTAAGATTCATGACCTTAACAAATCCATTCTCAAGGTCCTTCTGTGGTTTCAGACAACACTACTGAAGGCATATATCAAAACAGAGTTCTAGCCCTGATCTTTTCAAAAGATCTTAGAAGTTTTTTGCAAAGAATTATAGTAATTTTCATTCTTGACCAATTGACCAAATAATTATAAAATGCTAGAGAGAAATTAAGACTTTCACTATACCGTATATGAAATTTTACTTTTCTCAAATTTTAGTTTAGTTTAAATGAGTTTCAGTAAAAACTCAGAAAGGTTGTTTGCTCAAATTTTATTCTCTAATTCTTTAAGATCTGAATAGTGCATCTTCTTTTTCCTTCATTAATAATGGCCCAGACTTGATGATGTTTGCATTCCCCATGCACAGCTCTCTTCTATTAGAAAGACTGTCCTTAGACATCTATACAGAGAGGTATTTTCGCAGTCTTCCTGTTCTTTCAACACGGATCATTCTGTAATGTCTACCTCTGAGGTACTGTTATTTCTGATGATTAGTATAATCTTCTTTTTGTTGTAACTATTATAACTTTTTATTTAAATTGTTATTTCTTAATATTGAATTGAATAAATACCAATGTATGTGATTTTAAGTAAACTAGTAAGATCAGAATAAAATCTTTATTCTACTGTGTTATTGCTTCTCTCAAAATGTAAGAAAAGCAGATAAAAGGAGTGAAAATAAAATCATATAAGTCTATTACTGCAGTCATAAAGAATATAAACAGTAGAAATATTTATTTTATTACAACTTTGGAAAAAAAGGCAAAGGAAACAATTTTTTCCAGAAGACAACAGATTTTTGACTGATCTAGATGGAATGAAACACAAAAGGTAACAGTTACAAGGTTGATACTAAGCAACATGCTGTTATCTGAGGTATTTATGTTACAAGGTATTATGCGATCTAAGTATTTTTGCACTTCTAAATTTGTTCCTATAGCCCAGCATTTGAATATGTTCATTTTTTGACCTAGAAAGCTTTTGTGTTATATGAAGCTGTGCCCTTATAGATACCTGGCAATAACAGGCATTTGAAGAATAGCACTGTTTTTTAGTGAATTTGTTATTAGAAAGCAAATTAAATTACATGTTTTAGCAAATAAGATATAATGCCTAGGGTTGGGAAAAACTAGCAAGCAGTTAATATTAAACTGCAGTAGATACATCTCAGTTTGAGAAAAGAACAGCAGTTTAAAAAGTACTGTTAAACACAGCTGTGTTTAATACTATGTGTACAAGCATGGTTGTGCTATAATAGTTACTCTCCAGGGACAATACTAGAAAGGAAGCATGGGCAATATAAAGAAAGTCATTTGGTGTTATTTTCAAGACACCTATTCCACTTACCCAAAAACATTTCTGTGAAAAGTGGGAAAAGGCCTTTACTGGAGAACAAAATAGAAGTTAAATACAAAATGAAAAGGACATTGACAAGGTAGGTTAGAATTTTTTTTATAACATCTAAACAGAAATTTTGTGCATATTAGCCCTTGGACTAATTCGGATAGAAATCTGATGAGTAGATGGTTTGTTCCTTTTCCTTTGTCTGAACAGAATGATATGTCTGGATTTATTAGAGATTTATCTTCCTCAAAACTTATTTTAGTCTTTGTCTTATAATTCATTTTTTACTATTTTAGATTTAATAGCCTGAAAGGTGTATTTTTGTCTTGAGGAGATGAGTAATAGCCTTTAAACCAGCTGCACTGGTTTCTGTGAGAAGCCTTAACCCGCCTGTAGTGGTGAAGGGAGAATGGACTAAAAGAACTCATGAAGAGATGAAACTCATTGATGTAATACAGCATACAGAGGTATTTCATTTCACTTTGTGTGAATGTTCCACAATTTTAAATATTATTCATGTTGCTCAATAACTTTATCAAATAATTTGATTTTTAAATACTCCAGTGAGATATTGATCAGATGAATTAAATAATGCTATATTACATTTTTTGTAAAGGCCTTAATAAGATACTCTAATATATGTGCAATTTAGGCATAAATATATTTTGACTGAGAAGAACCCAAGAATTATGACCTTTACAAAGAAGATTAAAAAATAGCCCTGTGGACATGTGCATGAATAATTACATATAGGATAGTAAAACAGGCTTGATAGTTTCAGTGCTAATAACTCCTAAGGGTAACTGTCAACACATGAAAAGAGCAAGGAGTAGAGTACTATTTAAGTCAGAGGCATTCAGAATTTAAAAAGTAATTTTCATCTGTGTGGATAAACAGTCAATATTTTAGTACATACTCATGCAGAAGATCAGAGCTTAAGGTTTAATATATGTTGCATAACTGGAGAGAATCATTTTTTGCTTTCAGAAACATTTTCATCAAAGCTACATTGAAATGGCAYGTTTGAAAAAAAATGGTGCTAATAACCTTAATACTGTGTAGCCTGTTGATGTGTTATGTAGCTTGCTGATGGTGTTGACATTATGAAATAAGGCCCAACTGAAGATAACAAGTAGTATTTTGAGATCAGATTGGAGAGGTTATCTAAACACATGTTCTACAACATAAACTGTGCAAAATACATGTTTCTATCCTGAATATGGAAGACAGAGGGAAAGCAGCAATTTTCTAACAGAGCATTGTATCAAGGAGTAGCTATTTTCTCCCATATAAGATGTGTAAGGAACCAGCCACAAAATATAAATGAATAATAAAATATCCTAACTATAGGTAAGCAATATTTGGACCATGTATTAGTCATAATCGACTCTCATCTTCACTGAATTAAAAATCACTCAATCAGATGCATTCAGCAATGTATTTGAAGCCTGCTTTTCAAAGATGCTTAAAATGGATCATTTTATTTATTTACCAAGTCTAAAATCCTGAAAGAAATCTGTGATAACAATTTTCCCTGAATATTTTTCATTACAGATATATGACTCAGAGTTGCAATTCAAAAAAAATTCTTAATCACTTCAACTGCCATCGCCCAGGGATGTCTTAATGATCAAGGAACTGCAAAAAGAATTGAGTTTATCTGAACGGTTATAAACCTGACCAACAAGTTTACGCCTGAGGGAAAACAATTGCAGAGGTAAAGATACTAGAGAAGAGATCTGCTGTCAAAAGATGTGCCTTGTGTGGCAGAGCAGCTTACAAGTCTCAAAACCCATTGGAAAAACATGGAGTTTCAAGGATCAGTTTCTTTGCTAGATTACACAGATTCCCATAGTGCTGTTAAACCAATATGAATTTGACTAGAGAATTAGTGTTTCTAGCTTTGTTTTTTCTTTATAGACACTAACTGGCATAATAACTTTATAAAATTGCATATATACATTTTATATATTATGTGGTATATATGTTGTATAATTCAGAAAAATTCAAAACCTGTTTTTCTCAGTGTGGCCTACTTTTATTGGATTCATTTGGTACTTCTTTCACGTTTACAACCTATCAGTGACCCCAAATTAGTAAGGATGTAATCATCAAATGAACAATGAAAAGAACCTTTAAATATCTTTAATAGTATCATAGAAAAAAATGGGCCTTCAGCAATATTGCCTTCCAATAGGCACTGTAGCAGTGCCTGTAGTTCAGTGATTTAGAAGGACTAGAGGCTTCTCAGCGCTCTGTGCTTGCTTGTCATTGACCCAGACGTGACTTTGCAGCTACAAGGAGTTCAAGTTGCTCCAGGTACTCTGAAGAAACAATTTAAAAAGAATTTAAAAAGAAAAATTTAAAAAATAATAACAATGCAATACTGCAAAGGAATTAATAGTAACACATGATAAGTATTTCTTAACTGACATATATCTAAGCATATTTTAAAATAAATGTAATAGAAATAATTTTTGTTTGTATGTTAACAAAAATTGCAGTTCCTTTGAATCCAGGGTAAAGCGATCGATAAGATACAGTCCCTTAAGTTATTAGTATAAAATTCTCTTGCTAGTATATTGTCTATTAATTATTTTCAGGGCCATTTTGTCTATATGATTGGGTCTATCTTGTTGCTGACTTTGTTTGTTTTATGGTCTTTCTACAGCTTTTTGTCCTCCCTCATCCCTTTATTAAGATATGTTGAGTAAAATTTCTCCATAGAGTTGAAATTGTTCCTATTTGAAGATATCTTTGTTAACTGAGAGTCTGCTGTTTAGGATGTCTCATTTTACAAAGGAGATTCACCCACATGATCCAAAAAATAAGGCAGAAAAAAATAAGTTAGAAATGTCTGTTAGAAAAAAAAATAAATTAAAATAAACTAATTACAACTTTTTTTCTGCTTGGTAGATCACATCTAGTTACAGTACTCAAAAGTATGTTAGTTCCCTGAAGTTGTGTTAGAAAGCAAGTATGACTGCTAACTGGGTTATCAGTATAAATTTTTTCTCCACTAGCAGACCACCCCTAGTGCAAGGGGGTGGAACAAGAACAAGTATTTGTTGCTGTGTACATTGCATGTAAATCAAGYGAATCGTCTGTAAAGTTAGCATCTTTTCTGACGTTTTGATCACCTCTGTCCTTTACATTGCCATATCTCCCAGTTGTTTATTCATTTTGAGGATTTTTGAAGGAGAATCCTAGCCTTTCTCTTTAGGATGTGACAGTTTTAAAATATGACAGAACCACAGGAGCAAAGGTCAATTTTTTTGTGTATCAGAATGAAATATCTCCAATATTTGCTGAATTATTACTGTATTTAATACATATATTATGGACTATAGGAACAAATTTAGGCCTAGGTCATCGGGGACACCTACACTGTCAGAGTCACATATAACTACCCTTGAAAACACTGCTGTTTTCCTCCCACATAACTTACGGTCTCTCCCTGACCTCCAGCTGCCTCCATCTCCTTTCCTGAACTACTACTACATGCATTGCCTGCCAGCCAGGTTCCGTTCATTGTTTTCTAATCCATACAAAGTAACCGAATCTGGCACAAATCTGGCAATAAGCTTTTTCCTTCTGTTCTAGTATCAAAGAGATTCATGAGAGTAGTCTCCCATCAGGCCAAAGTTTTTCTCTTGGCTCCCTCTGTTCTGCCTGCCTGCCCCAGTGAGCAGCCTTTTGGGGTTAGATTAGCTCTGACAGAGGACTTGCAGCCGACTCCAGCAGATAAATAGATTCTTTTCAGGTCCAAAATAATACTTCTGCATGTTTGCCACAATCTATCAATTAGTTTGACTTTATTCAATAGTTCACATCTCATGCATGTTAGGAATTATTGAAAAGAACGTTATAAAGCAACTTTATATAAATGTATATGTGTATAGGCATTCACACACATCCACATTTTAAGGGTTCTCTGCTTGTCTCTCTCCTGAATATAAATGGCATTGATTTTGGGAGTAGTGTGTACTGTTGCAGAACTATGATGATCCATTCCTGAAATTTGTCAAGTAATGAGTCAAGTAGATCACTTTTTAATCCAGAATGAACTAGGCCAAAAAGTCTATATGACTGTAAAAAATAAATATATATATAATATGTTATTTGAAAAATATTTACTCTTTAAAAATATTTTAGATGACTCTTTCTACAGTGGTAATTGTAATAAAATATCCTCAATTATTTCAGCTGATCCTACTTCGCGTGGATTAAATCCAAACCATTTTTTTACCCAAGCTCTCGTTAACAACTGTAGAAGGTTCCTGTAAGACATTAAGTGTGAGCCTCAACTGAAAGTCTGTGGCAAGAGGTACTATAGCATTTCTTTTACTGGAGTGCATTTTGTGTATATACACACACTCGCGAGCGCGCGCGCGCGCACACACATTTAAGTTTATGGTATGTAGAGACTTAGTTTTAAGACTTTAAGTCCCTATATCATTGCACATRATAATTGTCTTCGTATTTTCTTTATTTCAGTTGTTAGATAGCTGTACCTTTCAGCTAAGTGTGCAGCAGCCTGCTAAAGCTCTATGTACGCCAGACGGTGAACTGCTCAAGTCACATACAGAGAGACATGGTTCTGTTTGTTTCTTCAGGAAAACCTTTTATGAGTAGCGAAGGTAATTAATCAGATGTACCCACTACAAAAATTGAACAAGGTGCCAAGTCTTGCCAGATGGCCAATACATGTTATTGAAAAAGAATGCACTACAACTTAACTGTACATCGTGGGTAAAATCCAAATCCTTTTGAAGCGCAGACTTCATCTACATTTAAAATATCAGTAAAACCAACCCACTTTTGTATAAATCTCTCTTTCTAATAAAACCTTTTTTTAAATTTATAATTTGGTTTAAGCCATTGAACTTCTCCCCAATTTTTATTTGACCTTTCTGTTTTCCTTTAATGCTTATTTCTGAGATTATTGATATTTGCATGATAAACTACCTTATTGCAAGCTATTTATCAATTTGGCTGCTGATCTCTAAACTCAGTTTCTATTGCCTTAACTGGATTGAACATYGGATAAGACAAACATTATAGATGAAGGAAGCTGTTTACTGTATGATTCCTTAGCTTTTGAAAGGCAATACCATCATTCATCAATTTGGATATTCTTGAATTATATCRTAATTTGACTTAATACAGAAATAATGAGAAACTGACTTGACTAAAGGATGCATGCTAACCTTGTTAAATAAATAAATAAATATAGGAATTAAATAGGAAGTGTCAYAGATATTATAACAGGTTTCATTTATGACTTCTTCTCTCATAAAACGAAATACGTTCCTTGTAACTGAAATGCGGGTGATAGTCCTTGTTTACCTTCTGCATCACAAATCCTATTTCAAAGCACTACTGTATGAAATTCACTCAAAAAAAATAGTGAATTAAATGACTGGATGTGAGGAGCACAAATGGAATTGCCCCCTCATTTATTCAAGACTTAACATTATAACCAAGGTAAACTGGTGTAGCTAACCACTTCTGACTTGTGTAAATTGATATGGGATGGAGCTGTCATCTGCTAATCAGATTAAGTCCTTTCTTTAGGCCATTTTTAATCCAAGTTCTACCATGCAGTTTTACTTTAGGGGAAAATAAACTGCTTGATGTTCAGCTAGTAAACATTGATTCAATAAAATGACAAAAAGATAATCCTCCACTGCTAACCAAACATTTTAGTTGTAGCATGTATTTTTGTGAATGCCCTTTCATTTGTCCTTTACAATATTTTGAATAGTGTAAGTAAAAAGAGACCCAATCAGCTAGATTGCTTTAAACATGAATTTAATATAATAGTGTGTTTATTCTTTTAAAGTGCTGTGGTACAGTAAGGCTTGGAACATCCTAATTAATAATACAGAGACGTGCATATAGATTGAAAGCGAATTATTAGGTGCCTTACAAGTTAGACTCTGATTTAAGAGAAGTAAAAGTTTACTGTCCTATTTTGCAAATGAAATTGAAGGAACCCATTCTAGAAAATGTAGGAAATAGAGTAGCAATAGCTACAAAATCTAGGGAAATGGACTGATGCTTACAATGTTCAGTAGCTTCACGGAGCTCTACATTGTGCTCAGACCTAGTTTTTGAACTTTCACTCATCCTAAATTATCAGCAATAGTCCTCAATTATCATTTCATTGCTATGTTACTGTGAATTCATTTGCATTCTTGATGCATTATGGTTGTCAGCATTTTTTGAGCTCACTGCTTTATACCTCAATTGGTGGCTTACAGTTTTATATCTCCCTGTTTCTTCAACCTCTATAGCTTATAATATTGCAATCTCCCTTATGCTAACTTAAATCTACCTAATATACCARTAGAGCTTGAAATCCAAAACCTGATTATCTTTCCATTTTTGCAAGGGATGAAATGATGATCCTCTTTTGAGGGGTGATGAAGGAGCAATAGCAATAATCCCAGCTTCTTTAGGATTCCACCAGAGCTCCCAACATTTTGGGAAAAAAAGGCAAAATCAGAACAAACCATATGACAAACTGTTTATTTCTGAAAGTGATTTCATGTGATCTGGAAGATGTTCGAGCTGTCTGCCATGTTATCTGACACAGATATCGTATGGGCCCTCTGTTGTAGCTGTTTCAAAGAGATGATTGGTGTTAGGGACCAGCATGAGTGACCTCGTAGGAAAGAGTTGTAGGGTAGGACCAAACAACACTGAATGCCTTCACTCCTAAATTTGGACAACTTTTCCATCTTATATGGCATGAAGAGCCTTATCTCCTTTCCTTTTCAAGCCCTTCATATGTGAGAAAACAACAATTTAGAAACTTCAAAAGTCAACTTGATCTGTTTTTGTAATCTTTTCTACCATGATTTATTTCTCTTCATGCATGCAGCTTTCAAAAAAATACAAAGTTGGTTAATATTAAAATGATCCATATGAGTCACACTACCAATCTGAAATCCTAATTCATTTCCTTTAAATTCTATAGCTGATTTTAGTTTGTAACCTGCAGGCTAGATAGTTTATGTTAAAATGCACTGTTGATGTTTTATCCTTTCCTCTTCCTGTATTTATCTCTGTGTAATGCTATATGTTACTGGACAAATACAAATTCATGGCATATAATAAATACAGCACTTTTATATGTCTTGATTTTCAAAAGTACAAATTTTAATTTTGTTTTTTTTTAATGTTTCTTACAGCCATTAAGCAGCAAGTAGAACTCAGCTGTTTATACCAGATCCAAAAAAGCAGCAAGGTTCAGCTGCCACAGAGAAATGTTAACGTCCAGGTTGTATGATAGAGACATTTTACACAAAATCTAGGAAAGAGATGTGGCTACTATTTTGTTTTTTTAATTAGATGTTTTTCATCCTTATGGTAGATCAGTGATAGCTTTATGTAGTTCATGTGCTATACCCTCTTATTTCACAAGGAAATACAGAACGGACCTCTAAAAGTATTAAGAAAGTGAAATTAAACACCGTTGAAAAGTTTACCCTTGAAAATCAGAGTAGCACACCTGGTAATGAAAGATTCTTCTTTGATTTTTGATAGAAATATTTTTTTCATTCTGTAAAACTATCAAATGCATCAAAGTTTTATATGCATGATGATATCCAATCATTTCTTTAACAGACTTCAGTAAATCTAAAGGAAATTTCACTGATAATGTTTTGGAATAAATCAACCTTCGTGCAGTTCTTCCTCTAACCGTCATACTGCCTTGTCCTCCCCTTATTGTGCGTCTTAGGAACTTGTCTTTGTCATCTACTCTGTAACTGACTTCCGGGGACTGCTGCCACTTGCAATATTATTGTTTTAATGCAGTATAGGTTGGCTGCATGTCAGTAAAAATTAATGAAAAATCTCAAAATAAATAAAACATAAGAATCAAAGAAGCTCTTCAAATAAAGGTATAAAGGTATAAAGGATTCTAGTATCCAGTTTCTCAGAACCATATGTGAAACTGAAAATGCTTGAGAAACTTATTTTAATGCACTAATTGATTTTAAAAGCRTGTAAATGGGGAGTTATATTGAGTTAGGATTAATAATCAAAAGCTCACTTTTACTAGTTCATTGTCCTTCTCTTCCCTTATTTTTTCAGCTCATCCACAAGTAAATTGCAGGCCTGCTGAATGGATCTCATTTAGTCAGAATGCTTGCTTACAACTCTAACTTACTTTCTCAGAAACCCTGGAAAATAACATTGGTGAAAAGTTTGGTTGAACTAGACTAAAATTTTATGTAGAAATGAAATCCCCAAACTCTACTTCTCTACCCACCCACCAAGACATGAGCTGTGGTAATTCCTGCTTTGCTAAGTCTTGCAGAATACCATGCAAGTATCTCATTTCCAAATTCATAAAATCATCCCAGCTGTATGAAATAATACTTCTGTTTGTCCCAGTGTGGCTAGAAAGAACCCAGAGCCTGCAGGATAACATCTGCTGGTTCTCCTAACTGAAGTTTTCTCATTTCTTTAAATCTCCTGTTAATATTCTGAAATAAAAAATGAAGTAAAAATGTTTGCTGTAGGCAGATCTACTCTACCCCACAGTTAAGCAAAATGTAATTCTGCATAACTCTCCTGCATATTATCCTCTAGGTAAAAAGAAAAATTATCATCAGAGTTCAATATTTCACCAGAAAGATGTTTTGAATTTGTTTGAACAATAGGACTTCCATAATGACATAGACAAACTTAAAGGTAAGTTTATATTCATTCTTAAGTGAATACTTGTTAAGTAAGTTACATATTTTTCCTCTCAAATGCTTCAATTATTTTGGTGTGAAAATACTCTCTTTGGTTAAACCTTACACTTGTGGATATGATTGTCARACACCACAGCTTTTTATCAAAACTTGTAATTTCTGGAAAGCTTTTAAAAATTTCAATCAGCTATTACAAAGCCACAGATCAGATTTCAGGATTTTTAGATGAATGAGAAACCATGGTTATTATTAAACTGGAAAGGTACCAACATCTCTGAACTTGACAGCATCCCATAGAAGATATATTTCCTGCTGCTACAGAAACATTAAGGTGATCCAAAGGTAAATCAGCAGTGACAGATCAGTGACCATATTGCACACTCAGCATTCTCAAGAGAACCCTATTTGTCTGCGTAACTCATGCTTTTCTTGCCTAAACACTTTTCTTATCCATAATTAACGTGAGGATTTGATAACCATAAAGTGTTTATTTGCAAAGTGTTTTCAAGCAAAATAAAAATAGCTCATGCTGTGACTGCCTTCCTTTCTGTGACTGGCCTACAAGTTTGGACAGAGCAATACATAAATTAAAGTCTCTGACATTTTAATGTTGCTGTAACAGCTTCAAAACAAAATACATTTGAATCAACTACAAAAGAAGCCAAAATATGCTTTGCAATACTGCCAAATATGCAAAATACACCTCAAGCATTTGTTATTTCTCTGTGGACTTTATATGCTTATATTTCTATTGATAGTTGTAGAGCTGCTCCATATAATATATTATCTATAGACTATACTTATAAACTATACTATCTCTATATAGTAAATATAATACAGTGTATATAGAACGTATACTATATATAGTGTTTATACATAGTGTAATATAGTATATACGTATTGTATATACTATATATTATAAATATTAAAATATTATATATTAGTATATAATATATATTATATACTCTATACATTATATACACTATATTATGCTATATATTATTAGTATACTCTCTATAAATATATAATATATAAAGAATAAAAGTCATTTATAATTATAAAAACATTATGGATAGCTTTATGCCAGGACCTTCTTTCTTCATGTTCTTCTAAAAGAGACTATATGATTACTTACAAAGGGGCAGAAGCTGTACTGTTTCCTTAAAAATCATATGTGTGTTGGGACAGTTTCCAAAAATAAAATGCTAGCATCTACATGTGCACTGAAATAATATTAAAGTTAAGAAAATATTCTTGATCTAAAGTACTCATTTCTAGTTTTAGTTTAAACAATGTCCAGTTTAGGAATATGAAAAACATTTACTGCTGTTACGACATAAAAATGATTATTATCATTTTCCATTAACACCCAAACTCTCAGTTTACTTCTGGCTCTTACTACCGCTGTCCATCTCTGCTTGAAGAAACAAGGGAAGCAGCAGATGAGCTCACTGTTTTGTGACAGATTGCTTAATATGTGATTAGCTGATTAGCCAAAGAATTGATAGATTTCAGAATCTGTACATAAAGTCTACAGTAATTTTACTATGCTTTGTATCATTTTGGAAACAACAGTTGTAAGCAAAGTTGAGACAGAAGCAGAAATGGGGTTGGTAGAATGATTATCACACATACAGCAGCTATGATAAAGTCCACAGCATGCAGGTGGCAGCAACATGAAAACCACTATATTCTCAAGGATTTGGTTTACATGGTATCAATACAGAGAAGGGCTTTCTCTATAACTACCAACCATGTTCAAACTTGAGAAGGGCTCAGTGCTGAGGCCCTCATCTAGCAAAGCTGTGTTTCCACTGTGCAGCACGATGAAGTTAACCTCTGATACTTTGCTAAATTAAGGCCTAAACCTATTACCAACAACTTATATGAGCAAGTAGAAAAGCATATTAGGTGCAACTTAGATAACAATCATAAGAATAATGAAAAGATCTTTTTACATCCAGGAAAAACAAGAAAATAAGAAAAACACTGCTATAAGAAGTAATATAAAACCAGAGAGGTTCATATATAGTAAAAGTTAAGAATTCTTATAAATTCTGAGGAAATATTCCATCTTCTCTAGCGAAATAAACCTGTCAGAGTCAGACAAGATCCAGCAGAATCTTTAAGAACAGCTGTATCTTTATCCAACTTGAAATTCCAGTTGTCTTCACCTGGACTATTTTCTGAGTTCTCTGATCAGAATAGAGGAGATGATACAAATCGGTATGAAYGACCCACCATATACTTTTCCGGAGTGAACTACATTTTCAGAATATTCCCAAAGTAGTATTTGAGTTCCACCTAAAGTCAGGAGAATGTCTGTAGTCATTCTCTGCAAGCTCTTACTGACACATCAGCCTAAGGAAATGGTTATCTCTGTGCATGGATTGTTAATGAGGATAACAGGTGTGCTATAAGATCATTAATGCAGAGCCTTTTTGACACTGTCGTCTGTGCATCGAGGCCAAGTTAAGCCAGAAAGAACTCTATCCACACATTCACCAGTGGTAATGCTATTGCAGAAGAATCTAGGACAGATGTTGCACCAGACAGAGCAGTCCTGCCATAACAGGAACTTTTCACATTGTGTCTCTCCTTTCTCTTCTTCCCTTCAGATTTTCCATATCCTTGTTTAACAGGACTGACATGACACGAGGTGTATTCTGTTCTCTATGAAGAAGGGTTTGCATATGCTCAGGTGAGGTACTATGAATGGGGAAAAAAACTAAAAGAATTGTTATTTGCAACTTCTGCTTTTTAGGGATATTGTAGCAAAAGAATCTACAAAAATGCTATGTATTCTTATGCAAATATTAGTGGTATCACTAGAGCACAATTAATTTTAGCATCACATTTAATTAAAATTCCAAACCCTCCCAGTATTCTCCTGTGAAGGAAAAAAATGACTCTGAGCTAAGTTCTGTTTCCAAAAAAATAGAAAGAAAACTTGACATTATCCCCTTTAAGGATTAATCTTGCTCTTATGCATTATTACTAGATCCTAAAAAAAAAAAAAAAAAAAAAAAGAAAGGTAACGATACTAAATTAGGTGACTTGAAAGGATATAAAATACATCAGTAGACTCTTCTTTAAAGATAAGAGTGAAAAAGCTACCATGATCATACCTACAAGGAAAAAAAGGTATAACACTAAAAAGTTACCAGTTGAAATTTTACTTGACTTTCTTCCTTTGATGGACAAAAACCTTTTGAGATGAATATAGACTTAAAAACACTGAAATTATTTAAGAAATATAGTAGAAGACTTAACCTTTTTGACTTCTGCGGAATGTCCCAAAACCCACAGAAAATGTTCAAGGCAATTTAGTGAAATGAATTCAAAGCACTAACATCTCATCTGCAACTAGGAGTTGAAATAGGCCTTTTATTTGAAAAGTTCTTTCTCATTCCGTTTCACCATTCCTCCTCTTTCTTTCTGTGACTTTTTATTCTACCTCTTCAGTCATTTCCCACATCTTTCCTGTCTCACATTGTTGTTTCCATTGGGGCTGAGTCAATCCTTTCTCAGCTGCAATTCCCAACAGTGAATGAGGAAATTTTGCTTGTAGAAATGCCATGTCAACAGAAGATGGGACTATTCAAATCTTGGAAATGCCACGCAGTAGAAGATGAAAGCAAAACACGATCAACACCACCCAAAAAAAGATTCTGTGCCCATTTTGTGCCAACTATGAATACTAATTTGAATATTGGTTACTGAAACTGGGAAAAAATGCAAACTTAAAAAGAACTTCCTCAGTTATTTTGAGGTAGGTACTGATCGTGAATTAAAAATTTGGAAAAAAACCCAGCTATGTTAAATATTATAYCTTACATTTGCTTAACAGTTGTAAACATACTTAGGTTATCACAATTACAAATAGTAGCATAAAAATTTGCTCAAATAATAATATAGAGTGAAATAAAAGTGTCATATGTTTCCATACTCCATTGTTAGAGTATCACAGTTAATGAACTGAGAGCAGTATTTTCAATAGTGTGTCAGCTGAAATCGGAACTCTGGTGTTAGCCACTATCTATTTACAGTAAGAAAATAGTTTCTGTCTTGAGGAGCCTGCARTATAAGGGCATAAATATTTTTTATATTTAATTTAGTGAAAAGGAAAAAGGATATACAGAAACAGAAAAGCACTTTAATGTGCATTAAACCTATGATCATTTAATGAGGAAACCAAAGTTTAACAAAGAGGTTGTTTACTGATAATCAATTACTGATAACTGTGTTGATGATATTTATTACAAAGATGCTGTTACTTACTACCAAATTGAATCAAACTCAATTATTATAGAGTCTAAATATTCAGATAGGTCCAAATACAATTGATTGGATTACCATTATTAGAGCTTTCACTTTAACACAATTTAGTCATGTCACCTCCTTGTAAAAGGCTTTCTAGCTTATCCCCTTTGACCTTTTCTTGAATATACAGAATAGATTTTAAATCTGCCAGCAAAATAATTAAGTAAAAACATGTGAAGGAAAATATTTGGAGGGATGCAGAAAAATGAAGTCAAGACCTCTCATGAGAGAAGAATGAACCAATTCKGTAGCTCAGCTGGATCTAGACTTCACTTTCTTTCATCCACTGAGCACTTCAAAAGCATGTAACCCAGTTCCGGATGTGCTCTACAGGTAACATCTGCAAATAACATGGGCATCACTGAAAAAAACAGCTATGGTTCTTTGTTGTGTGCTAACTGCAAAGAGTTTCCAATTAGGATTACAGCTCCTCAAGACAGTACCAGCAGCTTTCTGGGTGGTTAAGACTTCAATTTTAATTGAACTGCCTTTAGCTGGTGATAAAATCTGCTTTTTTAAAGAGGCAAACTACATGGTTTCAGTAGCACGTTAAATTCAAGTTGAGTATCTATTAAGGATAATTACATGGACTGGGGTCTAACTGATTTAGTTGAAATGTATATTTTATTCAAAGTGTTAGAAAATATAATTACTTTATTTATAGTATCCTGCTTTTTTCCCTTTCCTCTTTACCCCCTCCCCCCCATTTTTTTCCATCTTTTAATCATCATGTTCTTTTAATATGTAAGAAATAAGACAGGAGATCTAGACCAGAGATCATTAGAGTTTTTTCCAACTTCCTATACTACAAAAGAAGGAGCCGGGAAAGTGTATTTTTCAAAATAGYAAGTAAAGCATATTTTTAAAACAATTACTCTTCAGGAATAACATGGCAGTCTCTAAAGAAACGGAATCATTCCATTAAGAGAAACACATAGTGCAGTTTTAAATGGAAGTATAAGATAATCTTYGGAAAAATGCAAGCAGTATATTCTTTACATCTCATCATATGAATGAAGCTATAACTATTAAAGAAATAAACATCTTAATTAAAGAGGTAGTGTAAGGATACCTTTTAACTATTTCAARTTATTTTTAAAATTCATAAGTTATCATTGAAACAATATAAAACTTGCTACAATTGCATGTGGTGTTGTTAATGCTGTTAGTGTTAAGAATTCCRTCTATCTCTATCCAGCAAAACTGGTAAGCACAACTTTAAGTAAAGTATTTCCTCAGATATTTTTATAATATCTATAAATAAAATGGTCTGTGGAGTGGGGATAAGCAAAAAAGTATGTCTGCTTTCTGTCTACATCACTGTGCAGGCATGTCTAACAGCAAAATAATCTGCCTGTTATATCAAAGTTCACTAGTCCAAGGGGTTCCATTTAGCATGGTGAGAAAGTAATTATTGATCTTCACTTGCATGAGCAATATTCAGAATGAGGGAAAAAAAGATTTTTAAGAAGTGAAGGAACAAAAACTATCAAGTTCAGCAAAAATAAACAATTCTGCAAATTATGCACATTCTCTATCAAAACCATTTCAAAGATCAGATATTTCTATCCAACATAACCACCAGTTAAAAGTATGACTGATGATCCAACTTCTAGCAATCTGTTGTAATCTTCTCAGGACAGAAGTGTTCAGAGGAGGTACCTATTAAGTCAGTCTGAATGCACATGAYTAGTATACAAGAGAGTTTATTTTTTTAGAATCATAGGATCCTTCCAAAGTTCTTATCTCAGATAATAGAGTATCCGCCACTCAGAACTACCGCTGCATAAGGAAAGTCAGACTGCTTTTACAGCCCTTTTGGGATGCCAGAGGAACCCAGAGTTAAGTTGTCCATTGTAATAATAAACGAGAATAACAAAATGTTGAAGTTGCCAGACAATATTGGTAACGATTCCTAAACTTTTTCTAGACTGTTTCTATCTCCTTTTTTTTTGTCTGCCTTTTTTTTGCTAACAGTCAAGTTTGATGTTAATGAAAAAAAAAAGAAAAAATCCCTATTATGCTATGAAGAAAAAGTGAATGCCCTCAAGTGGGGAAGGAAGACTTGTCAGTCAATCAATTTTCAGGTAAACCTTGCTTGTCTAACACTTTGCAGCAGAGGAATGAATTTTTATTGCTTGATCAGATAGTTCAGATTCCTGTTCATTCTTAGTAAAGACCCATTTTATAACATTTATAAAACTTTATCACAGCTATAATAATAAGATTAGATTTTGTAATTCACATCAGATCTTCAGCAAACTGCATCTCTCTTAGCTTTAGGAATATTATCAGACTATRCCTCTATTCTGATAAATTGTGTGTTTCTTCTAACTTGTCTGAAATTTAAACCTTTATCTTTGCTTGGACAGATGAGCTTTTTGGCAATCATTAAATAAATTGCTTGAGAAAACAATAAAAATGCACAAATTATGATTAGTTGATGTTATAAGTCAGTTTGAATTTACAGACACATTTGTCCAAGTGACTTAAATATTAAGGTAGGTCACTGTTTAGCTGGTGTCTCCTGAACTCTTCTGTACAACTGACAGGTTTTAGGAAGCTAGTTGCAGTTCTTATGCATGTATACAGAATAGCTATGAACAAGCATATTTTCAGTTTATCTCAATAAATAGCTGTGAATTGTGTATGTTCTGAATTAGGTGTACTAAATTTATTCTAGAGATTACAGAATTAAATAGTAGTAAGTGACTGGAAAATTAGGAAGCAGGTATTCGCAATACTTAAGCACACGTCTGCCTGCAGTACAGTTGACAGAGATTCCTCAAGAGGCAGATTCGGAGTTTGGAGCCTAGTTTAGATTCTCCCAACTAACCCCTGGGAGATCCAGGCTCTATTTACTGTACATACAGCCTAAAGACATCAGCCTCATAAATTAGATTTTTCCATTTGGTACCTAAACCTAGGCAGTAAAAAATTCTCCTCACAATGAATTTTCAATGAGTCATCT
The DNA here is from genome assembly GCF_003343005.1 of Rhea americana. NCBI lineage: Eukaryota > Metazoa > Chordata > Aves > Rheiformes > Rheidae > Rhea > Rhea americana. The sequence continues at coordinate 3,022,077 of NW_028185816.1, forward strand.
TGCAAATCCTATCTAGTGTTTTGAAGTTGATTATAATCATTTAAATCATCTATTCTAAAACACATGTATCTTCTGAAAAAGTTCTAGATCGGAAAAATGCATGTAATTAGACTGAATTATGTAATTTATCTAGTATTAAGAAGCTTCTGTAATTAAACTTAGTTTAATATCTTTTGAATTACTTCTAAACTACTGTTACTGTTGGACTAAAATGCACAGAGACAGCCTTGTGAGAATCAGTAGTAGTTTCTACTCCTGCCTATATACACCACTGTTTTTCCTGAGCTAGCTAAAAGAATCCAAATATCTGAAGAATCATTGGCAAAGAAATGTAAGCATATTCTTGCTGTAAAGTTAAAAAATGCATTTCATTAAAGTTATAATCAACTTCATATCCAAAAGAGCATTTTAAATTTAGAGATACTAGGGAAGATTCTTAGATGAGGTAAATTAAAAATGCTCCAATTAAGTCAAACGTACTATTACTTTAAACCTTGTCATTAAAGAAAGAATTTGTTTCAAGCTGTACTTATGTAATTAGATTTCTCTATTATACAGATTCTAGGATATAGTTACCACAATATTCTGAAAATTCCTTCTCTGCAGATTGTCTCTGATTTTAAAAACTCTTCTTCAAACTCAAACTGTGACTCATCAAATGATTTTTTTCTTCTTTCAACTTTCTACTATTCACACTTGTTTTTTTTTTNACCTACTGGTCACATTTCCATGACAAAGTCTTACCCCCAAATTTACTAAAATCATAAGGTTATATGAATGGATTAAGGGCTGTTTTTCTCTTGAACACTACTATTTTTGAGAATAGATTRTAGCCAACTTCATGTTGTTCTGACRAGTTATGGGTTACTTTTTTAATTATTTAAGATAATTTTTCAATTTTTATCGTAGTTATCATCATTTAAGCATTGAAGCTATTTATGTATTTATGGTACAATGGAGTCCCAGCAACAAATGCAATCTTGAAAATAACTGTCAATTTACAAAATTCATGTTCTTGTTTTCTCAGAAGTAATTAGAAGTTTACCATAGTCCTTAAAATTTTGTTCACTGCAGCTCATAGATGAAGGATGCACAAAACCAGTTATCCAGGGAGAAATATAAAGAGAATTATTTCCATAACCCATACCTGAAGTCATTTATTCTCCAAATAGGACTGGCTATTTTAACTGATTACAGTTAAAAGTTACAGCTCAGTTATGCCAGCATCCTCCATTGCTGCACAAAGAAACAGCGTAAGATTCTGGATAAGGATTATCCTGATCAAAAGAAAGAAAAAAGAACTAAAAAAGTAGCAAAGAGGAACTTAGACTCTAACCCTTTTCCCTACTGTGTGAAAACATATACTGAAGGAGARCATATCCAAGGGTAACACTGAACATTAGAATTTGAAAAATTAGGATACACGCCCCTACATTACTGGATGTTCAGATATACCTACTGATAACTGGTTTCAGATCACAAACTATTTCTCCAGTTGTAGTTCAATATTCTTGATCTAATTCATTTGTTTATTTTTAATAGAATGMTACAGAAATATCCACAATTTTATTTTCTTCTTAAATTATGAGTTATCTCAAAACCATCTATTATAAGAGAATAATTTTCAAAGTGCAGCATGATACCCTTAACACCAYACTCCGAAGAACTGGCTCCCACTAATATGGCAAAATTCACTGTTGTGGATAACAGATTTTGAGAAGAGGCCTGGAATGTGGTAAGGGAATAGCCTAGCTGATTTTATGCATTAAGAAAAAAAATGTTAATATACTTCAATGCAATTTTTAGCATAGGCTTTATAAAGCTTTTCTGAATACTCAAAGGACTTGGCTGGGAGCTATGATTCTCCAGCTTGTGTTATTTAGTATGATTTAAGTAGACATAAATCAATAGGCTAGAAATGTTCTGTTTTGATTTAAGTAGTTTTGATCTCGTTAGTCTAGATTTTGGTAAAAGTTTAGAGGGTATATTAGAAAAAGGCAATTACAAGGGAACAAATAAGTTCCTAAAAGTCCCTTTGATTCTTACCATGTTAGATCTCGTTACTGAAAGGATTGGAAATTTTTTTAAAAGAAAAATGTTAAACTTGATGCCCACAGTGTTCTATGACATAGATAGCACCAAGTGGACAGTGGTAAGTCTCTGATTTCATATTATTGTAAGGTGATTGAAGTTGATGTGGTTATTCTAAAGTAACTGAGAAGCAGAGTATGCCCCAGTCTTTTGAACAATCTGTTTTAAAATCAAGAATGACAATAGTTTTAATAGGAGGCTTTTCTGTAATGAAACATAGTTTGGATTATTCCAGAAGGTTGGGCACTCCGATAGACAAGATTTTTCCTAAAATATCCTAGATATAAAACTGTWAACATTATATAGAGGTGTTAGGAAATACGACATCCCGGTTTAGAAAACTGGTAGTCTCTTACTCGGTTTAAAAATAATCTCCTAGTAAAAGTGTGGGTAGAACTTTTTACTGCCCTGAGTCATGTGCAGTGAAGAACACTTGTACACACACTCAGGGATCTTCTCCATGTATTTGATTTACAKCAGTTAACCCAAAATAGTTCAGACAATAACTTCCACCAGAAAGTGAATACAGGTGCATGTACTGTTTATATATGTCCACCATATGCCACCGAGACTTGTTTCAGAATCTGAAGGCAGAGCTATTTCTAGCTTCTTTTTATACTACATAAGACAGAGTACTGAATATAATAATGTCTTTGCTACAAAACTGAGCAATGTATTTKTTATATCGTGATTACATGATTATTACTTCTAGTGAAAATTAAATTTGGCATGGATGCAAGAATTATTTTATTATATGTACTTTGCTTTTTAATTTTATTTATTTTTTTCTTTTGAGATGGAGCCTTGTAAAGCTTAAGTTATAATGCCTTAGAAATCCTATGACAAGCTATAGAAGAATCCTAACTAATTCCTGTTAAAATAAATTGATTGAAATCCCCTACTAATTTCAAGGGAATTGATTCTGGCTCTAAATGCAAAGTATACAATATTTATAATAAAAGTAAAAAGAAGTAAAGAGTGGCAGAAAGCTCTGGTGTCAAGGACCTAGCAGTCAAATGAGAGCTGAATTACCCTGATAATATGAGTCTGGCTCACGGTTAAGCAATCATTTGTACCCAGAGTTACCTTAATGCCCTTGATATAGTGAAGTATTTTTTTACAAAAGAAAGTACTAGATTTGTTTATGGCCAATGAATTGGTGAGAACAGGAAGATTTGAAGCTTGCTGTTAAGCGTGTACCTATCTGGATTTCAAATGTTTCATAAAATTCATTGTTTCATAAAGTTTAAATGCAAGATCAGAAAAGTATCTATCAGAAAAGAGTTACAGATCTGATTAGTACTATACTAATACTAATGCTACATACAACCTGGTGAAATAAGGGGAGCAAAAGCAGTTCCAGTTAAATAAGCTCATACTGTGTAAAGTATGTGTGTACGTCCTTACAGAATCAGGGTCAGAGTTTAAAGCCCAAATCATGAATTAAACAAATTTTGGCTAGCTACCTGACTTTCTAATAGATACAGCTTTCATCTCAAAATCCCTTATGTGCAGTGATCAGTGCAGGAGCAGTGTTAAAATACAGGAGTCAGTGCTGCCAGGTGGCAAGGTGTTTGACATAATCTGTTGGATTTTTGTACTTTTACAGTATTTGAGTACTTTGGGAAAACTAAATTCATGCAAAATATTAAATGCAAAGAAAAGTTCCATGCCATACGAGGCCATGGCTTCTTGTGCTTCTTTTTTCTTTTACTTAAACCATCAGAATGATTCATTTATCAAGTTCAAGCAGAACTTGAACCTTTCCTCATCATTCCAGCTACCCTGGTCTAGTGTCTGATTCTTCAGCTCTTTAAAGAAATATAAAAATATTAGCATACTGTCATGTTTGTACATCTATATGTAACGGAAATTCTTAATTTTATTTGGTCTATATAGTAGCTTTAATTCTAAGCTGCCATTAMAACTGGTTTCTGATCATAACTGTGGCCTTTTCTGTAAGAAAAAAAGAAGAGCAAGCTCTTGGTTAGAGTCCTATTTGCCTACCAGAAGCTGGTAAATTTACCAGTTCCTTGTGATATTCTTGCTACTTCAGTTGGAAACTTTGGAAATGATGCCTGAATAGACAGAGATTGGTTCCTGCAATTCCCTTCAGGGGTTCTGCAAGTCAGCAGCTTCCAGCAMCGACTCTGGCGGAAGATCCTGGGGTGCAAGTAAGAAAATGGCGGTTCTAAATCTCCCTCAAAGATCTATTTTTTAATTACAGGGGAAGAAATTGCAAATGTATATTAATTCTACAGCCCATCAAAACAGGTCAGACATTCAAAAAATCTTTTACCCACCTAGGATAGTCTTTCTACCACCTGGCCAAATTCTGTCCTTACACCTTTGTAGGGCACTAGGAGAGAAATGGCCTAGTGAAGCGAGCTGTATGGAAGGTGGTTCGGAGTTGTGTCACTCCTGAYAGCACAACGCCAGTTTGAAACTTTCCACGTAGGGTTGTTTTTTCTTGGAAATTAGAAGATACATCAAAAAGCAACCGCCGCCGGGGCCGGGGCTGGGGCCGGGGCCGGGGCCTCCCCGCAGCGCAGCRCAGCGCAGCTCGGCCCGTGGGGCTGGGGGGGCGGCCCGTGAGCCGCCGCGCTCCGCCAGGCCGCCCCTTGCCTACCTAGCGCCATCCCAGCCTGGCCCCTTCCCTTGCTCCCRGCCCCCTCAAACACAGCCTGCAGGACGGCGTGTGCTGAGGGGGAAGCTGAACGTGGGTTCAGCAGTTCCTGCTCCGTGCGGTGAGGCGCAGGGACGTGCAGGGCGGTGTCGGCCCCAGAACGGCTTCACATCTGGTTCGCGACCCAAACGGCCGACGCCGGCGGCTTCATCTTGCAGGTGAGTTACGCTGCTGAAGATTAGCAATTAGAGATTTATTGCATTCACCTGAGGAAATACTTTACTTTTAGATACTTGATAAAGTTTAAATACCTCCCTGTATTTAACCAGAAGACTTAAATGTGTACAAGTCTGCAGTTCATATATGTCAGTTTGCTTTTTTTGACTTGTCCATCATTTTTGGAATTCCGTGCCAGACTTATCATAATTGCTCCCAAATGTCTAAATATTGCTCCTCTAGTAGGTGGGTACATACTTAAGAGGTACTCTTTGCCATGAGTCTAGTCCAGTGAGCTGTGTAATCCGCTTGGGAGGTTAGCACTTGCAACGGGCTGTGAGAGTGCGGAGGGCAGAGTGCACAGCATATGTGAGCAGGTAAGCAGCAGCTCCGCTGGGCTATTAGTGAAGACTTTATGGTTTAACATTTCTTCTGTTAAAGTTGTCATCTTCTGTTGTCCAGAAGACACTATTTTTCTGTCTCAGTATATGGTTGTGCTAAAGCTTCCATGACCTAGATTTGTGTCAGATGTGAGCTCACTAGCTCGTTTGCATACAATGAAAAATGCAGCAATTATATTTATTTCCCTGGTTTTATTTGTGGAGCAGAAAGGCCGGAGGGCAGAGTTAGGCTGGGGTATTGATTGTAGATTGATTATATTCATACATCAAATGCATATTTCAGAAGAAGTGGCTTACTTCCAACTGGTTATGCCTTTCGTTGTGGCATTGGTTTTCTTGGAAAAGGAAGCATCTGATAGTGATGTGAGCCTTTCCTTAAAAATAATACATTTGGGACTAGGGATATGGTCCTRTTACAATCAACAAAGCCAAAAGAAATCTATGTATTTCTGGGCTGAAGCACTGATGAGGAGGCAGGGAGCTCAGGTGAATATTCTGCCCTTATGTGATGCTCAGGTACTCAGTTTTCTTAATTAACATGTTTTCTCTCTTTCTCTCTCTGCTTACTATAGGTTGTAGAAATCATCTGCAATCTATTCRTATTCTATGAGTGTTCCCCACCGAGTGAAGCACGGTCTGGTCTTCTATTYACAATTCCTAAAAGAATGAATGTATATTTTTACTCATTTGCATTGTTAAAGTTGACAGAATAGGTGTCTTTCTCAGATCACTCATCACTTGGTGTGATGAGACCTTTCTTCTCTTTCTTTGCCCCTCAGGCACACTGAAGTTACTGACTGTGGGTAAATGATATCACCATTCCTGTCCATGTGAGTCCTTCAAAAATCAACCAACCAAGGAGGAAGACTTCTTATGGAATTAAGAGGCAAGTATATCCCCTGATGTACTTTTCATAAGCCTAATTTAACTTCTTGGAGATGAAGGGGAAATTTAAAAACAGCTATTTTAAATAGCTTATTGCATTTAAAATATTGCCACTTAAGCTTTGTGTGTGTGTTAGCTTCATTGGTAACCATATGAAATTTTAGATTGTTTGTTGACCATAAAAATATAGCTTTGCTTTTTATTTTTCATGTGTTTTGTCATTTTTCACATAAGTAAAACTCTGGATTAGATCAACTAGTGAAAAGGAGAATAACTATTTTGAGATCAAAGAGCTGTGTGCATTTGTACCAGCTAAACATATGTCCCTACGTGGTCAAAACCAACATGTTTTACTTTTAAGTGGGGGGAGAAGGTGATACAGGATTAGATACGGGATTGGTTCATAGTCAGGAAATGCAAACTTTATTTCTGCTCTGGTCTTGACTTCTTGTATAACYTGCAGCAAACATATACTTTCCTTACACTTTGTCTATTAAATTGAGAACAATTCTTGCATCTTTCACATGGGTATTATTAAGTTTAATTCAGTGATGTACAGAATGGGATAAATGCTTAAAGCAGTTATACAGAGGGTCAATGAAAATAAATACATTTTAAAGCTATGAGTCATCTCCTCAGCCAGATTAAGTTGGAATGGTCTCTATTAAACACCCCTGAAGACATCTGGGTTCCTACAAGCTGAARGTCTGATCCATACATATTTCTTGAGAGGTCTTCTCTAGTTCAGCCTATGCATGAATATTGAGTTCTACATATTGGAGATGATGTGAAGTCTGGGAGGAATCTGTAAATGTTACTTATTAATGGTCTCTATTAATAGAAGGAAAAGAAGCCAGTGTTAAATTTTTTAGATTGGCAATGCGTTTCAAACTGAAGTAAATTTGATTCTGCTGGCTGCACATAAATGAAATAGATCACCATCACTATTACTCTAGTGGTTTTTTTTCTCCCCATTTGCTTTGATGGCACATTGCAAAGCTTGAATATAAAAACTATACACAGCTCCAGTACATGTCCTTTATTAAAAAAACMAAAAAAATCTATGTTCTGTATACTCTGAATGAAAGGGAAGAATCTTGTCCCAAACAAGCACAAATACATGTGCAGGCTACTCAGCTTTGGTAAAATAACTTTGAGTTGAATTCATATATATCTTGTATCTTGACCATGGCACAACATACAAAATGTGTTTTCTATTTTGCTCTGTGATGCTGGGTGACCCATTTATTTCTGTCCCACATTCATGCTGAGAGAGTTAATATTAAATGGAGAGGGGGATGAACATAATCTTTAGTCAAATATTTCACTGTTCTCCAAGGATTTTTGTCCTTGTCAAATATTCCACAGCTTCTGTACATGGCTGAGCTATTCTTGCTAGATGTGGTCAGATGAGGAAATTAGTTTTGGCCCATGCCATTTAGCTTCTAAAAGAAAAAGCCTGAGGGGAAGATTTTATTCAATAACCCTCTACCCCTGCATAGCRATCAAGTGCTTTCAGTACAGCCAAAAATGGATTTGTGCAGCTGTGAAAGGTATTGGTTGATTTGCCAAGGACAGTCCAGCTCAGMGGGGGATTAACAGTGGCACAGCCCTTTAGTCCTAGGAGAGGAACYGGATGGAAAGTCTCTTTGGCACTTCTGATCTGGGGCCATGCCTTGATCATGCACTGTAGATACCTTTGCAGTTCTATGGCTTTTTGCCTATCACACTTTTACCCATCTCAGGGCAATGGGTRCTATTTCATAATCTGGTATAATAACATGTTTGTCTTGGAAGATGAATGCCATTCAGTGGAGTGTTGAGTTTCAGGTTTAAGTTAATGCTATATACTTATGTAGGATATCTGTCTATTTATTTATATATTTTATGTTCGCTATTGCTTCTTTCTGTTTGATCTGGCTTCAGTCAACAAAGGATATCTGGATGACAGAGTAATGGATATCATTTGCTTCACAAAAATGTGTTGGCTGTTACTAGCCCAGGGTACTGATACTGCAGACATCAGAGTATTAAGAGTGAATGATGACAGAGGATGAATACACTCAATTTTCATCAACTGGTGGATAGTGCTGGCATGAGGCATGAGGCATTTTAACTTTAGGATATCAGCGTTAAAATAGATATTGCAAGAAGATGCCATCTCCAAGCATCTTGTCTATAGGCAGACACTGGCATCAAATACAGAATATGAAGGAGATTAAGGTGGAAGTTGCAAGTCCGTACCAAACAATAATACAAAATCATGTACTCTATGATAATTGAWAGTTCAAGAGAATCTAACTTTTTTCCTTTCTGCTGGAGCTGATGAGAAACAATGATCCTGGTTCTARTTCCCTGGTGAACCCGAGTTTACTTCCCCTCTGCCTCTGTTCTTTATGTTTAGTCTATTTGCAACTCTCAGATATTTCGCTAGAACTTCTATTACTTCAGTTCTATGTGTATTTATATTTATTTACAGTATTCTCATTTCCCTTCCCTCCAGAACTGATGCAAATTTGCTTATTGCTGAAGTTTTTGCTATATGTTGGTTTCTTTCCTTTGTAGAAAGGTAAGTTTGSATTAAAAGCAAGCTATGCCTTTGTCTTTGTGCCTTCTCCTATTTTATGTTATTTTGTTCTGCTAGACAAACTATCTTTGATTTAGTAGTGTTGGAGTATAAGTGCATAATAGATTATCTGTCACAGGACCAAATCAATCACCRTCAACAGTGTATCGACAGAGTATATAACAAGTATCCTTGACCTGAGGTTGAAAATACCTGTTATCAAGATCATGTAGTTCTTGATGCTGCTTGGCATAAACTTTCAGATATAATATTCTTAATCAGCTTTTATCTTCTGAAATATGCACTATTTTTCTCTTTGTTTGRGCCTTTTTTCCATAAGTAATATAAGTCTCTCTATTCATTTGTGAAGCATAGAAGAATCTGGTCAGGCATGTCTCAGGATTTAAAAGAATAAGAAACTCCTGTGCTTCAAATAACAGCCAACTTTTAAATATTGAGAATACAGTGAGATTTTTCACTATACTTAGGCTGTCCTTTCATTGCCCAGGTCAGAGTTTGTTACATATTCGTCTATGGCATCTAATATTGTATGTTGTTGGAGGGAGAATGTTGAATTGTTCTTGTCCCTGATGGTAGTTCCTTTGCTCTTTTATTCATTTTAAGCATTTGTKCTTAAGCATTTCTTTTACACAGCCATGGACACTTCCAGTAGAGTTTTTCAGTGTTACAGCAAAATGTGCGTTATACAAAACACCTCTTTAGTAGGGATGTTTTGGTATCTGCTTTCTGATTCTGTACAGACAAGGGTGCTTAGCTACTTGCAAAAGCAGTGAGGAGGCGACAAAGTCAATGTGAACCATTGCTCTCAGTTGCAATGAACAGGAACAGTATGTGCACAGTGACAGCTTCTTCACAATGATACTTCTGCTTATGTCTGAATTCAGAAATCATAAGGGTAATTGCACTGGAGCATATGAACAATCCAGCTGAACTTACTGGTACTCAAGTTCAACATATGCTCAAATGTTGTGCTGAAGTAGGAGCTTATTTTGGGTCTGTATCTGCTTTACAAAGATGAAACAGAGATGCAGAATAGGTAAAATAATTACTATCAAGTGAGAAATAAAAGACTTGAAAAAATATTCTTGATATATATTTTGCTACTTCAAGCAAAATTTTTCTGGTAACCTTCCAGGCAAGTAATGCCTTTGATATAATTTGGCTTGCAACTTATGGACAAATGAAAATATACTCTGCAAATRCATAGTGTAAGTAGATCTTCTTTATCTTGCTTATCAAAACATATTTTGATGCAAGAGTGACTTCCCTCTTGTCTTGCATTTTTCGCAGTGTTAATGCTGAGGTTGTATAAATAGAAGAAACTCTAAGGAACTTCAAACACCATTAGAAAAGGACCACAGACTAGTCCTTTTGCCAAAAACTCCTAATGAATGAATGAATTCAAAACAAAGTATCATGATAAGTTCTAGTCAAGTATAGAATAACTGAACCGAAACCACAGGTAGAGAAATTGYACTTTACATATTTGGAGTATTTTTTCCACAACAAGAATTTTAAAATGCCAATTTGGGTTTTTTYCAGCTTCATTTGTAGTATTCTTGTGTTCCTCATGTCCAGACCGGTGGAACTGAGATAAAGACCTGGCTTTGTGTGAGAGCTCTGTTGGATTTTATAACTCTGTAGCAAAATTTCAGAAGTCTAGATGGCAGCCCATGTCCATTTCAGGAAAAATGAGTTTACAGCATACCTGCTGTGTGCAGTTACACCTGCAATCACTGTGTTCCACACACAAGCGATGTATTTCTGTATTTTGCTTGGCTCAAGTCTGCAGGAAGCCAGGTTACAGGAAAGTGCTTAAAAGCTTTTGATAATGCATTTATGATAGTCTAGTACTCCACCTACCTGTTGCTACTAGCTCTGATGAAGGCCAAACGTGACACCAATTCTGTGACATCCAAATAGTACATCACTGATTTCAGAAGTAGATATGAAGGAGTTCAAGTGGAGAACACGTAGTGTTCTTTACAGTCAATACGAAATAAATAAGCTGCTATTAAAGAGCAAAGAAATAACATAGTAAGAAATGCCACCAACCTTTGTTTTGTTACAGACTAAATAATGAAGTCTTTATTTCTTTACATCTGTATAAAGCAAAGATAGAACTGGTGCAAAATATGCAGATCAGAATTCACTACTTGCATTGATGTAACTTTACACTTTTTATGTTCTCTTTAGGTAGAAGAACCTAAGAAGAACCTTATTCATATAAGTAAGGTAGATGGTAGAAGGGGATATTTTCTTACAATTTTCCACCTCCACTAGATAGATACTTTTTACATAATGTTCAAGCAGCTTGTTCATTTCCCTGTTACAAAGGTGAATCAGAGATTGGCTGAGTTTTCAAGAGAGGGAGATAAGTGGATTTTTTAATATAAATAAAGTAACTATGGAATTAAAACAGAGCTTAGGTATGTGCAGGCAAAGTTATAGGATAGGATAAACTGAAGACAAAAAGAGTTTCCTGAAATCACAGCTTTCTCTTATAGGATTTATTAGACCTGTTCTGGAGCTTTTGGCACCAGTTGCTGCTGTAGAAAGAATATGTTAGGTCACAGATTTGACCTAGAATTTCTGTATTTCTTCTATGTTAATATTGGAGATAGCCAAGAATTGAAATGTAGGTTGTTGTTTTCGGCTGTTATTTGCTTTTCCAGATTTCCTGTTCACATGGAACTGGTGACCTCTTCTACTGTTGATTCCTGGTGTCGTCCATTCAGTAATAATCTCACAAGAGGCTGTAGGAAGAACTTAACTATTTTTTGTAGTGAATTCAGTGGTTTCTGAGCTTTGTCTGTATGTGAAGTATTAGTGTCGCATCTTTCCCTCACTCTCTCCTGCTGTCGGCTTGCTCCTCTAAGGACATTCATGGTCACACCACCTCTTCCGGGCACCACTATTTCTGCTTTAAATATTTAAGTATATTCTCATTAGTCCATTTCTCAAGACTTGAATTTGAGTGCACATTCCTTTACCAATAGCTTTCCTATAGGATTTTATCTGCATTCAGCCACTTTCCAAGCTTCAGCAATAATATTACTAATATATGATAGTGATATGGGTACCATTTCTGAAAGAAAATGTTTAGTAAGATGAAATTTGAACTAACATTGGCACAATTAAAATGCCACTAGAAAGTGGATTGCTCACTTCAGCCTGGAACCAAGAAAGCAGTTGATGGAAACAAAACAAGATAATGGGAAAACCTGAAAACTGAAATAGGATAACCATACTCYACTCTAAAACACAACACCTAAAAAACAAAACAAACATAAAACTTTCAGCGCACAGAGCTTGCAAACTGAAAGGTTTCTTAGGAAGCTCACATGAACCTAAGAAGAAGAATTTTCTTCTGAGTTGAACGTTGTTTAAGTGAAGTCCTAAGATTAAAAAGGAGAAAAGAAAAAAAAATCATTATATTAACTTATGGAGCAAAAAATACTTGTAACAATAACATTCAAAAAAAAAAGAAAAAAAGAAGAAAAAAAGATTGTTATGGATGACATGGAGTAATCGTTCTCAAGACTTAACCCAGTGGGCAGTAACGAAATATTGCTTCTTTGTCATCCTTACTTTTTGAGCTTTTTGGAGGTGTGAGGGGTAGGAGGAGTGTTTGCTGGGACTGGGTTGTGGCAGCCTTTTCTGGAACTGAAGGAGTAACTATCTGGTAACACTTCCAGATTGGCTTTCTGGCTTGTGACATGAGAAGGTGGCTACTTTAGCAGGTTTTTAGCTTTCTTCAGACTTAAGGATGAAGCTTGATTCTAGGTTTTCTTTTATTTTGTTCTCTCTCACTGATCAGTTTTAAGCTGTATTCTGGTTTAGCTCTGACTAAATTAGGGCAAGGCTGATGTTTAAAAAACAAAAAACAAACTCTCGTAGTGTAGCTACAATACATAACTGTAACTATATGTATTTTCATTTCCTAAGTGCATGCCTTTAAATGTCTTTGTATGTCTTTAAACGTCTTTTGATGATATAGAGCGTATTTTATTACAAGGGAGATGCAAACTCAATGTTCATAGAGAGTTAACTTTGTTTTGTTAAGTTTTTCTCTTAAATCAAAATTATAAAAACTTTAAACTGAAAGTCCTTCTGGCTGGGCAGGGGACAAAAAGAACAACAGCAGTTGTGGTGAGCAAAAAGAAACATGGAACAGTAAGTGAAGATAAGGTAAGAGAAGTAGAAAGGTTGGGAGGAGTTTTCTACRCTTTTGTAAATGAATGGCCTCATCATGACTAAAACCTTGTCTCAAAGTCCAGGGCATCTGAGGTGATATAATCATTGCATCTTTCACATATGCAGCTTCTCACATGTCCCAGTTTTCTATGCATCCATGGCAAGCTGATGTTTTGTGTTTTTTTTCTTTTGTTGTATTACTTTTCTGTTACAGTTGAGTATTCTCTGCTATTAACATCTGCTGCAGGTTTCCAGTGGTGACAGTGGAAAACAACTGATTATGGAGAAGCAACCTGGGCTGCTGGGATTCCCAGCATAAAGTCCAGTGGAGACAGGAAATGTGTGGAGATGAGAGAGGCATTTTGTTTTTTTTTTCTTTCCCTGTGATGGTTACATATCAAGGCTCTCAGCAACTTCAGTTCCAGCTGGGTCATTGGGATTCTGAACTATGTACTTCAGCATAGCTTATGGATTTTAAACCTGTCACATTGTTCTTTTATTATAGATAGAGTCTTGCACTTGCAACCTGTTTTCTTGATCTTTTGCCAGCAAGGCTTTTGTAGCAGTCCTTGGAAGATATACTGTAGCTGTTCCCTTTTATAATATCTATCATTAACACTTCTTTGGCATCTGTAAGAGTTTCTTCTTTGCTGGAGATYGGAGCAGTTGATTAAGCAGCCTTTTGCTGTCCTCAGGCAATTTCTCAGATATCCACCTTATTTCAAATCTACCTTTCCTAGGAAAGGTCCTGGAAAAGGTTGTGGCAGGGCAACTGCGGCCCTTACTTCATGGTAATAATACACTGTTTGAAAAATTTCAATCAGGCCAAAGCAGTGAGACAGCTTTAATGAGGATTTGTAGTGACCTTCTGCTTTATAGTAGGTGGATTCTGRCACATTGTCAATTTTAATTCTTACTGATCTTCCTGTGGCTTTTGATAGGAGAGATCATAGGTTTCTCTTAAAATAGTTGTAGAAGATCCTGAGCCTTGTGGGTGCCGGTCTGACATTGTTTCATTAGTGTGTGGCTCAGCGGTGCCACTGTGTCACTGTAAATATGTCATCTTCTCATACTGCCCCTATGAATTACCAGGTTCCCCAAGGCTATGCACTGGGCATGTCTCTGGGTTTCCTGTACATATGCATTGCTGCAGCTTGCATCTGGGACGCATGCACACATTTTAATGGCATGCASAAAGTGCTTGCATATACCCATTTCTTACAGTAAGTACTCCTGTGTATATGACAGCAGTGCTTGCCTGCCAAACTTTAGTCTGTATAAAATGTTGCAAAAAAAAATGCAAATAACATGGGATTATGACTGACTGTGTTCTCCTTCCAATAGAATCACATTGTTTTAGTCTTGATTCAGTATGTTAAGTCACAGAAGTAGTCTAGACATGCAGCTGATTTTTACTCTTTCTGGTCAGCTGTATAATAGTTGAGAAGTATTTCTGGGTGACATGAGGCAGCGTAAGCTGACTGTCATTACTATTTGAGGTAGTAGTCAGAGTAAGATTTGCAGGTGGGAAAAGTGTGCTAAATCATCTAGTTTTCCTGTCTGTGCAGAAGTTTGCTTATGATGCCTTATTTTTTCATATGGAAGGAGGAGTTTCTTATAGTTAATCTAATGGCCTTATTTATTTTTTCCTTTACTCCTAGTTATTCTTCTARTATCTTCAGATAAAGTTAATCTCACAATGGAGCTGTTAATAGTTAGATAAATAGCTACCTTTGGGCTGAATGTCTAGACTGTGGACTTCTGTCTGTAGAAAGACAGWATGAATCTGCATCATGATTTATTTTTCTAGACATTTAAATCTAGACAAGTGAATTCTACCAGTGTATCATTTATTTGTAAATTATTATGTTGTTTGGTTGGTTAAACACTTGTATTTAAAATAGAAGTTTTAGATCTCAGCCAAAGAAACTGAATCATTGTAGTTTGGAGGGTATGTTTAAATAGCAGATTACGAGAAGATTATGGTCTAAGCAGCAATAGGCTTGGGAAGCAAAAGCACAAAAATGCAAAATGCCAGAGGACCCACAAACAGTTCATGCAATGTTTACAGACATCACAGACACAGACTTTTTAGCAGTGCTACCTTCGGCAGTCCTGCCCACCCAGGCTGTGCCATACCAGGGGAGCTGTCCTGCAAACTGGATTASTGAACTGATCAGGCTTACTTTGGGTTTTTTTTTTTTCTGAGGAGATGAGGGCAGAGTGACCTTTTAAAATAGGTCACTTCCCTCAAGGGCTGGTGTGTTGCAATGCAGAGATCAGAACAAGTGTCCAACGAATGGAAAGTGCTGTACTGCTGCTGACTGCCTCACTTGCTTTTCTCTCTGTGCCACTCAGGCAGCAGCTTCCAGTTCATTGTGGTATCCATTCAATTAAACTGTCTCTGTTCATCTTAGGAGAAGAGCTAGTTGAYAATTTACCTTGTGATTTGGTGTATACATCCTCAAATTTTACCTGCCTATTTGGACCATATTTCACTTTGAAATGATTTCTAAGGGTCTCTTATTCATAACCTCTGTGGATTTAGCTCTGGCAGCTAAATCTGACAGGGATTATGAATTGGAGGCCTCAACCACCACAGTTCACAGTGCAAGGTATTAAAGTGAACTGAAATCAATAGTGGTTTACATTATAATACGCCTGGCTCTGAACTGGAGACTGAAGAATGGACACATCACCAATTTTGCCTTTCCCGATAGAAACGTAGCAGCCTCCAGCAGAAGATGGCCAGCACCAACAAACTACTTACACCATGCTAATGGGACTGGAAGAGCTCATGAGGAAGTAAATACTCTTCTCTGATAGCTGATTTTCTTTTTATGTTGCTTATTTACTTCTTCCCTCCATGTTTCAGATTTTGTCACCTGTAGTAACTTTGCACGTGTTTCTGATTTGTCTAGTTTCTTCAAATTTTGTAATCTCATGCACTCTTGCAACTTCTCCCAAATTGGTACCAGTAATAAATAATACAAGTATGTTTTTTCACACTGTATTCCTAATCATGAAATGAAGATGCTAACTAAAAGCGAAACTAATAGCAAGCCTCCTTTTGCCACATAAGACACATTCCATATTTAAGTCTCTGCTGTTGTTATACAGTGCTAAAGCTATCATCTGTGTAATCCCCTGTTCTGCCTYCATCAGTGGTCAAGAGTATGAGTAGAAAGGAGGACAAAGGTAATAGCTTGTTTAAATACAGAGTTTCTAGATGTGTAATGATTTTCAGTTGTTGTTACTCTTTGTTTCTGGTTGTATCTAGCTAGCTTTTAATTCCTTGTGTCTAATCAAATGCAAGAGAGATGATAGTATTAAATGCTTCACTTTTTTTAAAAAAAAAGTTATTTTTACCTAACAGAACATCATCCAATGAAGAAAATGTGTTAGTAATGTAATTAAGTTTGAAATAGTCTCTTTAAACCAACAGTATTCAATAGATGCTATCCTATTTCTTCTCTGAGTTCTTTTAAAGCTAGAAAGTCTGTAAATGTTGTTCCTATGTTCCTACATAAAGACGCTTTCATAATAGAAATATAAGGAGCACACTTATCTTTCTAGTTCTGCCAAACAATTCTTTTTTTTTAGTTTCTCAGTTCCTCAGAGCTGGCTAGGACTTTTCATATATCATTATCAGTGGTGTGATAAGTGTGAGAGTAAATGCCCCTTGAGTCCGAGGATGTGGATGTCTGGACTGACTAGTGTGTTTACGGTCTTTTTTCATGAGTTCCCTCACCTGCACTTTTCTGTAGATGCTTCTGATGAATCCAAGACACCGTGACCATCAGACAGGATTGTTGTGCACTATCTTTCAAGTCCTGTGTATTTCCATGAGCTGAAAGAGAGCAGCAAACCTTGTCACCTGAACTAACCACCACCACCCGCTCCTCCAGGGCTGCACATTAAATAAATAGCATATTGATTACAGGATTACACTTTTTGGTATAAAATGCTGTATGGTCACGGGCCTTTAGATTTGAATTGCCTATTTATCTCACTGGAGAGTTGTATCTGATCAGAGAGTAACTGTTTGGGGGTGGGTTCAGTGCAGTGTCGGGRCATGGGTTGGAACTAAGAGGCTTCAGCAGCCTCTTATACCTCAGTGCATGAAAGTCAGTGGCAGCAGAAAAGGAGTCCAGGCTTTGCCTGTGTCACCATTGATCCACCAGGTGGTGTCTCCTCAATCCTCCCTTCCCACTTCCTGTCACTAAGGATAATGTGAAAGACCTGCAAGGTCTTCACATCCTCCAAGGATTTCTTCATCCAAAATACTACAATACTGCAGCTGTAAACCATTTCTGCTGTCTTAAGTAGGGAAAGTAGGATTGCCCTTCCAGTGGCTGCCTCCACTTTAATATAAGTAGTCAAGTGATGGGTTAAAGTTACCCCCAAATAGTGTATTTTGTAAATGACTGAGGGAAGTATCATTGCAGTCAGACCGTCATCTCTGCTGGTCCTCATCCCATGATTCTATAAAATCAGTTTTCCATGTAATGTGAGATGCCAGAGATGTGAAGTGTCCTGCATGTGGATCAGCCCTGGTATAAGCAGTGTGTGAATATGCGTAATTCACAATAGGCCATAGCCAGCTTTGTCTTGCAGTTGCAGTTGAGTCAGTTTGGCTGCTCAGTTTACGGATGAGTTAAGTATAGCTCCTTCCCGGATGGCATAATATTTAACACTGCAATGAATTAGCTTAAAATACCATTGCTTCTCTCCTTTAAAGTGCCTGCCTCACTTTCTTTAAAATGTTTAGAGATTCTTCTGACTGCAGCCGTTTATTTATTTTAATTAGAAAAACTAAATTGAAAATCAATATAATCCCATATTATATGAGTATATTTAGTCATTCAAGGCAAGTAATAACAAAGTAATCTCTCACTCCTGTTTTCAGTTTTTAACTAGTTGCTTCTCGCTCTTGTTTTCCAAATTTTCATGAAAATTTTAAAAGACTAGCCTAACATTAAGAACTGGACAGTAGTGTAAATGTTAGAAATAGTGACGAGAGACTTGGAATCTGCATACAGAACTGTGTTGTTAGTGAGAAGTGGAGAATGGCAGCTCTGAATATGGAGAATTTCCTGGGAATTGGCTGYATCCATAGTATTCTCTTGATAGTTGCAGAGCACTCAAGTAAAGAATATTTCTTTGGTTATACAAAGGTCACGTACATCTAATTCAGTAGCTGTAGTGCAATGCAGGGTAATCCTGTATTTGGAGATCATGTCCATTTTGTTCACAACTCACAACTGTAGTATCAAAATAGAAAAAACAAATTACTTTGATTAGATGATGACAGGTGTTGTTCACCTTTTGAATGTCATGGTGGTGGTCCAGCACAACTGGTTGCTCTATCCCTTTTTGTGAAAAATGGGATCAAAACAACATGTGTAATTAGTCTGCCAAATTGTTTTCCAGTGTTGTGGAATCCTGGAACATCAGGATTTTTTAAAAATGGTGTCTGGTTTTGGATGTAACTTCAGAGTTTTAAATGAATTACAGCAGTACCATAGAGGTACTGCTACRTACCTCTTTAGAAAAGGCAAGAATTTAACTGGCTGTTGTTATTCTCGAAACACAAACCTCTTTTCGTTAATGCACTTGTTCAGTGGGAGGTATTCAAAGAATGTCTCAAGATAGTCCATCTCAATGTTACTGGGTCGCGACAGCTTGAAACATGGAGAATGTAGGAATAAATGAGTCTGAACCAACTATTTGGACAAAATCACAGAGAGAACTGAGCATACGTTTAAAATACTGATGCTGACCTTACCCAGGAATTTCACCTGTTCACTTCATGCTGTCTCTTCTCTATACAGCCTGAACTCCTTCCTTATGAAAAGCTTCCTTTAATGCATACACAGTGAGTTTATTGAAAAAAAAAGCAACAAATGCATCTCCTAGTGATGCTCAAAATACAAAATGCAGTTTATAATATCTGAAATTTATTACACTGTGTCTTTACAGACAGCATGTGCTGACTTACAAGTCAGTTACTGGATAGAGTTTATTAATTTTTTAGTATTTCAGATTCCCAGTTCCAATCAGACTAAAGAAGAAGTATGTAATCTACAAGACCATGACAGGAGTCAGCTGTGATGCTACGAAAGTAGGGAAACCTGAATTTGCTCAACAGATATTGTACTAAAGTCCCAATTGGATTGGTCACACCTATTACCAAAAAGATCAAGTGGTTTCAAAGAAAAAAAATTACTTGAGGATTTATAATTATTGTGGTTTTGCATATAAAAGCCGTATCTTCAGRTGACTTGCACAAAATTCAAGGCAGAGGAAAGGAAGCTGCTAGAAAATTTGAACCTGGGAACTATTGGGAATTTATGACTCTTGGGTAAACTTGTGCATAGCCTGCATTAATGCTGATTATAGGATGTCAGGAGGTGCTTTGTCACTTAAAATAATCTGTAGGTTATATGTATGAAAATATAAATATTTGAAGTGTTGCAGTAATAAGCCTTATGTGGTTGTGTGGTTTTGCCATACGTAGCTATTGGTTTGCATTCCCAAATGCAGGTGTTTGCAGCCGTGCTCATTGCTGCCTTTTACTTTGGCAGGATTGCTGTTTGCTGTGCTGTGTTACCCAGTGTAACATCATATGTGTTTCTGCTACCTCACCAGTGGCAGTGGGCGATTAGTGTCTTTCACAGTCAAGTCTTCTGTAGGCTTTTCAAGAACGGCAGCACTAAGCTGTGTCAGGTCTCAGCAGCAGGTAAAACAAGTAGGTTGGACCATAAGAGAAAGAGCTACCTGCATCCTGAATGAACACTGAATGAACACCTGGATTTCAAAACTTTTATTTTTTGATGTGACATATTAAAACAAATTTTGTGCTTCAAGGTGATTAAAAGCATTTTAATTTGCCAGGGCTCCACAAAGATATTACTACCCCGTTCTATAAATGCTCCATAAAGCAGGAAACTCAGAGAGAGAAACTAATAATTAAAATCTTGAAGGAGTGATTTTTTTAAATTTAACTAGAAAACTCAGTTGTTTGAATGCCCACTATTTAAAATAAGGATGATCCAGATTAGATTACCTTCTCTTCTCCCCCTTTTTGTTGTGTAGGGAGAGATATGTTTCAAATTATTCAAATTTTGAATTGGTGAGATTCTCTCAAATGTTTCACTGCATTTTTCCTGCTGTTGCCTTAGATTTAATATAATTAATTCTCTCCATTTCATTAGGTCACTGAGGCTGATGTACATCCTGAAAGAAATCTTAYAATCTTGTATGTAATTAGTAATTATAACATACTTAGCCCAATGGGATATGATATTTAAGTTTGCAGATACTGTTCAAAGTTCCTATTTTATGCATTTCAAGTATTGTGTGTTAAGTTTGAAATGATTTGTAAAGGTTAAATTTATAGTGATATCTTAATTATTTATTCTGGGTTTAATCGAATCCTTGCTTTATGGCATTATATAATATTTCAGTATCCTCTTACACTGTTTTTTGCCATCTGGACCATATTATTTTAAACTTATTTTGAATATACATGCAAGGTAAGCACAGCACTATTGAATCTGTTCTGTTTTCTAGAGGTATATGAATTTCTGGATGCTGTGTTTGGTTTGCTTTGGTTTGGGTTTTGTGAAGATTCCCCCCAACCTCCTTCAGTGTGGCCACTTTTGTCCTGCCCAGAGAGCAGAAAATAATCATGGGATGAAGAATACTAGGCAGTATTACTTATCCTCTTTCTCTTCCTCTTCCCCTTCCTTTACACATATTAACAGCAGTCTCTTTGCAGTTGCTGAATGTTGTGTTCTGTCAACTCTATTGCAGACCAAGTTAGTAGGAAGTAGAATATTAATTATTTAAGATGAGACTTTCAAAATTTCCCAAAAGGATTGCAGTGTCCAATTAGAAATTAATGACCTAGAGATAGCTTTGAAAATCCCACCTGTAGAGTTGAAGCTTTTAAATGAATGTGAAGTTAGGAGTACCACCATAATGAATGCAAAAATTGTCTGATATTTTCCAGTGATTGGAAGAAATGTTAAATAGTAGCTCTCTGTCTTCATGTGATATAATTAAGGAAGTTAGCAGAGGCAGACTTGAGATCAGTAAACTGATCCTCTCTTTTTGGAATCGTCTAACAGGMAGTTACTTAAGATACCAAAGCATAAAACAATCTCATGGTAATGGCAAGTTTTGTTTAGAAAGTCATGTTGTGTATGTTTTGTTAATCAGGGACTTTGAAATATGTCTAGATCAAAAACAAAAGCACGAAATGTAGATGCAGATTTTTTTCCCCAAAGTAGTAAAGTGAAAAATATTTTTAGCTATTTTAAGAAGTAATAGTAGTACCTCAGCTATGAGACTAAAACGAGAGCAAGGCTCTTGTGTGCCAAAGATTTTTTTTAACGACTCCAAGGGTAAGGCAGGTGAATCCATTTAGCAAGTCTAATGACTGGAAAGTAGAATGTTTTTCAAATAGCAGAGATGAAACGATCTGTAGCCCATCAGCGTGCAGCTGGAATGATGTCATACGTGGTTATGCTTTAATTCTTCCTGCATTGCTAAAGGGGGAATGTGGTCTGTAATATCCTCAGATTGCATTGCTGAATGCAAATCCTCAAACTGGAAATGGAGAGCCCTTGCTTTCTCAACATGACTAACATTAATTTCTTTAGCAGAAAAAATTTTAATACATCTCTTTAGTAGTAAATTACCATTTATTGTAAATGTGCCACATAAAGGAAGTAATAAGTCATTACTATTGGCCTATTACTGTTCTTTCTGTTTTACCTCTAATTAAATAAAAATGTGCACTTCAAGTTAGTAYGCTTTTATTAGTCTAGAGCCTTCAGCAACTAGTGCTGATACTCCAACACAATGGTCCAAAACGACCTCTTAGATTTTGCTTAAGCTGGGAGTAAAGTTTTCATCTTAGTTATTCTCCTTTCATCTTTCATCAGACTTTTTTCATCAGACTTTTTTTTTTTTTTTTTTTTTTTTTTTTTTTTTTTTTTTTTTTAAGTGGTTGCTTTCAAATATCATACTGTTAGGTGGTGTTTTCAGGCACTTTGCTCCAGTAACATAAAGGAGGAAGTTCTTGTGTGGGCAGACTCTGCCCTGCTGAACTAACAATGACTAAAACTTGTTAGTCCTTAAAAGAGAGTGAATTACAAAATAAGYACAGTAATGTAAAGGAAAGCCTGAAATTTTCAGTGTGTGAACGATGTTATAGACTGCCCTGATGGAGCAGCTAAATGCTTGAGGTGGAAGGGCAGTGCATGTGCAAGACTGTTAGAAAAGAGCCTCTATTATCTCTTCCCAGGACAGTTTATGCATTTTACACAAAACAGCCGCTAGAGTAGAAGTTATCCCCAAACAGGCTCATGAACTGAGATCCTACTCCAACACTCCCCTAGAGGCAAAGTATCCTATCTTGTAGATGCAAGACTTGTCATGCTCATTCTTTCATATGCTTTCTCCTTCAGGTCTGTACTCCTTTCTGCATAATAGCGTAGGCTTAACAGGAGGAATCACAGGAATCTCATTTTAGCTTGATATATTCCCTGGGTGAAAGGCTGTTTCCTTGGAGCTAGGAAACACAGACTTGAATCTTGTCAGGTAAAGAAGGCATTGAGCCTGGCCTTTTCACCCTCAGCAAATGTATGGGTGTTATGATAGTGTATGAAGGTGAAAAGTGCAAGCACCACCTCTTTCTCCAGTCACATTAAAWAAACCCCACCAAATAAAACATAAAATCCCGATCAGTTCTCATAAAGAATAGATACAAGAGCTTAGGTCCAGTATTCTCTGTGCTGGCACTTGTCTACATATTTCAATATAGGTATTAGCTTTGGAGAGAGCAGGCATTTAAGATGTTCTCTGAGATCAGATTCTTCTCTGGACTTTAGTGTGCTGATTGTTTTGAATCCCACTCTGAAATAGTGAGTCCCTCCATGCATTGTAGACATCAGATTCTGAATTCTCTCCTTGGGATCTGAAGCCTAGAATGTTATTGCTTGCTTTATGGAGTTCTGTGCCCTTTGTTGGACACATGTAGTCTCAAATGTGTGGGAAGAATGCAAAGAAAACATGATAGCTCACATCTCTTCAGTGATCTTGTTGCAGTCATTATCTCTAGGGATACTCYGGAGTCATTTTCTGTTCAACTAAATGGTGGCAACAATGCTGTAACTTGCATGCAGATGAAACTTTGCTGTACAGCTCTATTAACTCTAATTAAAATATGCTGATGTAAGAGTAGCAGCAGGCTAAAATTACCGTAGTATCATGGAAATCCAGCTACTGAAGAGAAGAATGAACTTCAGCTAACAACGGTAAGTAAGTGCAAATGTAAAACTTTGAGCCCAATCTTTGTTCTCCAATATACATGGCTAATCCCACCGAATCTGGCTTACTACTAGCTCTCCAGCACCTTAGAATTCTTTAGAAAAATATTTAAAAGTTTGGAAGTAAAAAAGTTGCTGTTATTACTTGAAAAAGATATGCTGAAGATCATTGCTAACTGAGGTCCTTAAATCCTCATAGACTGTTGTGACTACTGATAGCTATAGCAATCCATGGCTGTGAGAGGAGTAAGAAAAGTTTTGAACTACCTGACATTATGCATTTCTCCTTTCCGAGAAGTGTTTTGAATCATAGAATGGGTGAGGTTGGAAGAGACCTGCCTGCCTGCCTGCTCAGCAGGGTCACCTAGAGCATGTTAGACARGGTTGCATCCAGGCGGGCCTTGAAGATCTCCAGAGAAGGAGACTCCACAACCTCTCTGGSCAACCTGGTCCAGTGCTCCGTCACTCTGACAGGGAAGAAATTCCCCCTCACGGTCAGGCAGGACTTCCTGTAGTTCAATTTCTGCCCATTGCCTCTTGTCCTGTCACACGGGACAACTGAAAAGAGTTTGTCCACATMCCCTTGACACCCTCCCTTCAGGTACTTGTACACATTGATGAGATCCCCCCTCAGTCTTCTCTTCCCCAGGCTGAAGAGGCCCAGCTCTCGCAGCTGTTCTTCATAGGGCAGGTGCTCCAGCCCTCTGATCATCTTTGTAGCCCTACATTGGACTCTCTCCAGCAGCTCCATGTCTCTCTCGTACTGGGGAGCCCAGAAGTGATGAATTTATATAAAATTTATATATATTTATATAAAATTTGTTTTCTGGTAACCACAATTCCCTTTGTCACCCCTCCCTAATATTCCTGTGGCCTTTCTCTTGCTTCCCCATTCTTCCTGCTGCCTTTCAACACCTCCTAGCTCATCTCACTGCCTCCAGGAACTCACTCAGCTCTTTCCTTTGCTTCTGCAACATACCTCTGATCTTGATCCTCTTTCCCTGTTTAGCTTCTTCTTTCGGACAGTCCCCTGCTACCTTTAACTGTGTTTGTTCTTCTTTCCTC
>NW_028185816.1:3046512-3116937 GCF_003343005.1 Rhea americana
GCTTTGAGGTGCACACGTAATTGAGGCCAGATGGTAATGGAATAATGCATTTCACCTAATTGCACATTTCCCAGGAAAAAGTCATTCTTTCTGGCAGAACTGACATTGCATCATAGCAAGGACCCTAAAAATGGATTGTTATCTAGAACTCTTAAATGGTCAATCTATTCAACTCAGACTTCTAAACCTTTGGTGACTGTACTCTTAGAGTTTTCAGCAATGGCACTTAATAAGATGCAGACAAAAAAATAGGAAATATAATTTGTCTTTTAATGCTCTTTGTATAAGGGTTCTGATGTAGAAAATCAATACTTGCTATTCAAAGCACAGCTATTGAAACAAATAATACTACTGGTAGGCAGCTCAGTTTGCTTTGATTACAGTGTAGATAACATTTTCCTTCAGTCATGTTTAGAAAACCTGGAAGAACAATTTTAAGTACTTACATTATAAAACAGATTAAATAATTTTGCTTGGAAACTAGTTGAAATAAACTTCAAGAACCTGTTCTTATTTGTGCTAAAGACTTTTTGATTTAATGTATTAATGAGCAGATGCTATATGTCAACTTAATGATTTTAGCTCCTGTCCTACAAACTGGCTATTTTGGCTGTTCATGGTAAAAACAATGTTTGCTCTTTGCTAAATTCCCGAGTAATAAATATAGGATACTTGGTTTTTTTTCAGGTATCTTTTAGCCCATATTTAATCACAGACATTTGCCTTGTTATATCTGGAACACAGATTACTCAATAGTCTTTCTTTGTCTGTGCCAGCTCATATAATTCATATTTTTATTATCCTGATCAATTGAAACATTTTATTAAAGGTCAAAAGGAAAGAAAAAGAAAAATGGTAAAATTAGAAATGGAAGTGGATTTGATTAATGATTGAAAGCATAAATATAGAAGCAAATGATCTGATTTATTACCTTTTTCTGTTTAATGAGTACCTTTGATTCTAGTTCTGCCTTTTACTTCAACTCCTTTGACAACTCTCTGTTCTTTTTTTCATCCACTCCCTGTAAACATGGGAGAAATCTGTGTTTCGCTATGCGTGTCTGAAATGTAATAAAGGCCTCACGAGATGTAGTATTATTACACTCAGTCAGTGTTAGGCATACATTTTTTGTTTTCCAATTCACTACTACACTGAAACCAAGTAGAAATAGTGTTTCTGAGGCTTAAATTCTGATGCTAATCATTTATTACTGTTAAAAGCCAATTTTACAAGCAAAGTCTGTACAGTGCTTAGACCTACAGTCACTATGATTGTGTCTATGCTGCAAACCGAGTATATTCAGCTGTGCTCTGGGACACTGATGTTGGCTGTTGCATCCAGGCTGTGGATGTCCAGACTTCTCCTGACACTCTGTCAGACATGACCTGAGCACACRTTACCTCCCATGGGTGCTGCTTTCCTCTGCAAGGAAAATGGGATGTCTGAGCAAGAAGGGAGATGAAGTGTAGTAGGTCAGCAAACCTAGGGATGAGMTGACCAGGTCTGTGGAGTTCTCTGCATGCCTGAGCACATTTCAGCACATCTAATCCATAGGGTAGACACAGTTTAGGTTTTTCCAGTTTAGTGTTATGCAATTGCTGGATTCAGTGCTGGTGAAATGGTGTGTAATGGATATAAGGTAGTGGGAAATGTCACCATTTTAGCTTAGTAGAAGTACTCTCCCTGTTAATGATTCAGCAAAATACCAGGCACGTTCCTAACTTAAGGACAGTGAATAGTCTCCTTGAAGTTCATGTCGGTTGAATAGGAGTGTATTTAACTTGCTGAACTGTAGACTATTTTCTTTTACTGCTGAAGGCTGTAAGGGGGCCCTTACATGGGAAGAGGAAGCCCTCTAAGCAGTCAGTAACCTAGGCAYTGAGCAGGAGCCAGCTGCACCCTGTGCAGGATGTGCTGTCTGAAGTGCAATCAGGCCACATCAGAAACCYGGCAGAGGGGAGGTGGAGAGGGCAGTTGGGCTTAGAGAAGGCAGCGATCTGATAAGGTTTTGTTCCAGATCATGATCCAGCTGAGATTATTTGGAGGGGCAAGAGCCCAGCCATCGTTGTGACAGTGGCTGTGAAAGAGCTCTCTTCACAGATCTCCAAACGTCCAGTAGACAAGTGGGTGAGTATTACTATGCTCATTGTGCAAAGAAGGGAATAGTACATAAACTATTGTAAATACAGAGAAGATGCAGATAAGCAYTTCCTGGACTTCTAATTACAAATTGACAGGCATAGTAACATTAATGGTAACTGGACATCAAAACAGACTGGAGTGTCTTATAAATAATCCAGGTGATCACTGTATTCAAAAGAGAAAAAAATCAATGTATTTTTTTTCAGAATAGTGGTACTAGATTTTTTATTGTTATTTTTTACAATCATAGTACCTTATTTGAACACTGTAAACTCAGGTCCTTTATAGCTTGTGTAAATATATACCTCTAATAGCACTTTATCTTCTAGTGTGAAACGTTTCTCTTACTCCCTACTACTCATATCTTACCCTGTATTAACAGCTTTCTCACGATGGTTACAGCTGCATTATCCAACACAGCTATGCCTCCAGCAGTGGCTGTTGCTCCAGTGGTCCTCTTTGGCAGCAGTAATAGCTCTGATTATGCTGCCAGATCTCTGTGAGCTGTGATCTTTCCCAGGTGGTTGGCTGTCAATGGTGGGCTGCAGCAGGGAGCACAGAGAGCGTCCAGTGGGAAAGGAAAACTGGCAGGAGTTGAGGAAT
Organism: Rhea americana; assembly: GCF_003343005.1. Taxonomy (NCBI): domain Eukaryota; kingdom Metazoa; phylum Chordata; class Aves; order Rheiformes; family Rheidae; genus Rhea; species Rhea americana. The sequence continues at coordinate 3,049,258 of NW_028185816.1, forward strand.
GATAGGGAGCAGAAGCAGCGCTGACAAGGGTTGTTCCAGGCCAGCTGGGAGCCACTGTGCTGATCTTGGGATGCTGTATGTAAGATGCCTACATCGTCTTTAGAATACTTGGTGCCAACCAACATTTTGTATGTTGAAAGCTTAGCTCGCACTGAGGTCACTTCTGTTAAGTGCTCTGGTTGCAGAACTGTATTCACACTTCTGTAAATCAACCTGCCATGTCTGAAGTCAAGGACTGACAAAGAGAAAATGGAAAACTTAGTGACCATCTGAGGAGGAGAAGTGATCTCAGCGATTTGTGTAGCATCACATAGCACACGTGGCAGGCGAAGAGGTGCACACCCTTTCCAGGTCAGCTTATGAGCTGACATACCTTTCTTTTTGTGTCATGCTGCCTCTTTCAAAACACAACTTTGGGTTTTTTTCAACAGCTAAAGTAGAGGTTCCTTCTTCTACAGCTTTGTTCTCTCCCCAGAACTGCTCCATCATGTGYAATGAATGAGATGAGAGACTTGTACTAAACAGATTTTAATGACATTTTAATAAGTTACATCATTACACACAAGGGAATGAATTGAATTTTACAGTTAGTCTTACTCTGATATTTCTCAGTTTTTGGAATTTTGAATTTTTGCAAACTTGGTAATATTTTTGTAACACAGTTTTTTGTATGTAATTGTACAATACTCCAAATATGTTAATATGCATTGGTTGAGAAGATTGAYGGATTCTAAATATACGAACAGGGAATTATCTGAGGGTATGTCAAGGGGTTATTTTAGAGACAAACAAGGCAAGACAGTTATTTTGAGCAACAATCATAATTATTTTACATGGAACCACTCTTTGAGAGATGTCTGATTCACTGATAATTAAAATTATAAATGAGTCTTGTTTGGCCTGAGTGATTATGTTCACGCTCCAGTGACCATGGCCTCTAAGTACTAAGGCATATAATTAGACCCTTCTTTGACCTTTCAATATCGTGTTGACCATATCTAGGCTATAACAGATCCATAGCCTAGATAGTTGTTTAGGGCCAGATGGTGTTTTCATGCAAAATTAACGCAAGAGGTTGCTTCAAAGCTCCTTGTTCCATGCGCAGCACAAGAATAGATTATTGAAACAGGGGCTCTAGTATGATATGATGAACTGTAACTGAACTTACTAAGGATGGGCATTTTGTTTATATCATCCTCCTTCATGTCCATCATTATCCATGTCCTTCTAGATGTTTTAACTTGTAACATTTTATTAAATTGTTCCATTCAGAGACAAGATACACGTTTTAATCTGAATGTAGAAATAATTCATGTATTTTCCCAATAACAATCTTTTATGTTTCTAGCTAAATATAATAGCAATACTTTTAGATTGTCATGCCAAGGTATGTAATTCACATAAAGCAACTCATATATCAGAAGTAAGTATTTTCTTCCCAAACTGCAGGAAGAATAGCGGATTTTCATTCACTTGTAACTATGTGGAGTGGAAGGACAATTTTACATAACAAAATCAATTACTAATTCCTTTTCCTGCAATTTCAGTTTGGGCTGTTCCATCTTCAATCATTTTAAATGTTAACAATTTTTGCAGGAAGAAGGGTCACGCTACGAAAAATGACAAAACACAAGGTTTTAACAAGTCTGTCAGACACTGCTGAGAACTTCCTCAAGTTAGAAGATGACAACCAATATAAGCATTTCCTTGAAATACCCTTATGTGTCTGAAATTTTGGAAAGTAGTTAATGATCAGTGTATAAAAACAGAGTTCCTTCAAGGTACTCAAGAATACAAATAGACATTGTTGGAAATTATGGACTGTGACCATTGACCTATTGCAAACACRGAGTTATGATATAGAAACTAGGGGGAAATGAATATCAGCTCTACATCTTGGCTGCAGCTGTTGCTTCACCTGTTTGCCTATGAAATCATCAAAAAGTAATGCAACAATCCATACTATTCCATGCAATCCCTAAATGTGTATGTAGGATGGCACCAGATACATGAATTTTATATCATCAAATTGCTTTGATGATAATAAATTGACAAGATATTGGGATAAAACTTACCCTGGTGTAACTTCACTACTGATTTACTAAGAATTAATTTTACTTGGTTTTTTTTTTCCAAAGTCAACTATAAGAATTTCTGTATTGTGCAATTTTTCCTTTTAATGCACCTCAGTAGGCTTTGGAAATGAGATCCAGCAGTAACTTTTTCTTGCACTGCCTCTATTTTTCCACATGTTCATTTAAGTGATTTACATCTTCTTCTACCCAATCCCCAGCCAAAGTCTACATTCTGTACTCATTGTTGCATGTAATGGGCCCAAGATATATTTAGAAATCCAGATGGGGTGTCACTGAACTTACCTGCTTTGTGTACAAGGCATACCAAAGTCATGTAAAGTACTCTGTTGGTGACAACAATGTAAAGGAATGTAATAATCTTCATTTTTTGAATTTAAATTATCCTTTTGGTCAGCATTTCTATGGTTCTGCTGTTTCAGGTTCATAGGTTAAGAAATTGTTTTTAACTTTCTTGGAAAAACTCGGAGTCTTTTTTCTCCCTAATCTGTTTAAACTAGCATGGCACATATGCTGCAGATTGAGGGTTTCTTCTTTTATTTGCTTTATATATAAATCAGGAGCAACCCCACTAACTTAATAAAGTTTTAGTAGCTTTGTGTGGTTGCAAAGTAGATGAAGATTTGGTCTCATGTTAGCATGTAAAAAAATGAGTATTTATTAGGAAGTCTGATTTGCTGGAAATAGCRTGCATGTTTATGGCATGGAATTGTTTCATGATCCCTTTCCCCTGACATTTATGTAAAACACATTGGATTTTGCTTAAAAAAAAAAAAGCCTGAATGAACTGGAATTCCTCATTTATGGGGCTGAAGATACTGGAAAATGTTGTTTGAGTCTGAACAATTTCTTMGTTCCTACAGAAGATTTCTCCCTTCAGTTGTTTAAGGGCATGTTTCATTTGAAGTCTGCTGACAGAAAGTCGTGCCATCTATTGCTGAAATGGGTCTAACACTTGTATTTAAACTGTGCTAGCAGCAAGAAAAGGGTACCTTTATGAAAGCAGAGGAGAGACAGCCTTTTATAAAACTGCATCTCATTTGGACTTTGCCTTTCTTATGAAAGAGATSATAAGGAAAAGATGGACAAATAGATGAATGAGAGAGTTCCTATCTTCCTTTTGGAAATCACTGTATGTTACTTGTGCGTGAGGGTCCTGGGTGCCGTTGCACTTTGGGAGCAGTTGTTATTGTCGTTCCAGGGAGCTGGGTGTGCACAAGAGTGGTGCTGGAGCTGCTCTGGAAAAGGCTGAGCCCTCATTCAGTTAGTGCCTGGCAGATACAAGGGTTTGGGGTCTGGCCTCATTCCAGGCAAGGACGGATTTTGTCCTTGACATCTCTTGTTCCCTACCACCTCGTGTTGCTCCTATCAGCCCCCATGGCTGCTGCTTTGAAAGGGGCAATTCCAGATCACTGTCCTGTTGTAGAAGATAGAGTTGCAGTTTAACTTAGCCCGAGAAGTTTTGAAGCCCCGCTTTGAGACACAGGGGCTCTGATATAGGAGAAACATAAGTAAGGTAACTTATGGTGTTTTTTCCAAGAGTTTTATGTCTTACTGGAGCAGAACCTGCTTTAAATGCCAGATGGTTTCTTTTATATTGTTATATTTTATGCAGTTGTACTGATGTCTTCACTAAGTTTTTCAAAACATGAATATTCCTTTTCAATTTTAAGAAGAGGATTATGAAAAGACAGTGTTCAAGTATAGAGTGCACACTTTCTGTGCTTAGAACTTGCTCTCTTCATGGTTGCTTGTCCCAAAACAACTCCGCTTCCAAGACAAGTGTATCAAAAGCATCTCCTCTCAATGGACTGTATTTTAACTGCTGGCTACGAAATCCTAATTTAAATCTGAATAGATGTAATGTTTTTTTCCTGGAGTTAAATTCTTCTATTTGATTTTGGTTTTTGCTTGAGTATTTTCATTTTGTAAGGCATCTGTTTTGGTTTATCCAATACTAGATAATGCAAACAAACAGAGAAAGGAGGTTCAGTCAGCATTATGCTTTTGTTCTACTCTGCAGTTCCAAATGATAGGTTGCAGTAAGTATTCAATTTTCTGATGAGGCTTAAAAGAACTTAGACTCTCCAGTGCATCAGCACAGGRCTCCTGTTTCGCCATGATAAGAAAGTGTTTGCCTTTAGGGAAAAGGAAAATGATTGAATGTGTTGTTTTACATCACTTGAACCACGATCATTTTACTGAAACAGGCCAAGGCATTAACAAAGGTTTGCCCATGAGGGAATTAAGAGTCAGCCATGTATCTCATATCCCAGTCAGACGTTGTTTTAAAAAGAAGTAGTGCTGGAGTTGAATGCAGTGGGCATGTGTTTGTCCATCCATATGCCCAGGCAGCCTATATCTGTAGGTACAGCATTATCACTGAATATTAATAGTAATCCTCAACTAGCAAAATATATTCTGAGGGAAAAAAAAACAAACATTTTAGCGCTTACATAGTGGTCAAAAATAATAAAGAGCAAGATATGATTATAAAATTTTCAGTACTATTGTTTATATAGATTTGAATATAAATCAAAGGTATGTAAAATTCATATGTAAAATTCTGTTAGATCTTATATATTAATTGCATTGTAATGCTTTGGTAATCATTTTAGCTTCCATCTAGACCTATTGTAACTTTGAGACCTTTGGTCCACTCTCCTTCAGRAGTAGCCTGGCTATAGTCTTCCTTTCTCTGTATTGAGTATTTGAAGTCTCCTCAGAGTTGTATCCAGAGCTTTTATTACTTACGAATCTCTGAAGATTCCTTATGTCACTTTGCTGTCTGGAAAGATGGGAAGTGATTTGGGTTGCATTTTGGATTATAATCTATACGTTGTAATATGGCCAGTATACTACATCGGTTCTGGTTTTAATCCATTCACAACCTTTCAAACAGTAGCTGCACTGATATCTTCTTGTACCATGTGATTTGAGTGACAGACACAGGACTATTGCTGGTATTTTATAAAAAATGATGTTCTGAAATACAAAATTATTTGCAGCAGTACTTCATAACCAAATTACTTTTGTAGACTACACAAATGCATAGGGTACGGAAAACAAAATCCTGGAATCTGCCCATTAAAAATTGAAAGCTACAATTCACAATGCCTATTCCTTTGCTGTTCCATTTGCTTTTGAACAAAGATATGATAAAAATAAATCTTCACTGAATGCAAGTCCGCCTTGTCCCTGACGTTGGTAGGGCATAGTGATGTATCCCAACTTTAGAACTCTGGAAATTGTTATCCAGCTCTTTAGAGAACAATACTGCAAACTCTTGGAGCTACCATGGTGGCTGTGCCTCTAAGAAACACCATATAGGCCACCGAAGCGTGTGCCAGCTTGGCATTCCTGGCCTGCTCTAGAATTAAGCTAAGCCCGATTATTTCAAGCATCCCAGTTAAACACATGGGACCAATTTGTTTTGAAAACTGAAATGGTTGCAATCTCCATGTTTGTATTACTTCTTTAATTGCATAGGCCAGATCCTTTTGCTGTTTACATCAGTCTACACTGATACGGAGTATGCATCCGCTTGTCCCTTTCCGGTTTAGCTCTAAGGATCTTCTGAGAACATTTCTTTACACGTGCCCACAGAKTCACACTAATCTACGTGATAGACTGTTCAGACTCCAGTCAGGTTTCTTGGTGGCAGATTTTGTAATTTCTAAGGCCTGTTCTCCCTGCACTGCCAGGCTCTCCTAGTGGGGACATGGGAACTCTCATGCAGCGTTAACCTGTGAAATCAAGATTTTGTCTGCAACATAAACTGTCACCCAGGAAAGCTGTGTACAATGCATTTGTGAAATGTATGAAAAGAAGTCCAGGAATTCAGTTAATTAACCACATCAGTTTCTTAACATGATCAATTTTAATTAAACTGAATTTTAATAGAGATCTGTGTAGTCTGTAGAGAGCAATTGCTAATTCTACAAAGCATGTGCTGCTTTTCACTTCAGATTTGCTCCCATCTAATTAATATGGATAGGGCATTAAGCCTTTTTGGACTCTGGTGGTTTTCATTTCATGACTATTAATGATTTTAATGAACTGGACTAATTCAGTAGTTTTCATCCTAGTGTTTCAGAGCTTTGTTCCTCACAAATTTCAGGTTTATAATTGGTTTCCAGGTCTTAACAGTGGTCATTGATCAGCTTCAGCAGTTTCTTTTACAACCCTGTAGAAACATAAGAAAAGTTTTTAACCCTTTGCTAGCAGAAGGGCACATCAAAACTGCCTCAGCATCCAGAGAAAGGTAATGGGATGTATGAGCTCATTGAACAGGCTAAACTGTCTAAATGCAAGTTATACAGAAAATGTTGCCATTTAAAGCATAAGACAAATGAAAAAAAGCAAACAAGCAAGGTGAAACTTTGTCATTCTTAATAGTTACATCACACAATTTATAATATAGAGAATGTGATTCTGCACTGTTCTTCACAGTAGTTCTTTATACCAATGCAGAACTATTATAAAGCATTACTATTCTAAATCTGTGTATTACCTGTCTGTGATATATGTAACAGAATGATTGTGAAAAGTGTGGAGAGTGTCTGTTCATAAAGTACCATGTATATTCTAAGCTTGGCATTCATAAGTCAACAGATCTTTTAAAAATATTTCTATATCTTATGTATATAGGGATTCGAAACCCTTCATAGATATGTTTTCTCTTTGACTGTACAAAGAGTAGCACAAAGCCTCTTCTCCTCAGTAGAGAACTGTAGTGTACTATGTATTATTAATAATAGTAAACACACTCCTCCAGTAAGACTTAACTCCAGTATTAAGTAAAAACACATATATATTATTTTTGCATTTTAAAATATTAACTATTTTCAGTGGGATTTGAGCAAGAAAGCTTAGCAGTTGCAAGGCACATTTTAATGATTCCTATATAAGGCATTAATGGCAGAAGTTCTCTTTCAACAAACAAGCAAGGCCCCTGTTTTGTTCATTCCTGTGGCTATCTGCACTGCCTTCATGATTCTTGAAAACTTCAATACTACCAATTCAGAAGTAGCAAGTAGTATCAGGTTTCCCTTTTAAGTGAGTTGGTCATTTTAGACTTTCGGAATTTACCCAAGAAATAGAACTTTTGCAAATTTGTTCTAGATTATATGCATTAATTTTTAATGACAGTCTACAAAGAATTCCTTGACATTGTTAGTGACAATGTGTTGAGGAGTGGAAATGAGAAGCAGCCATGTTTCATGGTGATACCACTAGGGGTTTGTATTTTGTCCGCTGAAAAGGCAATCACAGATCAAGTCTGTGAGTATAGAAGATAGGAGGACAGTGTTAGCTGGCTACACAACGCACTCAGCAGCTGCCTGGCTGTTTGCACATGGCCCTCTGCAGAGGAGYGAACTACTCCGCAGCCCTCTGTGGGATGTCTGCTCACTGGCATGAGAAGGCAGTGTGAGCTATTGAATTGAGCTACCTACTGACATTGACTTTCCTCAAATAATTTGGAAAGAAGCTGTGCTCTCAGAGGCTCTCGTTCAGTTGTGTGCTAGCCCCCTTTCCCTCTTTCTTATGGACCATGCATGTTTGGAGTCAGTGGAGATGGAACACTTCACACGAGCAATTTTGTAAATTTCTAGGCTCCAGTTACTTGAATATGGGATGATATTTGAAATCTTAAAAAAAAAAAAAAATCATGGTTCACTTTTTGTTCAGAGGCAGACGTGAATTGGGTCCCCAGATGTGAACTTTCAGTAAAGCCTCAGCAGGCTATGAATTATGGCTGAAAAATATTGATTTTTTTTTTTTTTTGTTTGACTTTTACTAGAAGAAATAGCAGCTTTGGTATAACATTGGAGAAATTCTTTGTAGGCTTGGTGTTGAATGGAATTGTATTTATGTCACTACACCTGTACCAGTTGGTACCATTTGCCCATCRCCTACTGTTACACGTTGGATAATTCTCTAAGTTCTGAACAGATAAAAGACAAAGGGTTGTGTTTATTCAGATGATTAAACAATGATCATAACTATCACTTCTGATCCTGTAATCTATGCAGGCATTAGCATAGGAGTCATATTTCTTCAGAAATAAACCTCTCTGTTTAACAGACAGATCTCTTTCATATTGCTGCCATCTATAACATGTTTGGATGTATCTGAAATGAGAGGCCTTTTATTCAGCTGCACTGTGCTTTAGGAATGTCTCCYTGTTTCACCACTGATGTGTGTGGCTCCATCAACTGAAGTAAAAATCTATCACACTTTCCAATGTAGTCTGTTAATCCCTTTTCAGTCCTTGTCAGGGTTTATTTTTTAGCTAGTTTTGACCTCAGAGTGTCACTTCTTGAGAATATAACAAAGATATAATGTATGGATGTGGAGGACCAAAATTTTTGAATCGTTAAACAATAACGATGAGAACAATGCTCCTGGCTTCCATTATTCTCTGAAAACATGCTACCTTTTTTTAGTTTATTGAGCTTGCTTTATTACATTCATGATGCATAATTTACATCTGTGTATTGGTAGAGATACATTTTTAACATTTCTATAATAGTGGTAAGTGAGAGCTAAGAAACATGCTAAAGTAGAAGGATCCAGTGAATAGGGTAGTAAAAGATGGTGAATGACTTTTGACATTTAGTGGTTCAATATTTTCTACTGTAAAGTGAATAGAGGGTCTTATTTTAATTATGTTCTGTTTGTGAGGTGTAGTCTACCAAGTTATTTGCTGGCAAGTTTCTATTACAAAGTGCTGTGGTGATTTCTTGGAGTGAAGGTAATGGGGAGATATGAGCATACGCTTATTAAATTTTAATTGGATTTCCACTCTGTCTTGAATAGCTTTTTGAGACTACTGGATAAATACATAAGGAAATCCTCCTCAACAGCTAGACTGACATAGTAGAATCCTTCTGTCTCCCCGTCAGTCTCTCTGCTTTGCTGTCTGCCCTCCAGAGCACCTAGGAGGTGAGCAGTATTCTAACTTCATGGTGACTTGCAGCAACCCTTGCATGGTACTATCCATCTTCGTGTGTGCCCCARGCACGATTTATTCATTTCAAGTAATTTACAACTTGCTGCAATGATCCTGTAAAGTCAAGAAACATTCTATACAAAAGGATTAAGAGCAAGGTTTAGAACTGTAAGAAACATGGATATCTAACTGTGTTTTATAATCTATTAATTCTGTCTCAGTGATGAGTATAAATGTTAAAGGGGTGACATGAGAATCCATTGACACTGAGACACTGCTGTTGCAGGTATTATATAGGTAAGTCCTTGATGTAGTGATTTGCATAAGACCTGATGGRAAGATGTTTCAGGGAGCATGTGCCTGAGGAAAGGTATGGTATTACTAGAAATAGTTTACCAGATTTTAACCATTAGGATTAGCTATTGTCTTGTGAGTTGACCAAAAGGTGTTAAAAAAGCAAAAGGCAATTTATTGAGTCAAATTGAAAATGGCTTTTTTTTTTTTTTTTTTTTTTTTTTTTTTTTTTTTGGTTTTCCATCCTCCCTTTGATGATAATGCAAGTGCTACTGAAGACAATAAAACAAAGGAGAACAAATGGAGAAAAAATAATGGAGAAACAGAAACAAAATAACACTAAAATATAGTAAGCTGCAATCTCTTATATATAAGGACACAGTTTTGTAAGAAAGGGTCAGAGAGAAGGAGAAATGTAAAAACAGCACCGAAAGTGACAGAACCATGTTATATTCTATGTCAAATACAGTCCTGAATATAGTGCTGCTGTAACACAAATAACAGCTGTGATTTGGAAAATGGTCACATTTTGAATGTCTAGATCCCAGTTCTCCTTTTTMTTCCATCACTGCAGTCAGCATGGTAACAAAAAATAGCTCTCATGATGTCATAAACTTAACTGAAGAAAGCTATGTGTTTCTTGAATTATTTATTTTACATAAAACATTTATAAAAGTGCTACCAGACAACATATAAGAGCAGTATAATAAAATCAATAAGCATTAAAATCAGCATGAATGTGGACACCTCATACATTCTGTGGGATTATTCTTGCCCATCTATGCCCTATATGTGGCTGCAAGACACCCTTCTGCCATCCTTGATCCTGCAGCCTCTCTGGGGAGACTGTAGGTAGTAAAACAATAGAGCTGCACTATCCTCAGCCAGCTCCAGCTCTTGCACATCACAGTGTGCATTGGCCAAATGACTGTTCACTTCTGATGTCTTTCTCATGTTGTTGAGCTCTAGTATTTTTGCGGAGGTTTGAAGTTTAGCACAGAGATGGCTGACCTGGCCCAAGAAGGGTCGTTCCTATGGTCAGGAACCTCCCAGCTGCCCCTGGAGCAGAGCTCTAGGTCCCATAAGTTTCCTTGGAACAGGAGAATAAGRAATAAGGAGATGACCTTCTGTTGTAATGAAAAATGATCATTAATCTCAAGTTTGGTATGATTATAAATTTATCAGCATAAGTAATAAATACACCTAAGGATTCAGACTAATGTGGAAAGCAGATAGAGTTTTTGTTCTTACTGAATAAATACATCTGTATTTATACAGATAAATACTACATCTGAATTAATAATGTCATGCAGATACTGAATTTCTATGAAATAACACCATTATAATAGAGCCTATAAGTATAATATAAATGACAACAGGTTGCTTAAAATTTGAATGTTTGCATATGTAAAACCCAGATGCACTGGACTTACGCATACAGTTTGGCAAGTGAAATTACATCACTTTGTCACACACAGAGTTCTTTCCAGTATACATTCTGGTGTCACATATTCCATCACACAATTTATTTTTAAAATTGCTGAGTGACACTTTTGCCATGAGGTAGTGCTGATGCAGCCAATACCCCTTTGCGAATGCTACTTCAGCCTTTCCTACAGGTCCTTGGTGGGGCTTCTCAGTTCCTACTCCACTGAGATAGGTTATCACACTACAGACACTTGCTGGGCTCAGTATTTCTTCTCATCTACTGTATTATCGTTTTGCTTCAGAGCAATTGCTCTGGGTTTCCTGAATTAGTCCAGTTCAGCTCCCTTTGAGCAATACTGAGATTGCCTGCTGATAAGCTGTCAGTGGATTCCTCAATAATAACCTGTTAGATGTCATGTGCTCAGGTGTGACTTCTTGGCAGGTAATTTGGTGGTGAGGTGTAATAGTTCTCATGCAGCTTCTAGACAATGCTGCCAATAGATGATCCTCATACTAATATCTCTTACTCTTGGTAATCCATTTGGTTCCAGATAGCATTCACAATTAAATATCTGCAAATAACTGATGTTTTTATAATGTTTTTAGTTTGACTGCTGATTCAAAAAATCTGGAAGAAAAGTTGAAGCAAATCTTAACTATTTCTTTTCTCATACAAACAAAAGGGGGGAAATTGAAGAAAACACTTCATTCAGGCTTAAATGAGCACAAAAAGATGATTGCTGATTCCCTACTTCCTCTGCTCAAGAGAACTTGAAACTGCATCTCTCAGAAAATTGTCTCAAACACCAGGCAACAGAATCATGCTCTTTCTTACGCTTTTTGTCTAAGTAAATATTTACATATTTTGTATTAATTGAAGGAGTATCAATAGCAGAGGTTGAGAGCATGTCATACTGTGTATGATTTGGGCCTATGAAATGGAAGATGGAAATTCATATTTTCTTAGGCAGAGAAATATATTGAATGTGGGCCCATGTTGTTGTTACTGGACAAAGCTGCTGACAGCTCCACTGAGAGTTTAGAAAACTGATCTAAATTTTTTTTGTCCAATTCTATTTTGGTGGGTTTCATGCAAATTTTCTATGAGCTTTGGTTTTACGTAATCTGAGGTGGCCCAAACTAAGTCTTCCTGTAAATAACTTGAATAATATTTTCCAATTTGCATGTGTGTATCTGCTTGTTTTGTTGTTTTTTTAAAAAAGGCCATTGTCTGCACAAGTCTTTCTCTTCAGCAATGGACAAAAATACATAACTGATGTTTTGCCAAATTTTGCAGTTTGTGACTGAGTATATAAAACACTCAACAATTAAAAATGTTTTTAATTGAACATGAGCTATTTATTTTGAGAACTGCAACAATCACTGATGCTTGTGGATGTGCTTTGTACCTTATAATAAGAAGCCTAATATGCTAATTTTTCCATGGTATTTTTTTCTAGTCTGATGAAAGCATAGTGGTCTCACAACTGAACTACCAAAGCATCTAAAAAGCCTTTAAGACAACACAAAAAAGCCACTATAGTCTACAGCTGTTGCATGTTTTTTATAGGCTCATTGAACTATGTGGCTTTTTATTTTTTGCACTCTAACTACTGTATTTATAGCAAATGAAACAAGGCACTGCTTACTTTAACTAGAATTTGTATCAAGACAAAGTCTTTTGCATGCCTGCTGATATAAAGTAAGAATGAGAAGCCCAAAAAATTCCAATCAAATAAAGTAGCCTTTAAAATGAACATCTGCTCTGATCTTTAGACTTTTCTTTCTCCAGCTGTCCYTTAAGGTTGGAGTGAAAAACTTCTACTTAAGATCAATTTTTGTCAATTTTAGTAATTACTGTAAGTCAGATATGACTATAATTGAGCCCATCTTTCCGTCCTCTGTGGAAGAAACATTTCTTCTACAAGGTAGAAAGAGTTTTGCATAAGTGAGGCAGCTTGTAGTCTTCTAGATGGGCAGTATTTTCAGCAGAGCTGCTCCACATATTTGCTTGCTGCCTTTTTTCCTTCCCCCTCAGTTAATATATATATCCATGTGCCACTAACCCCTCAAGCATCATAGATTTCTAATCAATAACTATCATAGATTCAAGTGCATAAATACCTGCTTAAAAGACTGCCTTTATTCTCAATTTTACATTATCATAGAATGGTAAGGTTGGAAGGGACCTCTGGAGATCATCTAGTCCAGCCCTCAGCAGAGCCCCTAGAGGGACTGAACCCACAACCTTGGCATTAGCAGCACCACACACTAACCAACTGAACTAAACCTGCCAAATACCCTGACAATGTACTGAGACACAGCAATCCGTTTTCTTCTCGTGGCTTGAGGTGTTCAAGATCTGCTATGGTGTAGAAAGTTCAGTGCCTGCAGGTCCGTACTCCAGTCACAAAAATATAAACTCTTTTGCCTGAAGTGTTTTTTTTTGGCAAAATGCTTCCTCTTTTTAAAATCTCCCATCATCTAAGTAGTGCATGTGAAATGCCAGTGATGGAGGATGAGTCAGATTCAGTGATTTTTATATATGCTGTTGGAATGCTGAGCAACTTTGAAAGCTTCTTGTCAGGTTTTCATTTCGGTTCTTTCTAGTACACCAAGTGTAGTGTGCTCGCTTGGAATGATGGGCAAATGCCTGTTTTTTTCTTTCTTGACAGTTAAGGGRTGTTACTGGTGTGTGTTGAGTGCTGAGAACTAGGTGGTACCCAAAATTGGTATCTGAGTTAATGCAAAAAACAATTTTCCTCTTTTTATATAGCTCTTTTGTTTTAAGGGAGTCTTTCTTGTATTCTTCTGCTCAAATATTTCTAGATTTAGTACATTATATGGGTCTAATAATGTATGGGTTATTTAGAACTAACTGAACAGAGTATTTGTTGTTTTAAAATATTTAGGAAATTTTTTCTTTAGCAAGTTCTTTGGTTCAGTTACAGCCTTGCTGGTTATTTCAAGCAAACACTTTCCACTGAAATAATGACTTGAAATGTACTAAAATATGCTAGACGTAATGTAATATACTAGAAATGTACTGAAATAATGACTATAATAATGACATAATTTCTAGAATCTTCAGAATTATTTGTCTGGATTTTGTTTGAGCTCTGTTCATTTTTTTTTATTTGAACYTGTACACTTCTCTGAAATGAAAGTAAAGTGTAGATCGTAACTTTGAAATACATCATCACAAGTGATTCAGTTCAAACTACATATAAGGATGCACAAAAGAGTATACAGAAGTAATTTCAGAAAGGAAGACTTTGAGAAATGGTAAAGATCCATTAAGTTAATTAGACTGATGAGTTTAGAGACTTRAAAGGTGCTCTGGAACCTCTATTTAAAGAAATTCCAAGACACAGTGTGAAATTTGCACCCAAGAACCCAATTACAGATACAAAGATAACTTTTAATTTAGGGACATAATTAAGAGATGCAACCCCTGTACAATCATGTTCATTGTATGCCCCYAAACTTTAATAAAGCTAATGCTGACCTGGTGGAAAAACAAATGTGTATAATCTTACCTTGAATAAATTTAGATTGAAAACTAGCTACGGAGATTCTGGCACAGTTCTCCAAAATGAGCAGTAAGTTACAGGAGGCCAAAAAGGAGTTAATAGTGTTTAAACGTGTTACCTAAAAGGACCTACCTAGAAGTTTACTTTACCTAGGTAAACTGAGAGTATAAATGGCATATAAACTTYGAGCTGCCTCTGGTATTCTTCTGCACAATACTGCATTGTGCTGTGTAGGTTTACCCTCAAAATTTAATGTTTTTGTTACTAACCTATTGTACATGTCAAAAGACTTCCATAGACTACAAATAGGCTTTTAATTATGTCCGAAAGCAACAAGTGGGGTTGAATTTGCATAGACCCTATTAACTCAGCTGATGGTATTTCTTATTTTTGTTTCTACCACTTTAAAGCCTAAGGGGAAAAAAGAMCAAAAAGTCTTATTACCAATATTATTAGACATATCACCTGCAGCTAATATTTTAAAAGAGAGGAAAAAAAAAAGAAAATGTGAAAACCAGTATCAGTGTTGACTCCTACAGYTAAGTGCTAGCAAAGGCTACATATGTGTAGGAGTAAAGTTGAGTAAAGAGGAAAAAGAGTACCTGATGGTCCTCTCTTCCTGAGTGGCCAACCAGCTTCTAATTTCACTCAGTTTCCTTTTCTTGTTGAAGAAACTCTATGCCTCTGGTTTTATACCACTTATTTGAAAAATTATTTTAAATGAACAGCATTTTAAAAGTGTACAKGTTATTTTATATGAGAATAAACTATGTCTGCAAGTAGGTTGTAGTACAAATACCTTTTAGTATTTCAAATCCTGTTTAATGTTAAGCAGTAAGTAGTCCCATTGCAATAAGCACGAGTGGTCATGAACTTAAATAAAATCCATTGCATAGTTGACACATAGAAACATCCAGGGTATCCAGTGCTTAACAACTAAGCCTATCTTCTATGCCTCTTTCATATTTTATATTTTAGAGAGCCAAAGACTGTATATTTTTCAAGCACGTGTTGTATTCTTTTCTTTCAATTTAAACAACAAAATATTGACAAAGACACTATACAGGATACACAGCTTAAAAGAGAGATAATTTTTTAAATTGTTGAAGCAGTACCTGCAACAGCACCTAAAATATCAGAGCTAGGCTTTGAAATTTGCTTTTAAGGGCTGTATAGTTAAACACTTTTTAAATGCACTGCTTAATTTTCCTTACATTGTAATTCATTGTTGGCCTTTTCTGCAATGAATCGTTGGGATTAACCAATAAATCAGTAGAAAAGACATGCCAATTTCCTGAACAGTTGACAAATTACAGTGTGGGCAAAGTACTGTATGTTTTATTTATTTTTTTAAATTATTTCATAAGGTAGGCTAACAATCAGATGCCTCAAAAATTTGTTGTTTTTATTTGGGAATACTGCATTTAATTATATTTTACTCTTTCTTTCTCAAGTAGCGTATGTAAATGTATCCCTAATAGTCATTACCAATATGYAAGTAACCTTTTCCTTGATTTACAATTATTTACTTAGAAAAATCAATATTGTTTCTGGGTATAAGATTTGTAGTTATAAGCTTCTTTCTAGAGCTTCATTTTAATAGAAGATCTTTGTTTCGGGTGCATTTTTTCAGGATAAATAAAACAATTTTGGTTTTGAATACTGTACTTTTGCGTTATATAAATATGTGCATTTTAGTTTATACACTATCATTCCAATTGTTCTGAAATTGTAACTGCCCAGTCAAACTAAGCACAGTATCTGCATGTGCAAATCATGTGTCTGTATATAGAAATGGATAGTTATCAGGCTATTTATAAGTAAGACAATGTGTGAGAAATAGTGATAAATAACTAYGCAAATTAGATTCTTAACTGTACATCACCTTAGGCTTCTCAATTCTTAAAAATCATTGCTTGCAACAATTAAAAACAAATGACTATAGTATCATTGCTGATTAGGACTGTAATGTTTGACCTTATCATAAAAAAACCTATTGTTTAAGACAAGCTTTTGTAAAGTGTTTAGAAAACACCAGTAGAGAGAGAGAGTGCACCTGACCTTGGCCATGTACTGCACTTCACACTACTGAAATTGTATTAGGTTTTATACTGCATGATGTATGAGTAGCCTTTTGAGATGTAGGAGTCCAGAATACAATGGTGAAAAATAACTATTCATGTGATTCATTCAATATTTAAGTTTATACATATCAAAAAGATAGCACTGTTCTGCAACGTTTTAATGTATTGCAACATTATGATACCTTACTATGCAGGTGATGCTGCAGTCTGGGAAACTTCCTGGGGGCCCTGCCTACACAGGGAACTTCCTGCACTGCTGCCCAGCATGCAAATTCACATAATGCTCCCTCCCCTGCACTCATTCCTCACACAGATTTTGCAGAATAAGCTACTAGACACTATGTGACAGGAGAGCCCACGCAGAGGAAGTTACTGTGGATAGTGATGGTCCTGTACAGTCACTGCTTTGCACACTCTGTACAGCCTTCTCCCTCCATAAGAGACATCCAGGTGACAACAGGGAAAGAGGAGCTGAAGTTGGTGATCCACTTCCTGTGTGTGTGAGGGGACTGCACACACTCCACGTCCTTGTCGAGCGCAGCTTGTCCAGGACACGCCCAAGATTAACGCAGTAAACCTGCTCTGGACTCCAGGATGTCGCAGAAGTTCTTTAGTCACTCATTTTCATCTGGTTTCGTGTCCACAGTGTTGCTGTCTTTGGCTATCAAATTAAGCCCACATTATCTCTCATTTCTGTTCATCTTTCAGCAAAAAGCTGTTTCATAGTATACAGTCAAAGGGAACTGCACTCTGGGAACAGCCTCGAGACCACATGCTTCATTGTGGGTCTACAGAAATGAGGCAAAGTAGGTAAAATGCCCCCACAGCTGAGACCTCTGTCTGCTGCTCCTTCCGCAAAGTCTCGCCTCAGCTGTTTCCCCTCACAGGCAAATTGTTAGGCAGGAACTAGATGCGGTCACCAAGGAGGTGAAGTGACTAAATGATGGGGAAAATGCAACAACTAAAAATCCACATACAGTAAATCATCTGTGACTCAGTAAAAATCAGTAATGGAAATAGAAGTGGCTTATGCTTTCCAGATACTCTCATGGAAAAGGGTGCTGGTCCCAAGTACCTGTGAAATGAAGTTCACAGATGCACCAGTTCCCTGTTGGTGAAAAACACTTATTAAAAAATGTTGTCAAATTCTTTACACTCAACCTTTCTCCTTTGYAGTGAGGCTGACCTGTCCCTCATCTCCCCTTTCCAATCAGCATATCTTATGGCACACACCTGGCATCCTAACTGTCCAGAGCTCTGTGGAAATCAAGGGAGCTCTCCTTGCTTCTGCCAGAACCAGCTATCCTTCTRTGCTTATTATCTTTGTTTGTACCCCTCGGCATGTGGGACATGCTTCGCTTTGCTTCTCTTCCCTCAAGCACGGAGGYGGGCACCCCATAGAGGAGGCCCTCTATCTTCGTGCAAAATGGCGGCCACGGCCTGCCCTYCCTTGCCTCGGAGTCCTACCCTCGCACAAAATGGCGGCTGCCTCCTGGCCTGCAGTGCTTYGGAGTCCTGCTCTCGCACAAAGTGGGAGTTGCTCCGTAGCCTAGTGCCAGTGGTAAGTGAACTTTTTTTTCCCCCTTCTGCGCTTTGTTAAAGTAACTTTGCTATTCAAGTGTGATATCAGTCAAAAATAGTGTAATTTATATATTTTGGCTGTATTACCTCATGATAAAGTCCTTAGCKAGTTCTGGGCAGAGAATGTTCTGGAAAGCTCAAAGCAAGGCCCTGTGGGGATAGTGTTTTCTCTTCTCTTGCATTTTCTCTCCACTACACGTATGGTGGAGGGGAAAGCATTTATGGCAGCTGTTTGTGTGTTTAAACTGCATTTCCGTTTGTTCCTTTAAAGCCTTCTAGGAAGTATGGCTAAGTATATTTTATTTTAGAAACTATATAATCATGTACTCTGAGTTGTGGCAAACAAGCTCAGGATTTAATTTGGACTTGTGCTGCTTGTTTAGATATGAAACAAAAATACCCCCTATGTTGCTCTAAAAGAGGAGGAAGTATAAGGGAGGAAAGCATTAATGGTATTACAGTGTTTTTTTGAGGGGGAAGTGGTTTTGTTTTGTGAAGCCACAGGACTTAATGGTAAAAAGCTGGTAGCGAGCCACTTGTGCATGTGTAACACGTATGCATGCTCTGCAGAAAAGCTCAGGTAGGAAGATGTTGGTCGTACTAGCGTTAATTAAAATACAGCTAACAGCAGAATGTTAGGAATCAGCACTACTTTGGCTTTATGTCCAAACCTTAAACGCCTAAATTTTCTTTTGTACTGTGATCTGTGTTTTTGTAGCATCATTGTGATGTATACTGCAACTTTTAAATTACTTGAATAATCTGAATGTGCAATAGCACCATTTGAGCTATTTGTTGTGACTTTTGTAACTATACTCTTGGAAATCTAAGGGATGCAATTTTACAATTCATTGCTACTGGTAGTTGGGCTGCTTAGGAAGTTTCCAGGCCTGGCTGATGGTTTTTGTCGCCTTACGCTTGCCCAGCTTTCTGCAGTGCTGCTCTTTGATGGGATCATTGAAGCTGGTTAAAATCAGCCTTGCAGGCAGCTGAGAAGACAATGAACTGTGCTGCTGGGGGGTGAGGGAGAGGGAAAACAACGTATGCCAGCCCTGCCCGCAAAGCCTCAGTATTGGCGGCTTGTTCTGAGTTTTTGCTGACTTGCATGTTTTCCATTGAATTGACCACTTATGAAATGTTTTATTTGTTATAATATGTATGATGTTATAATCTTTTTATATATAATCTTTTTATAATCTATGTATAGATGTTATAATCCTTCTTTTCCTTCTTTTCCTTCTTTTCCTTCTTTTCCTTCTTTTCCTTCTTTTCCTTCTTTTCCTTCTTTTCCTTCTTTTCCTTCTTTTCCTTCTTTTCCTTCTTTTCCTTCCAAAATCAAGGTACTGAAAATTGTCTCAAATTATACATGTTTTTTCTAGCTTGTTGATAGTTTTTCTAGCTTGTTCAATTGCTTGCTGATGCTACTAGTAGCCTTTCCATTGTCAGAAAAATGATTCAGATCACCCACAAAGCCTGCAGTTCTTGTAACTGTGATTAAATCTTTGTACAACAGTGGAGCCACCCTAAAGTACTTCAAACATTTTTGTGAATAACTGTTACAGTATGGCATCCTTTTCTTTTTGGTACAAGAAGCAAGTTACATTATTTTAAGGCTTAGTTTGCTGATGAATTTTGGATTTAAAGCCTGAGGTTCCCAGAATTCAGTTTACTTCTGTCCTTTCATACTTCCAATTTTGTATTGCGTCAATTTCTTGATTAGAAAGAATATGTTTGTATGTGTGCTAATAGTTTTATCTACAGATTAGTGACTGCTGTGGAGGGTCACTTAGGAATAATGATGATTTGAATAGTACTAATTAAACAATCAGATTAAGAGCATTGGCTAGCAGCATTAGATTTATAGATCTTTGATTTCCTACTGTATTTTTGTTCTGTGAATCTGTTTTTCTGCATCTAATTCAAATTAATCAGATTTTTTTTCTCTCAGTTGAAACCCTTTGCTTTTTGAATTCCATGGTCTTGTTCTGCTTGTTAAACGAAGGTTGCTTTCCAAATGTGAATGTATATTGAAGAAAATTAAGATAACAATTTGAAGTGACTATTGCAATTTTAGGTTATCTAATTAATGGTAGAACAGTTGAAACTGTGTCCCAAAATGAATAAATTTTACTGATGAGGTTTATATTTTCTTTTTTGTTATTATCCTAGCCCTTCTAAGGGGAAAAAGTACTTCTTGTTGTTAAATCAACATTTGTCTCAAGAATCAGCATAATGAGCTACTTGAGAATTGACTGTGGGTGAAATGATGTGACATGCCAAAGACACTTTCATTTAAAAAAAAATACTTTAATGAGAGCACGAAGCAGAAAAGGGAGAAAAATTCTGCAGATTTGGATGCACTATTAGCTATCAAAAAGTACAAATATTTAGTTTGCTGTGTGGCAGTTGCATGTGTGTCTTCTTTTGACAAAACAATGTTTAAAGAGTTGCCTTAGTTTATTGGAATGGAAGTGAGTAAAAGATCATAAGGGTAAAACAAATCTTTGCCGAGTTTAGTGATATGAGCTACTCCTGTTCTTTGTACCACTGGGGAAGAGAGATTGATAGCAGCCATTTTAACCGTTCTGATAATGTATYGAAATACTTTGCCATTCGGAGGAACCAAGAAATATAATGTGCCACATCTAAATAAACGGTTTTGGCAACTTCTGGTTTATGGTAGCAAAAGCTATATCACTGAAATTATTTTTAAAAGAAAAAAAGAGATGGATGACATCAGCTGGTGCCTCGTAGGTGAATTCCTTTAGGAAAATACAGAGGTGTCTGTCCGTTTCAGTTACCTCTACTCTGTATCATGAGCAAAAATGTACTTGGCCAAAGCTACTCAGATTTAATGTGTTGGGCAGCATTACCTAGAATAGTAATAAGACTAAATTAAGGCTTGTGTTTGGGTAAGAAGTCCATGTTTTACTTGTATCAAACACTATTATGAAGCACGTCATGGTCTAAGATGCACTGTGAAAGCTGACTGGGCACAGGCGGTAGAATTATAATTTCCCAAGAAATGCTGAAAATAAAGACTCATTTTTACCTTTTGTGTTACATATATACTAATGAATTAGTCACCAAATTCTTGGTGTCATGTTAGAGCTTGGGTATGCATAAGTTATCCCTAAAAAGCTACAAAGCTGAAAAGAAGAAAGAGTGATGAGCACAGTAGCAGGCAGCTCCCCCTTGGGTCTAGCAGGTAAGTGTCTGATATGCTACACAGCAGTTTTGATACTCTGTAGTGGTGGGGGAAGGAGCGTGCAAGCTACAAAGCTTGATGCAGTACAGTATGTTAAAGTTGATGAGGCCTTATAACAGCATGCAAAAGTGTTTGTTTACAGAAAAAAAATGAAATCTTAAAAGGGAAGGTGAAGTGAAAAATGTCTTTCTGCCTGTTTAGCCTGCTTACTACTACTTGGCCAGTATGTATATGCCTGAAAACAATTCTTTAAGGTTAGTCAAGATGTTCTGAAAACTTTTGCAATGTTATCTTGGCCAGTAAGAATCTGAGGAGTAATTCAGATCAAGAAATAATCTTTATATATCTCAGCACATGTAACCTTTTTCAAGGGAAATTATATTTCAATTTTTGGCAGTGCTTATATTGGTACAAAGCCAGTACAGAAATAATTGAAGGGTCCCTATGTGTAAAAATCATAGTACTTAATAAAATTGGGGAATGACGGAAATCTCTGGCTTCATATTGCAGTGATGTCATGCCAAAGCTTTGACATTGTGTCAGAAGGGGGGYTGCAGACTAGAACATGTTAAAGTTTCTAAGACTGAGGAAAAAATCACCCCCCCCCCCCCAGTTTCATCTGGAGCATACCCTTCTCCCAATCTGAAGCCAGTTTTGTTCCAGTGTTTAAAAGCAACAAGGAAAGAAATGTGGAAGTAGGTCATGTAGGGGATATTTAGACCAAAACAAAGATTAATTAGTATTTTGGATTCTAATAATCTGAACTGGTAAGTATATCTTACTTCATTAATATTCCTTCTACACAAACTAGGGAGGGACCTGGCATTCTAATCAATAAAAGAAAGGCACTGGAATCTGTCCCTGAAGGTCTCTAACTGTTTAAAATAAATGAGACTTGCATAACCCATTTCACACATACACAGTGGCAAGTTTCATATGAACATATGTACTCTGTCTCAGCGCACTTTGTCTGCCAGCTCAGTATCTTGGTTGCCCTCTCAACACCCCTCGCACTTTGCTATGAAGTCTTGTAAACCGAAGACTAACAGCCTCATGCTGAATTATGTCAGGCAAAAATTAGGATGAATAATTTTTTGCTCGTGCAATTAGGTGAATAGTTAATAATAAAATTACTAACACAGAAGAAAAAGCTTAAAGTGCTGATAGAGTAATATTTTGGTTACTCATTTTAACAAAAAACTCCCAAGTACTTCTTATTTGTAGAGAGGGGCAGAAGTAGTAGAAAGGTGTATTTTTATGCCCTTAGTCCAGTATTTGGAATTCTCTTTCAATTTTTTTTGTCTCAAAAATGTATTTAAATGAAAATCCATTAGGTGAACCAATTTTCATAGCAGAAATAATGGCATGTTTTCTTCAGAGTCCCTGACCTTACAAGTTGTGCTATGGTGAGGTTTTACCTTTTTAAACAAACTTAAGTGTTTCTGTGCAATGAGATGACTACAGAKGGCTGAAATTCATAATACACAATTGTAGTAGAAGAGTTAAGGCAACTTACCCTTGCATCACAAGTAAACACGTGTTTGTATCATGTATATTTAACACAGTGCTCCACATATAGAGGAAATGGCCACCATCCTGYGGGTGGAGAAGACGCGTCTTGTGCCTTCCCCAGGCACTGAACTTCACTTGTTAGAAACTGAACTTCTGAAACAAGAAATTGTAAGACAAGATGCCGGGGCAGTGATGGGGGGGTGTGTGTGAAAGGGTAAGTAAAAGGTAAAAATAGATTGCAATGGATGCTYGCAGAAGAAGGCGGCTGAACATATAGAAGGACTTTTATAATATGTAGTATTTGGATGGAGTTCAGAATACTGAAGGATCATGATTTCTTGATTCTTTTTCTGTCCTGAGTCTTGGGTTTATCTAAGGACAGTCAGTTCATCATTGCCAATTTGACTTTTAAATTGGCTCAGTCTTTAGTGTAGAGGGTTACTTTCCAGACTATTTGCTGGAGGCAAAGTACAAGCCACCTTTGTTTGGGGTTGTTTTCTTGGTGAATTTCTGTTTTACTGTTGCTTTCTTTTTCTTTTTCTTTTTTTTTTAATATTGAGTCAATATTATCTGTAGAAATCATTCCACAAAGCTCTCTGTTAAAGTTTTTTTTTAATGGTGATTGTTTCTGCATTTTGTCTAATTAAATTAGTTATTTTTAATTAATGTCTTTAGAATTGAGGTATTTTAGAGACAATGTTTTTCAGTAGTATGAATCAGTTAAGTTTTCATTTGTTATACAGGTAGTGTAATATTGATAGTGTTGCAGGGATGATCTGCTAGCAGGCAGAGCACTTCACTGGATATCAGGTAAGCTTTGAGCTTGCAGACCTAGGCACAAGTACTGTCACTGGTGTGCTCAGGTAGGAGAGAAGACTATTGTACATAAGCAAGATTATTAATGTTTTCCAAAGAAGAATTTCATGATCATACCAAAGTATTCAAAATAAACTGAAAATTAAAGGCGGGAGGAAATCTTCAGTGCTGCAAATTAGTTCTAACGTGAGAACTGCAAAACTGCACTGACTCGGATTAAGTTCAGAGTGGTTTACTTGATGGTTGTCTGAATATAACCTGGGTACCAATTTTAACAAAATTGATTTAGAAACCAATTCAGGTCTGTAACCACATCAAGCTAAATAGATTTAAGATTCTCTTAAACTGATTTAAGAGAGACTGCACCAGCGAGTTGCACAGATTTAACTAAATCTGTTTCTAAACCACTTGAGTTAACTCAGTGCTCATGCTGTATATAAATCAACCTTTAGATGTAGAAGTTAAAAGGATACATATTTTATCATTGTTCGAGTCTTCTAGATTTCATGCACAAATGTTCATTGTACACGACTGTTCTATTAACAGTGTGCATTATGAAACAGGTAGCAATTTTCTRTTTTTTAAAACGAACTAATATTTGGAGAAGGGAAAGTTTGAGATGCATATAACAGTGCTTTCTGCTGAAACCTTTAGAAGGATGAAAAGATGCTGAATGATAATGAAATCATATTTTGAGCTTTTTTCTATAAAATGAAGTAGTCATTCTAGTGTGCGAAGTGCTATAATTATAAAGCAATTTGCCAACCYTAATGGGAGGACTTTTATTTCATAAAATATTAACAAAATATAATATCAGTGCAATAGGTTAGGAACAGTCTTTTTTTCTCCATAAAAAGTCAATTTGTAACCACTGTAGACTGTCTTTCTCAAGATGACTATATTAGAGTAACTTCCCTTTTATAGCAGTATCAAAATACCTGTTGTGATTATTTTAAAGTTTGTATTTGCTTACTAAGTAGAAAGGTAAATGAAATTAATTTTCACTGTATGTTTCTTTAGTTTAGAGACTGATGGTGTTTCTGAAAATGATTGGCCAAGGGAAATAGCATTTGGTTAGTCCGTAAAGAAGGAAAATCAGCTGAGATGAAACTACAGTTAAGAAAGGACTGTCACTCTTCTTTGAAAAGGTGACACCCACAAAAAGGGCTGTGGACCTATCTCCAAAGGTTGCCTAAAAAGCAGTTGTACTAGGCTAGTGAGTAAAGAAAAATACCACCCCCCTGACCCACACACACAGTGAAGCAAGAGGAAGAAAAGTGAGGGAGCATCTGCAGTTATGAGATTCCAGCTCTGATCTGYGCAGCTGCAAAGTGTATGTAACATAWGAAGAACAAAAGACCTGAGATGGCAAAATWAACCAAGCCTCAGTGGATTCACTCTTTAGCTCTCTCTGCTATTATTTTTAATTAACCAATAGATTTTCTACTTGTTTTTGTTTTGTTTTTTCTTGTTCCAAAGTCCACTCAAGCTGAGCGTGATAAACTCCTAGGGAAGTCATTTATAATATTCATTTTAGTACTGCTTCAAGCACAGCTAAGAATTAGAGCTGTTTAAGTAGCTGAGACTAAGATCATGAAGGAAATCACAAAGCAGTTGAGCAGAATGATAAATATTACTTCACCAAAAATAAATAAGACTTTTATTTTCCACTGTGCTCACGTTAGCAAGGTAGAAAAGTGGAGAAAATCAAGGAGGGAGGAACAAAATATCCAATTG
Source organism: Rhea americana (assembly GCF_003343005.1). Classification (NCBI taxonomy): domain Eukaryota; kingdom Metazoa; phylum Chordata; class Aves; order Rheiformes; family Rheidae; genus Rhea; species Rhea americana. Next base: position 3,074,499 of record NW_028185816.1, read on the forward strand.
GCAAAGGAGGGGCAGAAATAAAGGGTGCTTAGCAGTTCTGAAAATATTATTTCTTAAAATTATTTTTAAAAATGAAATTGTTATTGAGAAATGCTTCTCTTATTACTGTTTGCACATACAGACTATTGCAGACAAGGTGTAGGAAGAAGATTGAGAATCCTTATCCTTTCCTAACCTCCTCCTCTTCCAGCTTTCCACTATTTTTGGTCAGTCACTAGAAATGAACACAACAAGCCTTACTACAGTTGACTAATTGCTACAGTGAGTTTTGTGAGATATTTCATCTCTCTGCAGGATGAGAATCGCTCAGGACTGAAACTTCTGTGTCTGAATCTAAAAGGCCAGGAGATTGCATTTCATTTTTTAGTAAGTAGTTTAGGTGCATTGAAATCAGTGAAGCTAAATCAATTGCATTAGTTTACACTAAAGAAAATCTGGAACCTGTGTTAAGTGGAAAAAATGGACAAAACCAGACACTCAAACACTAGACTCAGAACACTGATTTGATAAACTTAGGTGTTGACATTATCTGTGGAAGCTATGAATTACTGRCTCTTACTAAGTAATGAGTATGTAGTACTGGCTAAGCCTTCTGCATTAGAAAGGGATGAGAAAAATCCATAGGTTATCTTTTTGTACATATTGCAGAGTTGTATGCATGAGAGAATATTTGCCAGACTTTTTCAAAATGTGCTCCCAAATGGGTTTGGCCAAATATATTTGTTAACTTTTCTCAGTGAACCAAAGCTATCCATTTTAATGATGGTTGTGGTTGGTTCACTAGTTTGTTCAAAAATAAAAAATTGAACAGCAGCACCACAACCAGTATTTTTTTTTTTTTTTTAATTTTAAGAGCTTGTTTTCTGAACAGAACAAAAAATAGCTTCAGGAAATTGCCTCCCCCTCCCCTCCTCATTGAGCACACAGTAAAGCTTGTTGGTATTTTAGCTGTTCCAGTGCAGTGAGGTCCCATCCTAGTGTCCTTTATGCAAACAACTTCCACTGATGTTACGTAAACTCTAATGGGACATGGGATCCTAGCAATATAGTTAGCTGAACTGCATAAATGCATGGTTAGTCCCTAAGAATTCAGTGTATGTACAGTATACACTTGATTTTTAGCAAACAAATCACCAAGAGGCAAATACTTAGTTGGTGTGTCAAAGCTACTGATTAGAAAATCTGCATCTAGCACTGTCATTCGCATTGGAAACTCATCCTACGTCCATTACTAACAGGGTGGAAGCAATCTTGTTTATGTCTGTATGTATGTTCACAGCTGTCTGGCAATCAGGAGTGGTGGAAAACACGGAAGAAACATTGCCTGAACTAGTTGCTTGTGGGTTGAAAAAGCAGTGGGTTGCTATTTATCCCTGTCAACAGCAGGCCCTATTAACTATTTTTAATGAATCACCACTGCTTTTACTTTTGCCATCAGCCATGACCTTCACCATTTAGAAACACATGGGCTCTCATAAACGATAGTCTATGACATATAAACTTGAGAAGGATTCTATCACGGCTCAAACTACAATATATATCACTAAAACAAACTGCTCATTCTAGCTGAAGAGACACTCATATATATCACAGAACCAGCCTTCCATATTTTGAAATTTACTGCCCTGTGTTGGTGCTTCTTTTTGTTAGTTTTTTTTTTTCTTTTTTTCTTTCTTTTTAAGGAGGCCATGCAACCTTGCTCACTTAATACTTTTGATAAACTTCTAGTGACAAGGAGCTTGATTAATGATGGTTAAAAGAATTGAATCAAGAGTAGGAAAGACAGGGCCAAAAAAGCAGACTGCTGGGCTGATGGAAACTAACGTCTCTACAGAAATATATGATGGACCCTCCTTTTTGCCATGCCAAGTAATTACTCGCACAGACCTGTTGTAATAATTCCTATTACAGCCAAAACGGAAAAGTCAGTAACTCACAGCCCTGGGACAAGGTGAAGGCAAGGCCAGAGTAGCATGGATCAATATTTCATTTACTCACTGAGGTTAGCTTCTATCCCTGTATCAAATTCTTTTACAGAAAGCCATGAAAGAAATGAGGTTTGCTGAAAAACACCAATACAGGGCCCTCATTTCCKTGGGGGTGCTCGTAGAGTACATGGAGCAACAAAACCTTTCAGCAAAACAATATGCACTCAAGGTCACTCATTACTTGCTACTGTTGGAAAATAAAGTGCCATTAGTCTGATATGAGTAATGTACATCAATCAACTGCAGACCAGCAAAAGTATGTTTTCAACATAGTGTTGCAGCTGAAAATGAATGAACTGTGTTAACACTTTCTGAACAGTTTGACAATAGTGAAGAATTTTTCCTTTGGCATTATCATTTATTCCAAAGTGTCACTGCATCTTGTCTTTGCAAAATCAAGTGAGACCATTTCTGTTGTTTGCTGTGCTTTATTACAATTAAATTAACTCTCAGTAAGCAAAAACCATGATACTGATGTGGGCAGTACCCCCTGCATGTTGGATGCTTTCCAGGGAGCTCCTGCTTGTGCCTTTTAGAATTCTCAGTCTAAAGACTGATAAACAGATGTAAGAAGAAATTATCTATCATGTTAGTGAAATAATTTAAAACAATATTGTTTAGGATATAAGGAATTGATACTGACATGCATCTGTTTCCACCTTACTGCATACAGCAACTCTCCCTTTCACTAGGGAGGTATGTTTGAGGAAAGGGAGGACTTCAGTACAATGCTCAAGAATGGTAGCCTTAACATACAACATGCCAATGTGCTAATAGCAAATATATAAAAATATATGAAATAGCTAAAGCACACTGCAAGGTATTTCTGTGGCTCTCTCTAACAGACTTCCATTTAATATTTTAAATGTTGTCTGTCCTGTTGATTTTTGGAGGTACCATGAAGCTACCAGGGGAAAGTGATAACTGCATGTATCCTATGTACAGGAGATGTTCTGAAGCACAGTCAGTGACCTGAATGTCATGCAAAATGTTTTTTTTTTGTTTTTTTTTTGTTGTTTTGTTTTTTCCCCCCTTGGTCTGCAGGGCATGTATCAAAATGCAGGCTCTCTTTTGTAAATATTTCCATCAAAATGGAAGAGAAAGCTCTTCTGCCTCTGTGTACTAGTAGGGGTATGATCTTGCTTTCTTGGCTGCTTTTTGGAAAAAGTGTTTATTGGGTCATTTAGGGTTGATTATATGGTTGACAGTATTTTAGTTTTCAATATTTTAGATCTCAAATTTTTCTGACTATATCTGGTCAGAAGGGGTTTTTTAAGGCCTTTTTTTTTGGTTATACAATCTCAGCCTGTTCTTTAGACCACTCCTGTGTTTGTGACACACTCGAGCTGTTTTCATATTTAGCAGTTTCTGAGCTATCTTTTTCTTCTTTCGTTTATTTAGAGGATGAATTTGTTTCCTGTTATTAAAGTTCAAAATAATCTTATCTGTACCATTGAAGGAGATAACATTAGCAAGAGCTACATTGTCATCCTATTCAAAAGTAAGGTATTATGTAGGCATAGAAGGAATTATTACACAGTAGGGCAAATTCCTATGTAACAATTATACTTCTTTTTATGAGATGCTAATTTTTTCCTTTTTCTTCCTTCTTCTGTCTTATGTAACATTTTCTCTTTAGCATTTTGAAATCATTTGCTAAATAAAAATGTTAAGTCTATATTCTTGAATCTTACCCTGAAGACTTACTAGGACACACAAAAATAGTTGAAGTTTAGGATTTCATACTGTTACCAGCTTTTGTAGTGGTAAAGATGTGTGTCTGAGATTGGGCACCCAAAACAAAGGACTCCAGTCCATACTGAGCTACTTCCAGCCCCTGAACTGATGTAATGCATGTTATTTACATGCTACAGTGTTGTATAGAATTAAGTGTAACTCAGAAATGATGGGCTAAGGGTTAAACAACTGATTCAAGGTTGCCTACTAAGTCAGAAAGGATTGTGTTCTTTCACGTTCAGCATTTTGAAAGTTTGTGCCAAATTTACTGCTGTTCAGTAGAGTCTAGGGGTGTCTGGTAAATTAACTTCATGTCTCCTGCATAAATGTGTCCTCTACAGCTGCTTTTTGCTTGTTTGTTTGTTTGCTTTTTTAAAAAAAAAGGTGTTAAAAACTTGGGTAATCCTCTAAAGCTTGCCGTGGTCATAGTCCTTTGTATTTGCATTTCTAGTTTGGAAATATATTTTTCCAAATATATTTCAGGTTAGGAAATATATTTTTAATCCTTGTTCCTCCTAGATTACATAGGTAAATGTGAGTATGACTATATTTTGGTTTTTGTCTATGAATTTGTCTCTCTAAAATGAAGGCTATAGCACTGCAAAATACTTGGCTGTGCTTATGGGGAATAATGTTACAGTTTCCCAAGAATGTGCCTTACATGAATGATTCCTATTGTTCTTCCTATCTTCTATTTCTTCCTAACCATTTGATGTAAAATAGTGTCCAGTGTATGAGTCCTGAGGCAATACTCTTTCCTTCATGTCTGCAAGAACGAAGATGGATGAACATTTTTATGTGCCTCTGGAACTAAATAGAAGATTAGTCTAAAGAGGATCTATCTAGTCACGTAGAAACTCCCTTGGATAAAAAGGATCCATTACATTTGGCTTGCTCTGCAGTTTAGTTGTGGAGCCAACTTCATAAAGAGGGGGTAGTCATTTACAAAAAAGTAATCATTCCCTAGAGAGATTTTTGAAAGACCCAGAGAATTAGAGAATCTATTGTCTCTACTCGTAGAAGATTTAGAAGCACAGTTTCCTTTTTATAAGATCTTGTTGTCATGATTWAGTTATTTTTTTGAAATCTCATTCACTGGAGGTAGTGAGCCGATAACCATGTACGAGGCTTATATATGGCACGTGTTCCTACAGTCTGTGATGTCCAAGTCCTCAAAATTATTTAAGTGATTAAAAACCTTTGAAAACTTAGAAATGACTCTAATAGTTTGTTCTTGTGAACCTTCTTTTAAATGGGAAGACGGTATTAACTGCACTTACTGAGTGAAGTATAAATAAGTTCATAGATATTTAGGTGCCCAGTAAAACCAGTAAGAGCTGGATACCTATATTCCTTTGCAGGATCTGTATATAGGGAAGGATGTTTTATATAGGGAAGGATGGTTTATAAATCAGTGTATTGTAAATCAAATAGAACATCAATGGATGTTTTTTGTGTACTGCCAATGAATAAATCTTTCAGTAATGTCCAAATTGAGGCAGGCAGGCCTTGCAGTGAGAGGTCGGTTACTTCTTAAGGAAAAATAAAACAAAAACTACTCTTCATCTTAAGTTTCACTGGTATAAAGGAATATACCTTTATTCCTTTTTTTGGATTGCATATTGTCACCTTGACTTCTTTTTTCTTTTTCATGACACAATTCGTTGATGGTTCGTGGTGTCACTAAGAACTCGGAGTCATTACTTTGTACCAGTGGACATTTGTATGGCTTTTGTAACAATAAATTACATGCAGCAGAATTACTCTGTGAACCACGGCATTAACCTGATAGATGTGGATCGTATCAGTCACCCAAATATGAGGTGGTCCACTTGCACTTAAAATAAAGAATGAATATGTGGTCTGGAGGCCAGTATTTTCGGATTCACAGTGCACTTAGTTAGATCAAGGTCTAGTCTGGGGTTAGGATCAATATTGCAAATTGCAGCTAAAATGACRAAGAATGCGTTTCCATCTATGTTATACATTAAGACTGCTGCACCTAAAATACAAGTAGGTGAATTTCATTAAGATGTAATTTTGTTAAGGGACAGTAACTGAGACTGGAATTTGGTTACTAGATGACTTTTTTTTTTTTWATCTAAAGCAAGTGTAGAGATATGCATTGCTTTTGGGTGATGCTCACTTGGATAATTCTGCTTCAAAGCAATAAAGCTGGTAATAATAAGGTGCACTTTCCTGAAAGTTAGTTAAGGAAATTGGTAAAAACTGTTTGTTTATAGTGCRTATGTTAGCTTTTTTAAACTATCACAAGAATACTTGTCAAATTAGTATAGTAAAGTATTCATGTATTAAAAAATGCACAGAGACCTTCAGTTTAATGTGCTTTTGTACAGGTGCATATGCAAATAGAAAACTTACAGTAGACCTTTTAGGCTTACTCTGCTTGCTCAAAAGGGACATAAGATAAAACATCTGACTTTAGGAGGCTTCAGTTCAGTTTCCATTATGGCAAATCTSAACATAGTTAACCAAAAATGAGTTGGAATTCTTGGAATAGAAAGGTGAAAGTGTCATTCAGGAAAGCATTCTTTCTTCTGTGTTGATGCTGGTTAAGGTACAGTGCCTGTACCCAGGCGGGGCACATGAAAAATGGGTGGCAGGTGAAGAAGGGAGAAATAATCTGAAAATCATTAAAAACACAGAAGATAGTAGGATGATTTTTATTTAATCCTATGTGAGAAGTGTTAATTTCATGTATGTAAAAACCATGTTGAGCTTTTTAAGAGTGTGATGCCCTGTTTTACATAGAGTGGCTCTGTATCCTCTGATGGCTGGACTATATATTGAGTTGTCTAATTCATAAATGCTGAGCTAAAAGAGGCTGTTTATTTCTTGCACAGACTGCAAAAGCTTTTGTTGAATTTCATCTCCGCTGCGGATTCCTCTAGGGGCATTACCCAGCATTGCCATATAGTCCAAAGTGTAATATACTGCCATCCACTTGCAATGCATACTAGAGGAAAACCTAGCCAAAGTTATAGCCAGGCAAAGAGCTCCAGCTCTTTCTCTTCTGTGGGGTCCTTAAGAAGCCTCTGCTTGTGGACAAGGGTCTGCTGTGTGTATGAGGAGGAAGCCTGAGGAGAGAGATGATCAAAACTGGGCAACAGCTGCTCTGTATGACTTGCTTCCCTGGTAACCTGGCAGCTCTCCAAGTAGAAATCTGAATAGGAGTTAAACTGCTTGAAGCATAAATTCCCCTTTTACTCTCTAGCCTTCTTTCTCCTCTCTCTTCCTCCTGGAGCAATGCTTTGCAAAAGTGGAAGCCTCTGATGGCCAGGCAAGTTTTTGAGGGCTCGTGCTGGCAGTAGAGGGAGGAAGATGTTGCTACACAGAGTGATTGTCTCTGGTACTAGGTACTTCGTGTAACAAACAGGGTGGGGATGTTGGCAAGCACAGCTCTGTCTTCCCTGGCCGCTGTTATTCAATGTGGCCTGCGGTTATGAAGAGGTAAAAACTGCATGTAAAAGCTCCCTCTGATTGTATCAATATTCAGTGGTTGTGTTTAAATGCAGGGGTGTGCCTGRAATTTTCACTGACATGAAAGGATCTTGGAATTACTTTCTGATGCCTTGGGGTGACTTGGACATCCACCCTGCAAACATCCCAAGGTATTCTATGTGAGCAAAATTTTCTTGGCAGCTCTTCAGGACTCCCCATCTTATCAAGTGGTCCTAAAGTTCAAAACACGGCTGTGAATCTAAATCCTCTTGTAAAAATAGGTTTTCATGTCCCTCGGATATGTGTTTTAAATTTTCCAGTTCTAGTTCTATTATGTCTTTCTTTAAAGCACCCTTTAAATTGTCCTGTTGCTTTCCTGCTACCTTTTGTAAGGTTGTTGTCTTGAATTTTGTTACTGTATGACATAAGTGATTCATATATTCCAAAATATTGCAATAAGAAAAAAAAATCAATTATCTGCCTATTTGAGAGGTGCAAGGCATAAGTTAGATGCAAATTACTATATATCAAAAAAAGCCAGTGTTTGTTTTGTCAAGATATATAAAAAAATGGTGTAAATTTAAACTAGAGTAATACATACAGCTGCTTTGTGCTTACCAGTAAGTTTTCTCTCCATGAGGACAGTAACAACAGCAGCCCAGACAGTTTCTTAAGGCTTTCCTGCTCTTCTGTGCCCTCTATTTGATCATCTGCCAGGGCTTGTGAATAGTGCCAAACCAAACAGTACAGCATCTCTGTAAGTCTGCTCTAGGAAGCTAAGGAATTCGGCAGTTGAAGTGCAGTGCTGGATATAAAAGAAGCAATTATAGTGGGCTTGCAGGAGTTTAGATTGAGTAATTTTAATGTTTGTATCATAGATATTTGGAGGCTCCTTTTRCTAACTGGATTTTTGCCTTCTTTATGCTGTATTGGCAGAAAATCTTAATCTATGTAAATATAATCTTACCTAGATGCAAAGAAAATGTCTTTCTCTTAGTCTTTTTCTGTGGTGCTGAAGTTCCGTACAAACTTTGAAATCCGTTTCTGTGTATATTGGTGTTGGCAACTGAAGTGCAGTGTTCATCCATGAAAGAACTTTTGTAAAACAAACTACAGTAGCAATTTAGAGTGTGGAAGGCCACCTTTCTGTTTGTAGGTCTTTTTTTTCGTATATATGTAGAAGACTTCAAGCTTTCTACTCTTCTTAGTTACTAACAGTGAGGAAAATATTTGATGAGGTGTCTCATAGGCTTTCATATTTTACAATTAAATAAATTGGAGTAATGAATTTGATTAGAGTGAACAAGAAGAAAATTTGGATTTACTTCACTGAACTGCATTCTGGATACATGCCAGTTCTGACTGAGGTAGAATTTACCTGACTCTAGTTGACCGTCCAAACCTCCTGTATACCATATACTCTTAAGACTTCAGATACAAAGAGGAGCTTCACCTAAAATGAAATGTTAGTGAACACCTGTCCTGTATTGGGGACCAAGAGTCAATTTGTGTTAGTTTAACACRCAGCATGCCTAAATCCAGATAAGGAAGCAGGGAATATCTAAGTACACTTGAAACTGATCGGAGCATGACAGCTGGTTTTCATGGTTTACCAAAGAAATAGGCAAACTCCAGCTTGCATTTACTTCAGAAGTCTCTGTGCTGTGTGTCTGTATTCAGCATTGATACCAGGCAGAGAAATCTTAGAATCTGTGGTGTAGATCTGCCCCACACCTGTGTTGGTATTCCAGGTTCTATAGAAAATACCAGCAAAGCTCCTGTTGATGTCAGTGGCTGTACCTAGTTTGAGCTGGTCTTGCTCATATTATGGTTTCAACTGATTTTCCTTGTAGAGATTCGCTTTTTAACTTGCATGTATTTTCTTGTTATGTCACAATGAAGCGATGGCTCGTTACTACTCATATGATGCAGTCCTTACACACTGCCTATATATGCACAGCACTTTGTTCAAGGGGAAAAATAATTCCTTTGAATAAGAGAGAGAACCTCAGCTCCACACTGAAACTTTTCTGTTGTTGTTTTGTGTCGTATCAATCATTTGTACTTCAGAATACTTGGACCATTATGATAAAGAGGAGAGTAGTTAATGATTTTTACTTTTATGTGAAAATCATTGATTGAGTTTTGATGTTAGTGATCTGTAGCAAATAATAAAACAAACCAAAAACTTTTTTTTTTAAGTGTACTTGAATTTTTCCCCTTGTTATTTTAGTGCCCAGGCTCAAATCCTCACTGCTGCAGATAAATAAAGAACTTGTTTGCATTAGCAGGGCTAACTTTGCAATTGATGTAGGTGCCTGGCTGTATCCAGAGGTCAGTTGTACTGGAAATGCTTGAGAGAAATCAAATCTACTGCTCTGGTTGAATCTAAGCACATTTGCAATATGTAACAAATTACTCCTTTTGTCTCCAGGGACTTGGTTCTTAATTGTAGCTGCTCTAGTTCTGTCATTTATAGTCTATATGAGGCTTGTAGGGGTAATAAAAAAAAAATAATAATAATCCTAGATTTATTTTTTTTTAGCTCACTGCAAAAAATCAAACAGTCTATTTGTCCTGTAAGTTTTGCTTCACAGGATCACAGTCAAATTAATTTTCCAATTATTTGTTCACAAACATGTGGTCAGTTCTTTCACTTGGACTAATGTGGCTTCATTGCCACATATGCATGTGCTTGCTACAGTAAAGCAGTGCAGGCTTATTATAAAAAATTTCACACTTATGCTCAAGAGAGTTCACTGTCCTTGTTAGCTGASTTTAGCTGCTGGTGAGCTTCCAAGTTTTACAGACATCTATTAGAGAGAGGATTACTTTCTCTCTTTTCTTCCCTCATTCTCTTTATCCCTAATGAAATTTCAACATTCCCGATGAACTACAGTGCCTAAAGGCTGAGGGCTTGGCCCCAGAAGCAGAGAACGCTGTACGCCCCAGGAGTCTTTGGCCTTTTACTGAACTTGTGATGGAGAGTTAGGTGCCTCATTTGGAATTGATGGCAGCTAATGTAATGAGCCTTGAGGTGCTGAGAAAGCACATGCTAGGAGATACCAAGAGAAGGTTGCGTCTAAAACTCCCCTCTCCCTGTAAACTGATCTTCAGATTTCAGCAGTGCCTCCGGTGAATGTTGGATTCAGCATTTGAAGCCCTGCTTGAGCAGAGGTGTAGGAGAGGGAGAGGAGGGACTCTGTTTAGCTTCTGAGATGTTTTAACATTACCACTTAAGTTCACAGGAAATATTTAATCGTGTGTATGCAGGGTAGAACTAATAGAATTAATTTTAACATTTCATCTTTTAAGACTCCTAGATGTGTGGAAAAGAGAATATATTAAGGAATTACTATACTTTTTGCATGCAAGCTTAATATATTTCTTACTCAGTACTTAACATTAAAGAAGATTTTTTTCATTTAATTATTTTATGTTTCAGAAGAAATATATAGCAAGTGAAATAAGCACGTTATCCACCAGCTGACTCTCCGTATTTTGTTCTTAGAGACGGATACATTGAAAAGTAAAAGTAAAATAATTCCACTTTTGTAATAACTCAGATTTTTTGTAACGTGTAATCCTATGTTACCACTTCCTTGAAAAAGCTTTGTTTTACCTGAAATAAACTTTCTGAAATATCTCTTACCATTTGGAAGCTTTCAACACATTGTGAGACAGAATTCTCTTCTCTTCCAATAAGAATTCTTTGCACAGTGCTGTGACTTGAGCTTTATTTTCATATGTTGTAGGAGCATCTTAAATCCTTTCTGACCCCATGCTGCTTGCCAAATCCTTGAAACAAAATTAAAGAAAAAAGGGTGTGCGTGTATAGACAAAATACAATTACATGTGTGTGTGTATATAGTCATTGTTGTGTATGTATGTGTTGTGAAATGTGTATATATAGTAATGATACCTAGCAAAACAAGACAGGCTGCAAATGGGTCTTTCCTGAATCATTTCCATGACAGATATTACTAGAAAATACTGATTCTTGTCAAATTTGCAAGAAACTGGTGATGATTCTTCAAATGAATACCTGTAATGAATCACCTGTAATACTTTCTGATACAAATTGATATTTACAAAATGATAAAAAGAATCAGTTTTTCTTTAGTTGCTGAATGGGTAGGAACCCTTCTAAGGAGAGAAATATGACAAAATAAGAGGCACATCTTTACATAGCAAAGAGAAATGTTGGTCTAGCCAGCTTTTCAGAAATGAAAGTGGGATGTACAGTCCCACTGTTTTCTATATTGTGGTATAGATGAGTAGTCCAAAATCAGATTAATCCATATTCTGCATTGTGGATTAAAAAAAATTCTGCATATTGTTTTTTTATTACAAGTGTGTAAAAGGAATTTTCAGATGAGTTACAACAAGATGATCGGGGGAGTTTTGTGGGATTTTTTTTTTTTTTTGGTATATCTGTTTTTATGTTCCATTCTGCATTATCTGTGGCTCGTGTTTGTTTTCTCCTTCTGAGTAATTACTGCGAATTGCAATTGTGAAGAAGGGGGGGAAAAAAAGCTTTTAATGACTCGTATTGTTGTTTTCTAAATATGAGRTACTTCTGGTTTGTTCTTAGTCTGTTCCCCATTTCAGAGTTCAGGTAGAGTTTTGACTGAAGAACTTCAGAGTTTGGCCTTGGGACGTTGTAATACTACTTCAGTGTTTCCTTTCAGTTTGTATTTCTCTAACTCTWCCATTTCTGAGGCTCATACGTGCTAGCTGAATAAAACTGAATTTCTCTTATTCAGAAGAATTCAGGTTTGTCGGACACAAATCTTTGATTCATAGAAATTTGGAGTTCCAATTCCATTTTGGAGAGATCTACCAAGTAATTCTACCTCCTAAACATGTATACTGGTGTTTTGCTCCAACCTCTGTAATCCTAGAATCTGAAGTCAGCCTCTTACTTCTTTAAAAGCAAGAAAATTTGCCTCATGGTTAACCTTAAACTGTGAACTAGGTATGTTGGGGTGTTCTGGTGTTCTGGTTTTCTGGTTTTTAATTTTTTAGGTGAGGTTCAAGATGTGTCAACATAGTATACTACAGTACTGTGTAGTATTGGAGTAGACATGCCTTTTTTTGTTCAACACTATTCATCTCTTCCCTACCAACAAGCTAACAATATTTGCCGAGCAAAAATATTAATACCTTACTGAATGACACTGACACCTGTGTATTGGTAAGAGTAGGTGTGATAGATGGTACCTACTATGSAGTCATATTTGTTGAGAAATAAATATTATGTTTTCTGTTATACAGAAACACCAGTTCAAATCTCCAAAGCAAAATAGCTGCATTGGAATACTACCTTTCCCAGATGACTTACCCTCTTCTCACAGAAGGAACAATTAACCATGATACARCATTATCCTGATGTGACTTTTCTGCTGCTGTTGCTGAAGTTAGCTCATATAATCCCCTATTGTGGTCAGTCTTGATCAAGTAACTTTATGCTTATGCTGTCCTGGACAATATTAATGTATTCTTTCTAACTGAAACAGCTTCTAGTTGTCTAAGCTGTATGTGAGCTATTGTCCCTATGGGTACTACTGGTATTAGAAATATTCAAGGGTTTTGTAATACTGCAAGTATGAAAAACACTATATAAAAATAGCATTTATCTATTTTATATTTGAACTACTTACTATGCTTCCAAAAGTACTAATTGGGATTCCTGTGCAACTTTCTCATGTATACACACATCATAAACAATAGCATTCTACATTTTACCAAGAATATGAGTTTTTACCAAGAATATACATGCTGGCATTGCTTACTCACGTGCAAAGGGAAGGTTTTGGTCATCACATTACAACAACAGAAAGTCCAAAGATTCACTTTCTGTTGCAAGACCTGCAGAAAAGACCTATTTCTGTTTATTTTCTTTCATGATAACATAGGACAAAATTGCATTACCATTGTACCTAAATTGCACAAGCTTTGTGAAATTCTTTTCCTTAAATATTTTAAAGTTTTAGTCAAAGCTATGTTTTCATTTTACACCTGTTAGATCAGCTACATGAAATCACCAGCAGTAATATTCAGTATGTCACAATCTAAATCTTTAAAATGATCTGAGTTTTAAATACTCATCTCATTCTTCCATGTTGTGATTAGTTGTAGGAAACAGCATAACTAATGAAATTTGATACAATATTGTACAGTTACAGCAATATTTCATTTGGAGAACACATGCTGGGAGCTTTCATGTATGTTTCAAAGAGATTTTTTTCTTTTTTTCTTCCCACAGTTTGGTGAGGTTCCTCCCTATCCCTGAGGGTACAATGTTTATATAGAATTTGTTCACACAGAACAGGTATTCTTCTAAATGAAAAGTAAAAGTGCAGGTTGTTGCAAAACCCTTTTCTCCTCGGTGCTTTTCTCTCATTCTAACAAGATGTTAACTTTAGGAAAATRACCATCAGACAAACAATTTCTTCCTGCTTTCCTTAAAAACTCATTATCAAAAAACTGTGTCAATCTTTTCTTTATATAAGTTTAAATAACTCTCTTTGAGTCAAGCTGCTTTAACTTTCAAACAAATGAAGAATTACAATAAATACGCCAAAATCAGTGTCTCAGCAATAAAAGGTTGGCTGTTCTCAGTTTGTTTGGAATTCTTTCTGCTTAATTTTTATATTTACAAATATGGCTGTTAAAAGGGGCATATTACACTTGAAATAAAATATTTTTCAAGTTATTTAGAGAATGAGAAATATTAGTTTATTTTCAGCAGTAGTYTTTATTTTACACATTAAATATTTTTCTCAATTTCATAGTATTCTGCTGAGGGGGAGAAAAAAGCATGATACTCTAATTTCTTTAGTAAACCTTTAAGTAAAAAGGTTGTGGAGTATATAAACCAAATATGCATGTTGTGTGCTATTTCTCTGGAATGCAGTTCATTCTTAAATGTTTGAGAATCTCAAAGGGAATTCACATAGAGGAGAATTCAGGAGATCCATTTTCTTTACYTCTGTGACCCTCTCTTGTAAGCCAGTAAGATGTCTCCTCTGTCAGTCAGACCTCAGTACCTGCAGTATGATATCAGGAAAACCAGTCAGTGCACTACAGAAAATGACAGTGGTAAGCACTAATGATCAGACTAAAGCAAAACTTTTCGGAGATGCAATAAAACTAGTAGTAAGTCCTGAACATGGGAGTGTAAGCAATTTTCTGGCAACCTAGTGCAATACAGTGAATTTCAGGAATGCGTTTCAGAAACTGACTCTACCTGATGGAAAAAAATAATCCCTTATCCTACCTGGGAAGGGATGGTAGCAAAGTCTTCTAACTGAGAGCATTTTGGGGAGGGAGCAACTTTGTTTCTTCAGCATATTTTATTTGTTACAGACTTCCAGTAGCAGTTTCGGGGTATACAATTTTGTAGCCCTGGAGCTGAGACTTGCTATTGCATGCCAAATGGATACGAAGACTTGCAACTGCCTGCAGACAAGGTATGTCTCAGTCTATAATAACTCTAGGGCAGCTGGTTAACACTTTGGTCCCTCTGGTACCTTTGGTGTTTTGATTTTCACCACCACCCCCAACCACCACCACTATGGCCAAGTGATTTCTACTCCCTGATTTGCATTCACAGGTACTAGTGTTGCTGTGTTGTTGTCTGACCTCCCAGACAGCCTCTGTCAAGTATGGAGCCAATTTTTCATTGTAGCAGAAAGGATTTTATACTCGAGGTACTGCCTTATCAATAAGGCTTAAATCTGACCAATGCTTTGAAGTCCGTAGCTGTATATTTTTGTATTAATTCTCAGTTTTGGGTAAGCACGTTCTTTTTCAATTCTCTGTGCAGTTTCAAGGAGTCATTTATAAAATACTTCTAGCCTGTGATAAATACGAGCAGTGAGTGAAATATGTTGTATGCTTTTCAGAGTGTATATAGTAATCAATGGAGACAAAACGCTCTCTACAAAGACAAAAGTTAATATTTAAAATCAGTTTCTGCAAAAATATAGAATTACTAATTATCTTTAAGTTAATACTCCAATTACTCATCAAATGTTACCTTAATTGCTGTCAGATACCTGTTGTGATACAGATCTGGGTCAGGGAGAAATACATGAGTGTCGGTACAGAACAAAGCAGGAAGCTGGTCATGTCTTTTCCTATCCTCTTCCAGGGCATAGGTTTCATGTGTGAGGATAAATACCTGTCTTACGGCAGAGCTGTGAATACTGCACTATTTCCCACCACCTTTTAGTAACAAGAGACCTTTAGCACATAGACTCTAACAGTTCAAATAACATGGAAATAGATTGAACTCTCTTGTTCTGTTTGATACAGAACATCAAAAATGCTTAGATTTTTTTTGTTGTTGTGTATATTCGAAGTTTAAAAATTTTAATGTAGTCTCTCTCAAACCTGGATAGCTTCAAGTATATTATCTTATTTGAGAAGTTCAGTGGTAAGAGAACTGTGTTTGTCTAATGAGACTTCCTTTCAACACCTTTGCTCATCTTCAGAAACTCTAGTCCCCAAAGTAGCTTTCTTCTTTTTTCAGTCCAGATATGTAACAGTTTTCTGAAAGGCATGCAGCCTGCAATTAAGTTTTTTTTTTTTTTTTTTTTTTTTTTTTTTTTTTCCTGGAAGAATCAAACTTTCTAGCATACTTTTGACAGCCTGAATCATTTGATGGGGTCTTTCAAGGTAAAAGTGTCATGAAACATCACAGATAAAGGAGACTTCTTCAAAAGCCCAAGTCCTTAGCCTTTGTTATACTGCTTTTATTTCCTGCAAAAGAAACAATATACTTCAAAATGAGATATTTCTCCCATACARTAAGACGGAGTACAATAAACTAGTATCAAATATGGAACAAGTATGAAGTTCCTACTCAATTCTGCTGTCTTTTTTGAAGTCTACATTGGGAAAGATGATTAGTATAAAATCCAAAATGAAAAATGATTTGATTTATTTTTCTATACTTGACTCTTTTGGTTCGGTCTCCTATTCCAAATCAATTTTATGAGATACTACTTGAAATTTTTGCTTAAGCAAGGAGTACTTACAATACCAAGAGAATTTGTGAAGGTGGGACTTAGCAGCACTAATATAGGGTTCCACAAGATACCGACTAAACTAATAATACTATTTTTGATCTTAAGCATCAAGCCCTGCAGTAGGCCTTAATGCTTAACTGTATCACCAGTAGGAATGAAATCTTGGCCCTTTTGCTGTCAGTGGTACTGGGCTGCGTTCTTGTCAGTGCTCAGTGTCTGAACTCGTCAGCATCAGCCGTATTGTTTACTGGTTTTTAAGCATGATAGTGACAATTATAGACATTCTTCTGTTAAAAAAAAAAGAATGATGCGCAACAAATTCTGTGACAACTATGGCAGATTACCTGAGTGTGTTAACCAATGGTGTGATAGAAAGAACTATAGACAGTTGTGTGAAATGCTTTTACTGTTTAAATGGAAACTAAGGAGATGAAAAGTATTCATCTATCACTGAAAGAAAATTAAACTCTAGAAGAATTAATGACAATTCCTCTTGCTCTATGTAGTCTTGTGGCACTTGTTATGACCATTAACCAGGGAAGGCGTAATGGTAGCGATGGCAATAGCGAGGTACGCAGCAGGGTAATTGAGAGATCTGAATAATCTGATTAGAAAACTGGCAGAGGAGATGAGGAACATCTGAAATGTTTATGGACTAATGAATTCCAAGGGCCTSAACAATAGAATAGGTAGACATACTTAGTGTGGACCAGGCAGCAGATACTATAGGGATTGTAATAGCATGTGCACAAGCCATGGTGACTGAAACATGAGTGTTGAAGAGTGTGTTTCTTTAGGAAAGACAGAACTTAAAACGATAGGTGTGCAAATGAGTCTGTAAAGTAATACAGAAGAGTAGAATGGCTAAAACAAGTKATTTGGAACTAAAATGATTTTATTTTGGTAAAACAGTGACCTGATGGGAAAGTAGCAGCAGCTATACGTTATCAGACTAAGTTTGGTTGCAAAAAATAACTTTGTAGTATGGTTTGATTGAGCCAAAATTCTGAGAATTTTGTCATGGTGAGAAGTTCTTGTTTCATATAAAAATGGGTGAAAAACTGCTAGTAACAGGAGGATCCAATTTTAACTCATTTTGGTAATGACAGGTTTCTCTGTCAAGTTCTTATAGAAGAAATAAGATGTGGCACTATCTTAAGCATGATTTTGGTAAACAGTAAGTACATAATAGGCTGTTTGCAGACAAATAGGTTGGCGTGGTTTATGCTTTGATTAATTTCAAGTTTAATATAACCAGAATGGGTTTATACCTAAGATAGTATTTTTAAAAGGGGGACTTTGAGAAATTAAATTTAGTGAAGTCATTTGGATTCAGAATCTGGAATAACTTTGTACTTCTTGTTTAAAAAAAAATAATTTTGCATTTTAAGGAAGTAGACACAAACTTGTGGGGAAGATTTTGAATTCTGATTTCAAGATGTTAAGGTGCATAACCATCTGAAAGGATATTCAGAGAGGGGAAAAAAAMCAGGAAGAAATAAGGAAAGAAACTAATGAACAAAGGAAGACATCTGTCATGGGTAGGAAAACCATCTAATAAGTATGACAGCACAAGTACCAAAGTTAAGATGGCATAGACTTGAYAGAGAAAGGAATTGTAAGCCAATGGTAAATAGTTCCTTATCCATATTTTTAAATAAAAGAAGGTGGTAAGAGAAAAAGGGACATGCACATAGGTCAATGAGGTGTAGACTGAGGATAATTTAGTTTGGACCCCCAAAATAGACAAGGTGTCCAGGGAGCAACAGGATTTCTAATGAGAATAGAAAATACGGAAGTATAATCTTAGTAAAGCTAAAATAAAATCAAAACTTAGCTGGTTATTCAATTCTCCCAGAAAGGAAAAAAGCTGGTAACTCGTAGGAAAAAATGGTATTTGAAATTGAGGTTCTGGTAGTGCCTTACTGTTTTTAATAAATCATTGAAGTTGGCTACGGTGTTAAAAACTAGTRAATAACAAGTTTTATTTAAGAAGTGTATGAATGTGGTAAAGGGAGAATGTGTGTGTGTAAGGGTGTGTGTGTTTTGGGGGAGTCCTACGTTACTCTAGTAATTTGTATACAGAACTTTAGATCAGAAGTTAAAAAGATACTTAAAAAAAAAAAAAAAAAAGTGCCCTGGAGAATAATTTTAAATAGGGTAACACATACTGAATTTACCAAAGATTATACCACATTTACCACCACATTTACAAATTATACCATAATGATAAATTAGATTTCCTATATAAAGAATTTATTGTTTTATCCTGATTTCAGTAAAAATTTCATGTGAATGGTGGGAAAAATCATGAAGGCGAAATAGAAGGAAATAAGAGAAAAACTGTAAGGTAGCCAGGAGTCTACAACAGTGTGTTATAAAAGTAGATAGTTTTGACTGGAAGTAGATTGARTGGAGATTTTTAAAGGCCAGATTTGGAAGAGCCAGCTAAGCACTAAGGTCATATACATGACAGTGCTGTAGACACATTTAAATTACTGCATGCTGTTCTGCTTGCCCTATTTCAGTAATATAATACCATCTGAAAGTAGTGTAGAGAGAGGCTTCAAGGATTATTGGTGAGATGGGGAGAACCTCTCTGCTGAGAGCTTGGTTTCAATAGCCTGGCAAAGTGAAGCTGAAAGTAGCTTGCATGCTCTTTACATGTAAATTAAAGAAGTGAACAGCAGACAAAACAGCTACTTAAGGGAAAATACTAGCACAAGAAAAGGTTGTGCATTGCTTGGTCTTAAGATGCATATATTTAGGCTGGAAATAAGCAATTAGTTTTCGTTCAGGAAGTTCCTTCTTGCTCTGTATTTGGAATTCATCTTCTGAGTGTGTGGTGAGCCCAGTGCTCTGTGGCACTGAGGAAAAGCTACTAAGGATGTTATCTTCAACTGTTGAATAAAATCAATTGAGATTGTTAAAAATCCTATGGCCCTTCTCATGAGTTCTAACTTACTGCTTTATGCCCTTGCCAATCTGCCATTTTTATGCCTACATTTTGCCTCTTTCCAGTTTTGCTATAGCAACATGTCTAGCATGAAAACTTGTCCCAGAATCAAAAAGCTGTTGCCACTTCCTTTTTACAGTTCTCTTCTAGTGAGCTTTCCGTCTTTCTGCACTGGGTGGTAGGAACCTGGCTAAACGTTAATTCACTTGGTTATGAATTGGTAATCAGTGGCTGCATCCCTGCTCTGACACATACATGCTTTAAGGGTGGGTGAAATCAATTTATATGTAAGCCAAAAAAAGTATATAAGTGAATATTTTACACAAATGACAACTGATATTTTTATTGCACTTAGTAAGTTAAAAATGTATGCACTGATAGTAGAATAATATTAACATAGATGCTTCAGCTTCAAAAAAAAACACATATAGAAATGAGGTAATGAAAAATAATGTGACTTTAGTGGGATTTGTGAGATAGGGTAAGAGCTAGATATTACCTTCAAAAACCCATGCAGTGAGATTGTTTATCAACATATCTTTGTAGGAAATCTTTAAAATAAGGAACCTATCTACCAGGAGAAATTTTCAGGTTTCTTTCTATAAAATTGTCATGAAGGTTTGACTCTGGATAAGGAAATTATAATGAAATAAAGGAAACATTGTTCAGCTGTCAGCATGAATTTGAAGTGTGACGTGTGGGAAGAAAGAAAGCACAGAAAACTGGATATTGGCTCCTTGAAATTTATGTATGTATGTAATGTGTTGACTATGGATCATCTAAAAGAATCTAGCCTTTCATGATTGGTAGAAACAACTGTTTTATTGGCCTTCCTGATTTAAATTTTTAAAGAGTATTAATATTAAGTAGACATTGACAAATACTGCAAAAAAAGCTCAAATATTTGAATTTTTAATGAACTTGCTCTTCACTATTTCTGCTTTTTAATGTTTGATTATCATACTTGCTAAAATTTATTGGTAAGTGAAATGATAGAATTTAAGTGAATGTTGTAGAGCATGCATGAAACAGTACATTCTTGCATCAGAAACAGAAAATTGCATTTGCAGAGATGATCAAGATTGACTTTTACGCAGATAGAAGCTAATCACACACTCTGCTGGAGAATCAAAATCAAATATATTTTGATGCCAGAATGACGAATACTGTTTCTGCTATTCAATAAGGCTAAAGTATGTTTCTCTATATTCCTTTATGCACAAACATTACATACATCTATGTACACATAAATACATATATTGGGAGAGTCAAGTGATGAATGAACATATTTTAAAATACAGATGCAAGTTTAAGGCCCTGTGCTTGTTTTCTAATAGCCAGGCATTCTGCATAACCATGATCATATAAACTTCACAAGAGACGTATAGATATAAAGCCAGCCGAAAGAGCTATCTTAGTCTCTTAGTTTTGATGGACCTTTACTGAAAAATACTAGCGTATACAATAATGATAGTGCGAAAGGGGCTCTGTAAGAAACTTGTTCCCTCAATAACGTACAGTTCTGTGTAAACAGTCAGTAAATGCATGTTTTTTGCATAACTTTCTAAGGCTTTTATAAAATGGCTGAAGAAAGTGCATGAGATATTTTGATATTGACAAGGCTAAGGTGTGGGGTTTTTTGGGGGGAGGGGTTATGTTATATATATATATATATATATATTTTTTTTTTTTCCAAATGATGTGGATGAGGGTCTGAATAATCACAGTGACAGAGGTAGTATTGGAGAGCAGAGGACAGCACTGTCTGATGCTTATTGCTGCCATTTAGTGCTCCTCAATTATTTTGAAACAAAATTGGGAGTGATAGTACCCAGCTTCACAGAGTAGCATTTATTTTATATCTGAAGTAAAGTTTCCTTTTTGCAATTAGAATTTAGTAATGAGCTGATTAATAATTTTTGTGTTTGTGGTATTGGTGGTCGGAGAGCATGGACCGAATAGTTAGTCATAGGCAACATAGCACTAGTTAGAAACTGCTGGAAGCTGATAGTGACTGAAGTAATTGTTACCTGGCAGCTATTTGGTAGTATAAAGCAAGTCCCTGTTCCAGTCAACTCTTAGTTGAATTTTGGAAAGTATTATGGTGGTTGTCACCAACCTTAGTGCCTTTTTCAATAGTTCTGCACTGAAATTCAAGAATGAATGAATTATAGAAACAGATGCTCCCTTGCTCTTAAAGTTGTAGAGGCTCTTCTCTCTGCAGTTAGAAGTGTYGATATCACTTTATAAAGACTCAAAAGA
Organism: Rhea americana; assembly: GCF_003343005.1. Taxonomy (NCBI): domain Eukaryota; kingdom Metazoa; phylum Chordata; class Aves; order Rheiformes; family Rheidae; genus Rhea; species Rhea americana. Next base: position 3,095,942 of record NW_028185816.1, read on the forward strand.
TTTAAGCCATAGCTCTGTTAGGCTTATGTTAGAATCTGTCCTCATGCTTCTCTCCTAGTGTAATTTTCTGTAGTGACCTAATAAAGCCTCAAGTTGCTGGTGCTTCTAGTAAAGCACCAGCTGTATCCCTAGGCCTTTGCACAAAGTGGATTTGGGGCTTTTTTTGGTTTTGTTTTCTGCTGAGATCTCTCAACTTGGACTTTACCTTAAAATCAAAGAACTCCTTTCGCAAGTGTTTAAGGTAGTTATATGACTTTTTTTTTTTTTCTTGTCACTGTTTTTATTTCTTGAGTTTTGTGACTGTGGGCTCATTGGCCATRAGAAGAACTTACGAAGGGTCTGTGTGATTGCAGGAGCCGGACCCATAGTGAGCTGTGAGTCAGGCTGAGAGAAAACTGTGCCTCCAGGCGCTGTCCTCACCTCCAAAGGGGGAAGGTCTTTCTGTCTGCTGTGTTTGCTCATGAGGGGAAATAATTTGCTACCCCTTTAGTCGTTATAGGACCCTCCACAAACACTCTCTTATGCCATGAGGTGACTGAAATACTGAGGAAAAGCTAAAGTTCATTTCTGTCAACCAGCCCTGTGCTGCTTTGCATGGGGGAAATGTGAAGTTGGGACTGTACTCCCCTCCCCTTATGTGTGCATTCATCTGAATTGAAATGATGCTATCCAAGTACCATGGCTCCTATGTGRCTGTGCAGGAAATGCTGTGAACCAACCAAACAAAACATCCGGTGCCCTGATAAAAGTGATAGAGAACTAGTATTACTACTTGGTTAAAATGTTTGATCATGAGCAGTATTTGTATTTAAATGGTGGTTTACAGTGGTTTTACAGTTTTTTCAGTTCAGAAAATTAGAGTTCAGTGAAATAAGAGTTAGTCTAAACTTCCCCCCTCCCCCRCCCCCGAATGCGTTGCATTTTTAAGACTGTTAAAACTAATTCAGAGCAGAATACATTACCAGTGAATGAAGCCTGTTCAGGAAAACCTGCAGCTGCGTTTAGCCTGTGGTGCATTTCACAGCATGGCCTTTCACACATCCTCGCTCTTCTTTCCCTTCTGCTCCCCATGCATCGATGCAAGAGCTATCTGCAGCCTAGGCCTAAGGAGGTAGACAGAGGCCCAGATTCTGATCTCTGTAAAAGCTAACATAGTTCCACTTAATTTAATGGTGTCAATTCTGATTTACTGTGGCATAACTGAGCTTGGAATCTGACTCTTTAATAATAAGCTGGCGYACACTGGAGAGAAAAAAAGGTCTTACGTAAAAACACAGAAGTGCTTTTTGTTAAAGATTGAGATTTTTTTTTTTAGTCTTTGATATAAATTCTAGGGGTATCAGAGCTCCAGTTTCTCACATCAGAATAAAATTAAAAGATTCTGAATCAATTGCTCTCCTCCTCCCCCCCCATAAAAATATGTTTGGGGCTTTGAAGAGCTAAATCTGAATAATGTATTGTTTATATCATTGAAATACGTACTAAGATGCCTTTTTCAATGTGTCGGGGCACTTCTGATGCACTTACGCTTGTATCATTATGGTGTATTAGGAGGAAGTAATTTATTTGTTATTTACTTTTGGCATCCATAGGATTTTAGAGATTAGACATTGCCCTTCTGGACACATAATCCAATTTTGATGTTTTTATTTCTTTCCAGTAAAACATCAACAATTTGATGCATTTCTATTGTCTAAAGCTGTTTTGTCTTGCTGAAAGACATGCAAACTGGGCAGTGTTATGGAACAAAATTTCTTGTATGCAGCTTGTCATTACGCATATAATATATAAGCAGATATTATCTATTAAATTAATGAGACTGCAAGGAGAAAAATATTTTTGATCAGTGATAACCAAACTCTGAGAATAGTGAGGAAAAAAGATGTGCAGAAAGCTTCAAAATACAGAACTGCATTGTTTGCAAAAAGCCTGCTGTTTCCTTTATGTCTAACTGATCTGTGCCAGAAGCCCTCTTGAATTTCTACAAGAATAGAGCTTCAGATCATCTGCATTCAGTGCCAGAGTCATGGCCCTGGAACCGATAATTGCCTCTGACAGGATTTAATTACCTTCTCCAGGACCTTTTCTCTGTTTGATTGGAGACCACCCCCTGCCTCCGATCAAATCAGACAGTAATAACACGCCGCGGCGCCGGAGCCAATCCCGAGCCCGGCCTGCGCGGTGACCTTGCTGAGCAGGAGCCGATTGGCGGTGTCAGCCTTGTCGTCGGTGTCAGCCAGCCGTCAGCCGGGCCGGCCACCGGGAGATAAGAGAGCAGCATTAATGCTAATGGAGTCTGTCAGCATGCAGGGCTCCAGGTTGCATTTAAAGTACGGCAGTGCACACAAACAGAAGTAGTACCAGGCCACTGCAGGTCTAAAATGTAAAGAATTGCAGCTTTTTTGGAAAGCCAGTTACGGGAAGCGTGCTGAAGCTGTAATTCGGTAGCAGCTCTGCAGAGTGTGCGCTCGATGTGACAGAACTGTTTTCAGGAGAGACTCTTCCTGCACTTTCAGAAGAAATGGTGTGAATTTCTGTTTAAAACCCACCATTATTTTATTACATAGGTGGACAACATCGCTACTTGGTACCCATCTTGCAGCTGGTGTTTTTAATGTTAACTTTACACATGGAATCACTGTATTATTTATGATCATTTTGATATAGAATCTAAATATACCCTTGCTTTTAAGGAAGAACATTACATTCTTTTTAGCAGTCAGCTTTTGGAGACCTAGTGCTTTGGAGGTGAAATAGCAGAATTTAGAGTGTGGTAGTTCTCAGCAAATATTTTCTCAGTTCTCTGAAATTAAGCAAAATTTTTAGCCCATACCTGATTTAGCAGCCAGACATCTTGACAGTATTACTGCTTTGAGAATTAATTGGCTGAGCTTCAACCTTAAGGTGTTTSTAGCAGCTAAGAGTCAACACATACTATTTTATTTTTATTCTAAGTTACATTGTTGTTGGTACAGGAAAAAGCCTTGTTCTTGCTCCAGAGAAACCAATGGGCAAGCTCCAGATGGAGCTGGGATGGGTCTCAGAGTATTTTGCTCTGTATTTGTTGCCTTATCTGTTTTCACCTCTATGTGAGATGTAAATGCAGTGTAGGGAAATGGAGGGAGCGGTGATTTGATGTCATGGTAACTTCTCCAACTATCCCTGCAGCTTTACATAAAGTACAGTGCTGTTACAGACAATGTGTCTCACAGCACCTCTGACAGCGACAGGGGGATGCTGTTGTGGTTCTTGTGTCTCCGTCAAAAAGAGGAGCAGTTACCCTGGTGAATGCCTTGCATCACAGTTTTATCCCTTCTGATTTGAAAGGCCTACCACTACAAAAAGGAAAATGGATCACAAACAACGCTGAATGAGCAGCATTACTGAGAGAAACAATAATATTGTAAGGGTGGAAGTATTTTCAGTTCTATATTAGATAATGTAGCTCTTTGTGCAAACAGCCTGTGTAGATTTTGCCAGTTAGCCCCTTTTTCCCTTTTCCTAAGTTTCCATGTAACTGAGGACCCAAGACATTTTTGTTTGTTCTGAATAGGAATTACGGGGAGGAGCGGCTCTCGTATGTCAAGGCTAAGAGATGTTCCAGTGATAGCACTATCTCATGAAGGTGATATGTTAATAAATATATTAAAAAAGAGATTGCAGCGAAACAGAAATTCTTTAGAGGACCTAGGGTAGGCAGGCTGCAAAGGCTGCAGTACTGTGAGCATTTATTCACTAGCAGTCATAACTTAAACAGCCCAGGCATCTCTCCCTGCTTCTGGCTGATTATTCCCAACTCTTGCATTTGAGTTGCCACAACTGTTTGCACAACAGCACAGTGCACTTGATCAAGGAGTAGATCCAGCTGGTAAGAGATAAGATATATGCTGACTACATGGCAACACAAATGTCTGTGCCAGCCACAACACTGGTTGGCATGTGGGGCAGAATGAAGGCTGGAGGGGTGGGGGGGAAGTTTGGGAGCTACTTAAGAAACCTACTATTGAGTGTGAAATCACAGTCCAATCCCTTATTTTTCAAGTGCCTTACGGGTCATTCTAGAGCAATAAGTTTTGTTTGAGTGTGTGAGAAGGATTGAGTATGGTCGGATAAGAAAACTTAAGAGATTTTTTTTGTCACTGATTTCTGTACAGGTAAGGCTGGCGCTCTCAATTATATATTGAAAAATAGAAGTAAAATAAAATTCGTTAAACACAATAGCTGTAGCCTACGAAAGAGATGATTTAGGAGTCATACTGTCAAGTGTTACATTTTCATTTTTTTCTAGAGAATTTAATTTAATAATGTCTTTAAAAAACAATAGATACAATTATATATATTTTTAGAAACTAGTAATGTATGTCTATTACAGTATTACTTCTTTAATTACTACTGCCTAATTGTGAGATGATAAATCATTGTGCATTATCCTTTTATATATGAAATATAAATACTCTTCTGAATTAACTCTCCAGGCTTCTGTGGAAGTATACTAAAGATGAATTTCATCTGATCCATGTGACCCAGGTTGTTTAACAGGAAATTTTTTTAGTTAAAAGAGCTTGTTTAAGGGTCCATCTGGAACCAATTGAATTCTCTAACGGTCTAACCTTCTATTTCTAGAGGGAAAGAGGAGAAAAATTGGGAAGGAAATTCAGACTAACAATGTAGTTCTGCAGTGTGAATTTAAGAACCTCCCCCTCAGCTGCCTCCAGCCACTTGTTCCTGATCTCTTGCTGCAATTTGCCACATCCTCAGCTTTACCAATATAGCCACTTCTGTGACTTTTTGTAAATAAGACAATTCAAATAAGTTAGAAGTTGTCATCCAAAGAAGGGAAGGGAGAGGGAGGCCTGAAATAGTACAAATGGAAGAGCAAATTGTGCTATGAGAAAGAAAACGAATGTGTGTCTATAAGAGGAGACTGTGAGGCCCAGGAGCTCCTTAAGCCATTAGCACTTAAGCCAATCATCACTAAAACCAGTGTGTCATGTAACGGCAGACTTGGTCATAGACTTTTTTGATCAACAGGCTTGCTTAGATTACTAAAGTATCACTATGCACTTCCCGGGATTTGTTACAAAGGCTTTTTCAATATTAGYAGTAGCACTACATAATGCATCCCTGATTCAAAGCCCAATGGGAATCCCAGATATATTTCCTTTGTTCCAAATGGTTTTGGACAGAGCCTACGTGTAGCATCTGTATTTCACATGGTTGGGTTTTTGCTCAATCCTTACTGCAGATCAGGCTGAGCTCACAGAAACCAAAATGGAGAGTTGCAGTGACATCTTTAAAGGATTTTTTTTCATATTAGAAAGACATTAAGGTAGCACTTACTAATATTATTTATAAAGCTAAAACTTACCTGAGCTCACTGGTTTATTAACCTAGTCTCACATGTATGCATAACTTTTCTGACRTAATTTTTTTCTCAAATGTGGAAAGCCTTATATAAGAAAGCAAGTAACTGCTACTTGATGAGGATGAAAAGGGTTATAGTACATACTTCAAGATATGTCAGGTAGTTCTGAACTTCTGTGTTGCTTGTGTTGTTTCAAAGCAGAGTCATCATGTAATTAATGTGTGTGTAACAATTTTTATATATATAATTGTATTTGCCAGTGATATTTTAGCAGTGTAATGTAAAGTCTCTGACACAGGTAGCTTACAGTTGTTAGGAAGCTATACAGAAAAATGGATGATCTTTTTTTTTTTTTTTTTTTCCAAAAAAAAAAATCCACTTAGAAGCTTGACAATTGAAAAGATCTTATTTGTAAGTCATGTTGTGCTGTTAACTTATGAAGGGTGAACTGATAGCAAAATGTAGAAAAATGCTATTAAATTGTTAATGGAAACAAACAGAGTCTGAAGCTGTGAGTTGTGTGTCGCTTCTGAACCTTAGCACCAGATTTCCTGGCAGAAATATTACAGGGTAGAGCATGGTAATGCTCATAAATGTAAAAAGTGTTGATTATAAAATATAGGTGAATGTCTTTGTGTATGTGTTTAGGGAGGAGATAGCTATACAGTATACTTGTGACCCCATCTGCTTAAGTGCACTACGCAGTTATTTAAAAACCCCTTATAAAAAATAAAATCCTGAATGCAAAGAGCCTAAAAATGCATCTGTATTGAGAAACTGTAGCCAATTGATTATTCAGCTGGCAAAATGGAAATTTCAAGTTGCATAGACAGCTAATTGTGGCCTGCCTATGGAATGACAGGTCTATAATTTTTAGTTTTGTGCACATTCAAAGCCAGTCACCTTGACACTTAACAGTCCATTATCTGCCGGCCACCGACCATATGATGATATTCAAAGAATGACAGGTCTTTTCTATTACAGAATGATAAAATGCACTATGCTTTATTTGGATAAAGCCATCTTCATAGACAGAACAGACCAGGTGCTTATCTGATCCTTGCACGTAACAACGACATTGATAAACTTTTTACGCCATAGGGCGAACCTTTTTCCCTGCTCTTTTGGGATAAAGATGAGTGAAATTGATATCCCCAACATTGCTTCCTAAAAGAACAGGTAACCTGGTATTCATATTTATTATTTCTTTCAGTACTGAATTGGATAAATTGCAAGAAGCGTTGGGACCCAGGTCATGCAACTACATGATTCGTTGTCTAGAGAAAAACATTATTTTTTTTAGTAGTTATGTTTCTGTGTGAATACAGAGCAAGATCATGAAATGTATCCCAAAATACTTGCCATCAAATGACAAAAATTAACAACCACAAATCAGTCTGAGACCCAGCATTTGATTCAAAGTTAAACAAAGGGCTGGTGGATGCAGGCTGGGATTCTGCTAGTTCTGTTCATATTCCTTGGATGTGGTAAATATGTTTGTGGCTTTGTCCTTAGGCTGCAGCAAGAGCACTGGATGGTGACCATCTCTCTTTGTAGGAAAAACATAGCTTGAAGAGCAGATGATGCTTGCTACTGAGGAGTATGTTTCTTTGGGTTAGGGCATTCCTTAACTGAGCATATTTTAGGGGCATTATAGTATCCTGTAGAGGAAAGTAAAATTGGACTTCGATAACAAAAGCTCAAGTCATAGTAGATAAGAGAGATTCTATCCTTTGTAGCTTGCTATGAAGGGAAGGCTACACTTTCAAGCACTATAAATGTTTTGAGTACAGGAACTTGTAATTTTCAGGAACCCAATTAGAGATGGGCCTAAGCCAAAGTCATAAACTCTGTTTTGGCCTGAGCACTGGTTTCTGTGCCAAATGGTTCTTAGTGATTTTATTTATTTATTTTTAAAATCTGAGTTTTTAGTTGCAAAACCTTTGGCAAAATTAAAATATTACTGAGCTCTTGACAAGTGTCAATATTGTTTTTCTTTGATGGTAGGACCTATTACAATTCCCACTGACTTTAATGGAAAGACAYTCACTGGTTTTATTGTGTGCTGGACCAAGTGGCCTATGACTAACCATACAGAACTTTGTCAAAGATAAATTTTATCAATAGTACGTTTTAGAATGATCTTAAAATGCTAAAAAAATCCCATGAATTGCATATTTACAAAACAGTTTCTTCAGCAGTTAGAGCTAGCAATCAATCATAACATTTGCCTCTGGAAGAGGTGATTCATGGATTTTCCAAATGATGTACTGCTGCCATTTCAGCATTAAATGTTACTCTTTTAGCTGCTTGCTTATTCAGAACTGAAATGAATGACAGATCCGCAATATTTCTGTGATTTTTTTTTCCTGTATTTCATATACAAAAGAATAGTCTAATGTTCTAGAATGTACAGTGTATTACATGTATCATAGCTCTGGAGAAAAAGCTAATGAAGAGAGCATACTCTGATGTGAACAGTCACGAGACTTCATTTGTTCTGTACATGCTGCAATAATACTAATACACCTTTTACTCTACAGGATGACTTGTACTTGGGGAATTGTTTCATCCAATTTTCTTGCAAATAATGAACAAGTTCCCTCAGGTTTATTGGCACCATCTTGTGCACGCTTTTTTGGTGTAAATTATTTATTCTACTAATTTAACAGCAAACAGTCCTGGATAGCAAGCTTAGTGAGGCAGTTTCATACATATTGGTAGTAGGTTAATTATTTAGGGATTGAGATATCTCTGGTAATGCCAAATAAGTACAGACCTCATCAAAGAAAGCAATTGAATGCATCTAGGTTTTCCAGATCTCAGATCATGCAACCATTATATGATGGTCATTAAGTCTGGTGTGTTATCGCAAAGGAACACAAATGTGTTTTGAGGTAGTCCAGGATTTAACCCTTATAGTTCCTATCATTTCTGAGGTGATTGACTCTTTGATTGCTATGAGCCAGCTAACCAGAATGTTCAGACCCACAGATTCTGGGGTTTGGGAAATAGAGGTGGTTCAGGATGTTACTGGCTGTGCATCTCATAGGATAGCTTAAATGGTTTTGGGACTATTGAAATATGGGTGCTGAAGAATAAACAGATAAATCATATTTAGGAACTACAATAAGCATTCTCTACTGTTTTTTAATAAGTGTTGTGCAGCCACAGAGATGAGATAGCTTAACTGTCATAATTTTCTCTACTTTAATGTATAGGTATTGGTGCCAATAGTTTGAAAAACATAAATCACCTTGAGCCTATATAGCATCACTGTGCAGTGTCAGTGTAATGGAAATTGATACTGTGTATTTCTTAATTCAATGAGAAAAACATTTTTCTTAATCAGAATGAGTTTTTCAGCTGACATAAAACACTTTGGGTAGTTTGAGAGAAGTGTAAGCACTGAACAGAACCTGGGAAAGGAATGAATGAAAAGCAGTGTGAGGAGAGAAAGATTTAACAAATGCTTGAGTGAGAAAATCTTGATGTTAAGACATTGTTGCTTCTATTCTGTCATCTTTATTTTTACAATAAAATTATTGCTCCTTGCTGTACTGTAAGCAGTTTGACTCCCTTCTCAGATCAGGTCTTTATAGAAGGGCTAGAAGCCCTTCATCTTATGTACATGTTTTTAGCACCTTCTCACTTTTTTTTAGTTTTTTGGAAAATCAGCATTGGAGTAGTCTTCCATTTTATTCTCATAAAATGTAAAGTTGAAGCAGATGGCGGGGAAGATTTGAGATGCTCTCTTATTTTCTAAGGCAATCCATTCCACAGGTTTAGATCAGCTTTGTGGAGAAGCTTGCTCCTTTACAGATGAACTCTACCTTGTTGCTTAAAGATTTATTGTTGCTAGAGTAGGAAAGTTGTTTACTCTTAAGTTTTAAGATTCACAAGATTTCCAGCATAAGGAGTAGAGGACATGATGGTGGGGTCGTGATAGTCTCTGTTGTTGATGCATTCTTCACTAATTGGATTTTCTTTAGCACAAAAACCTTCATGCCAGATGTATTACATTGGTAAGAAATATGAATAATTGAAGCCAGACCATTAACGATAGGATGGAGTCACTTAGTACCAGATTGAAGGGAGCCCTATTTATTGCAACATAAAGGTATCCTGTGAGCAAGAATTTCAAGAGGGTAACTAAACATGCTGCCTATTTCACATACACTGTTAGGGTGTATTTCAGATTGGTTGAATTATTTTTCTCTATTTCACTATTTAGAAATGAATACAATCGTGCAAAGAGGATGAAAAGCTCAGATGCATCACCTGTTCTCTGGTAGTAAGACATGCTAATAYGCTGCTTAAGTTCTCCACTTGCTGTGGGATTATTGCATTTGCAAAGAGAGCTACTGTGCATGAATAGTGAAAAGAGATGGTAGAATTTTGGATAGGACTGTAATAACGGAGTTGCTTTAGGAAAAAAAAGGAGGAGATCTGGGGCTAGAGGTCTGATACTAGTCCCTGGCCAGCTGCTGAAAAGAAGCCCAGAAGATGGGTGTTAAAAATCTGTCCAAGATTCAAATGTAGACACAGGGTAGAGAGATGCTTCTAGCAGTGAGCTTAGAAACCATTCAGCAACTTGTATTTTACGGAACTGTGGAGAATAAAAATTAAAAACACAAAGACTATGATGATTGGAAGAGCATGTGAGGAATCTTGGCAAAAATGTGAAATAAAATGTGTAGAGCTGTGTTAAAAATATTTAACTCAATTAAAAGGTTGTTAGGACATATTAAAGGCAAAAAGCAGTTTGGTTTAGTTTTTCCAGCAGAAATGAAGGAGAAGGAAAGCCACATACCAGTTAGCACACAAGTTCCAAGAGTATTCTCCAGTTCTGCTTAGGCGCAGTCTCTGTGCTATTAGGTCCATCCTTTCAACTGGCAAATCTGCAGATACACATGGAAATGCAAACATAGATAGCCAAAGTCTTCAGAGTTACGTAGGGCAAGTGTAGGAAGGGCTGAATGGATAATATGATGGACTTGGAGCAATTTGACATATGTTAGTTAGTGTTAGTTTAGAATTTTATTTACATTGGCATCTCAACTAGTAAGAAAAACTTTTCCATAATTTAAGAATTGTATGATCCTGGTAGCCTGGAAGAAGGTGGGGGAGCCCCTTTATATTTGGCCGCTGTTCATCCAGTACAGCTATTTTTCCTACAAAGTTGAGAAAATTGCCTAGAAAATCGAGCTGTGCAGTGTAATTAGAATTGAGGAGTAGTGTGTGTAATTTTTGTGGTACTAACCTGACTATTGAGTAAGAAATGAAAGATACCACTTCATGAAATGAAAGGTTGTTGGCATGTAATAAACCACATGTTTGTTCAGCATGAGGAAGAAAAATTAATACTGAGCGGTGATGGATTGGTCATTAAAAGCCTCCCGGTTTGGAGGTTGGATTGGAGTTTTCTTTCCTTTTTAATTAATTTATTTAATATTTATTTTATTAACTTAGTTGGGGACACTTCAGGTAGTCCTCTGTTTAAAGTTAGGCCTGGATTACACATCCCAAAGCTGTGGAAAGGGCTGCCTACAGTAGCCGCAAATGAGCGAGTTAGGTACTGGAAGCAGTTTAGTTTCTAGCTGCAAGGAAGTCAACAMGATCTAATTTATCCTTGTTAAAAAAACACTTGTTTTGTTCTTTAAATTCCTCACTACTTCTTTTCAGGTTATGCTTATTAAATCATCAACACAGGATGTAGTGAAACGAATGGATTGTAATACATGGTGATTCTGTTGGCTGTGATGCTGCTTCTCTGTGAATATTTAATAACAAAACACTAGATTCCACTCTGTCAAGTTCGTTGTTTCTTTGCTAATCTGAACTGAGAGATGCTTGCCATAATATGACATGAGATCCAGCATGGTACATCTAGTGACAGGCTTCTCCTTCATCTACTGGCAGAATCCTCGAACAACTTCAGGATTTGATGACTGTGCAAAGTTCCTCCTTCGCTTGCTGGCATTGACTTGACTTCTTGCAGAGATGATATTATAAGGAGGCACAGCAGTAAAGATTTTTTTTTTTTTTTTTTGAATCTTTTTCGTAACAAAACTCAGTGAAACACTGTAGAAGCTCAACGTACTTTGTCTGCTAGGTTTTACGTAGCAGTTGCTTTTTTTCATTTCTGCTGAGAAAAAGTTTTTAAACATAATACATACCTTAAAGCAAACCAGTGGGAATGACTGCGCAAAAGGGGTGATGCTCTCCATTGTATCACTCAGTTGTTTCTGATTTTGCTTTCTGGGCTGTCTAAGGGCGTGGAGATAAACACCAGCCTATCTACATGAAAAAGAGGACACAGGACTGATTAAAAAAAATGATCAGGGAAGTTTGTAATAAAAAGATCTGACAGATCTGGGGTTTTCTGGATGGAATATAGCCTTTAAAGGTCTCTCAAGAGAATAACACTTTGTCTTTCAATGAGTCCTCTTATTTTCACATTGTTCTTTTATATGAAATGTTAAATGGAGGAGATTCCACCTGCCTGTTCCCCAAGTAGGTCAGCATTTGATAACTGCGTTAAAATTGGCCTTTCCTAAATCCTCTCTCTCACTGTAATCCCTGCTCTCCCTCTCAGTTCTCCTATGTTCTAATACTTCATTGTGGAGAAAATTCAGTGTCTTTAGAGATCATACTGTCACCCATAATGGAGCTATTTTGTTTTTGTTTTGGATCTTGTTTCTTCACAAAAAGCTTCTAAAGATAGACATGATAAATATGATGCCATATAGGAAAGAAGTCTTTTTGTGTCAGTGTTACATTGTGTGCTTGCTTCTGTTTTTTGAAAATACCATTTATGGCCATGTGAAAATGTCTTAAAGAATATATTTGGAATATTTAAATATATTTTGTAATTTAATTCTCAAACCTAACATTCAGTTCATTTTCAATGTGGCCTATCACTTCTGGTGTGACATTACTGAAAACCTTCTGATTAAAGCCAGTTCTTATGCATACTTTACCTCTGTGACCTATGAGTAGCTTGAAACCGTTTGAACTCTGTCTAAATTGGATCCCCCTGGTAGTAAGTGTTACTGCATGTCAGTTCTATGTCAGTTGGATGGAAATCTTGCTGCAGAGGATGAAAGTTCACAGCTCAGTATTAATCTACTGGGCAAACTACATCTATTGCCTTCAGTTTTCTTGAAATACAGCTTCTGATGACCTCTGACAGGTAAAAACACAATATAGGATTTTCTAATACTCGTTTTTAGTGTGTATATATTTAAAATGTAAAATATATCATGTTTCTATTCCAAATAAATGTTATCAGAGACAAAATTAAGAATACTGATGAGTGAAAACACACTTTTGTTGCAAATTGCCAGATATGCAATAATTTGACCGTATGTTCTGTTTTTAAGCTTGCAGTGTGCCTATGATAGACTAAACTTGAGAATAGTGCTTAGTGAAACAGCAGTGTATGAAATGGTACCACCTGATTTTACTGCGTATGAAATAGCAAGCTAAAAATCACTTGTATTCCAAGAAAATTTCTGTATCAACAGTCGATGTCTTAAAGGTCTGATCTTGAGGCAGGGCAGAACATCTGCTCCTTTCAGTTGCATCAGTTTAGCTAGAAGTGAAGCYGAGGGCTTCAGTGGGATGAAGGTTGTTCTGTAGCTTTGTTTTCTGAACTAACAGCATGAAGTACRGCCTTAAACGGAAGCTTGAGCAGAAACTTAAATGTGCAATTGTCCAGGTTCTTTCTGGGTTTTGACCTTTTTAAGGTTAACAGCTTGTTCTAAATGGGAAAGAGTCATTGTCAGATTATTACTTTATCTAGCATCTGGGTAGAGACATCAGCTGATACAGGGACGGTTTGTGCTGGCATTTGCTATAGAGTTTTGCAGGCTTAGACCCATACTGGATCTCCATGTGCTACTGGGCTTGTGGAAAGATCTGAATCTCTACTTTATCCTTTGTCTTCTGCTTTACCATTTTTACATTTTTAATTTTTTTTTCCACTCCTGTTCTCCAGAGATGAGGCATCTCACTGGATAGATCATTGTGATCATGGGGGTGCTACAAAGAGACTGACTCGACTCTGCCTCTCAGCCACTGTCAGAGGCTGTGTTGTATGTAAATATGAAAGCACAGCAGGAATCAGTGGGACTCCTGAATGGATGCAAAGGTACCTTGGTTAAATTTTAAGTGAACCTAATGTTTATAAACTGTTTCTGTTTTAAAGGCATATTTTAGAATAAGATCACAGGTTTGAATGATGATGCTACAATAGATGAAATTGGGGTCAGATCAGTATGTCACAGTTTGGGGAGAGAGAGATAAAAGAAGGCTCCTTAAATGTATAGTTTGGGTTAACTAATAGAAAAAATGATGTTTTAACATGTAGATTTTGAAGTCATCTCTTGAAAAAAGAATCATATCAAAACCCATGGAAGTCATGGCTGGATTACTTTTAGAAACTTAAATGCCTTACCAGAAAATCCTCTCCAGACTCCACTCTACTTTTGGTCTAGTAAGCTTCCTATCTGTATATTTTCTAACAGAAAGAAGTCTTGTAGTTGTTTATTAACACAACTTTCTAATTTCTAATTCTGACTGTTGATAATTAAGTTGCATAAATCCATGTGCAGAAAATTCTTGTTGTGATTCTTGTAAAGCATGATCTATGATCTTTGAGAGATGTTTGGTTTTGTTTGTTTATAGAACTTTTCTATTTCATGTTCTCTGCTATGTGTGTGCCATGATGAGGCTGCAGATATAATTCAGGTAATTCTACAAATCAGACTACACTTTAAAGAAATTAATGCTTGGTGTCCTTAACCGCTGCTTGGTTTTGATGGTTTCCTCTTGTACATAAAAAGGCTGATACGATGCTAGTAAATATCTTGACATAAATATCTTAACCTACACTAGCACATTTTCTAATATTTTAGAGTTGGGTTTTTTGGGGAGGGCAAAATTTTTGGATTCTACGAGTACATGACTAAGTGGCAGGAGGAATAATGTATAGTTTGTAGTCCATCATCTGCATTCCGTTTGCATTAGGTGTAACACTGGCATGAAAATTGGAGCCCCTGCTGCAATTTTTCCAGCTGTCTCTGTCTTCCTGTGATATTTTTGTACAAATTTTCTGGCAAGTCTTTGAATATGCCAGCTTATACTCTTTTCTTGAGTGAGTGTGTGTGTGTACGTATGCATTTGTGTGTGCTTTGTATATATATATATATATATATATATATATACACACACACACACACATATATATAGTATATATATATTAAAGTCTCAAGACACAGGTACAACTGAATAGAATCACTGATGTTTTTCAGTAGTGCATGTGTGTTTACTGATGCAGGCAAACCCTTAAAACCTAGAATATGTTCTTCTTTTGCCTCCTTGCTTACGGATATCTATCTAAGTTTGTCTGTTTTATTTTCATTCAAATGTATGAATAAAGCAATATCGGGATCTTTTCACTGCCATCTTCAGGTCTTATTTATAGAGTACTTTTATAGCTTCAGGAATTGTTAACTTTCAGGCAATAAATGTCGTCTTACTTCTGAGGTTACATTTGATTTTTCCTTAGCAATCATATTTTAAAACTGTAATATGTTTTCTATTTTGGTCTTTTTCTGTCGCCCCGAGGGCCTTGAGCTATAACTAGGATTTGCATTGACCACAGTGCTGTTCTTTTTTGGCACATGGTTACAGGTAGACAGGCGAGAGTGCCAGCGCCAAACGTGGTGCTCTATTGGAAGAGCTTGTGTCAAGCTTTGTGTTTGAACAATTTGGAGACATGATGTCATTGTTTCCCTAAAGTGGTTTTGGACAAGAATGTTCTGAAGTATTTTGGGTATGTGTTTCAGTAATAACAATTAAAGTAATACCTTACATTTTTCCTTAATTTTTGCATTTAGTCTCTGGTTTCACAGTCCTTGCCCTGCATTTCTCATGTGCTAGTAGTATTTCTGTTTCATTATTTTTCAAGCAGAGTTTGATGACACTGATTTAGCAGTTTCGTACAGTTCACTGCTTCAGTTTTCATCAAATTATAGTTCTAGTTATACTAGACACTTTCATCATCAATTTCCATATGCCTCAAAGACATGCAGGGACCAGTTTGCCAATACTGAACTCAAATGCTAGACAATAGCTGAAATAGAGGATTTTTTTCCTAGAATATCTGAGACAACGTGGAATCCCTGAGTTCTTAGCAAGTGGTTTCAGCTTGCATTCATCGAAGATCTAGACAATCACTGCTACAGAATATTGATTTTTAAAATGTCAAATTAAAGGATAAAAATGAACATTAACCAGAGAATACACTGTGTTTCTTTCCAGAACTGTCTTACGTTAGAGAGCGCTGCATGCAAATTGAAGCTTATTTGTCTTGCCATACAGTGTGGGCTTCTTGATTATCCTTCACTGTGTTTTCTTTGTAACAATGTTTGATTATTATTTGTTAACAATCATAATTAAGATTTTGCCTTCAGACTCTAGGTTAAATGTACCTTCAGATCAGTGGTGTTACTGGAAATATTCAAAGTGACAAAATTCCTGGAAATGGCTGTGAAAATCTTTTCCCTCTTTTTGGGAGGCTTATTCTTAACTTTATGTTCAAATTGGAGACACCTCCATGTTGGAATGCCTGACTGCCTTGAAAAGCTTTGCATAGTATTTATTCTATAGTTCCTTAGAATTTTATATAAAGGGAGCACATCCCTGGCTCAAAGGTAACTTGGAGTCTATAAACTGGAACTAGATGCAGATATGCTGGAGACTGTGGTTCTTAGTCTATCAAAAGCATGGATCTAGTTACGCACAGCATGAAGTGAGACTTGAGTGCCTACTTGTTTGGTTGTCAGAGAGCTTAACTCTAGCAACTGTTGAAAACAGTCATCAGCAAGTGATTTTTTTGGTTAAATCTGCAGCCTTCAATAAATTTTCAAGATTAAATAGGAGTAATATTCTCATTTCTGCGCTACCCGTGTAAATTTATTTTCACTGTGAGGTAAGATCAGTTTCAGTTTTGCAGTTTGTTTTCTATGTAGATTTTTGACTAATGGTGAGGAGAGTTTCATATGTAAGTTTAGTAAGCGCAATAGAGTTTCTCACAGGAATAGAGAGGAGAATTTTACTCTGTCTGCAGGAATTTCAGTTCATGGAGCTTGTCATTTGCATAACCTTCCTGTGTAGCATGTCTTGAGTATTCAGTGTCTGGGAGTAACCTTAACTGTTCCTACAGTAATGTATTTGCAATAGTGACCGTGCATCAAACTGTATTTGCATCTTTATGTATATACAAAACTGCAGTTATTGCTCTACTATGAAGGAATAAACCACCCGGATTTCCCTCTTAATTTTGAAAAGAAACTATTCTGTAGAATGTTTGAAACCAAAAAATTTAGAAGGAACAATTTCTTTAGGTACATTGAYTAGAGGTTATACTGGGAATTTCTTAGAAGGGCAAATGATTCACCTGCAGCTTTTTTGCATCACTCTTTATTTCTACACAGAGTAAGTGGGAATGTTCCAATCAAATATTTAATTTAATTTAATTGGGCAAGGCAGCAGGCAACCATTATCCTGTGATAATGTTCTGGTCCATCGAATATAAAAAGAATGCCCAGAGGACAACTGTTGATATTTCCTTCGGTAGTCTTACTTGATGCTCTATCAGCATTACAATTATCTGTTCCTCTCCGCCTGGAGATTCTGACAGAAGACTAGAGTTTCACTTGCTCTTAAGAATTGTCCTTTTCTTAGAAAGCTGGTGCACTTTACGTGGAGATGGAAAGAAGATAGGCCTGAAGATGCAGTGTTTACTGGAGTGCTAAACAGGTCAGTGTCTAGAGCTCATATTTGTGAGAGGAAAAAGTCACATAAAATTAATAACAGAAAAGATTATAAAAATCTAAAGCCAAGAGGCATTGGCTGTTGAATTCAGTTTTTAGGGTTTAATTAGCTGTTAGATCCTGTCTGCAGTATTCTTGTGGGAGAGACGCTCTAAGAAGCTAAAAGAACTACAGTCTGAATCTTCAAAGCTGGAATCTTCTGGGTTTTGGTTTTTGGTGTTTTTTATATATATATATATATATGTATATGTATATTTATATATATATATGTATATGTATATTTATATATATATATGTATATGTATATTTATATATATATATGTATATGTATATTTATATATATATCCAATACTGTGTTTTTCTGTTGTATTCATATTCCTGGCCAGAATGCACAGCAAATGTTCAGTGACTGTCAGACTATAAATGGAGGAAGAGAGCAGTGGAACTCTTCATCCATCCAGCTACATTCTGCAAATTCAGAATGTAGTATCTGCTCAGTGGGATATAAGGTCTAGACCAACACAGCACAGTTTCCGCCAGTTATCTTCTGTTGCACAGTTATTGAAGAATATCTACTTTAATGAGGGGAAGGGACCTGTTAAGCTATGATTCTTGGCAGAATCAATGATCTGCATTGAAACGTAAATCTGGTGACTTCAGTGTAGTTTGCTACCAGTGAATGTCCATTGGATAAAACTCTACTTTTGTAAAATAGCAAAGCAAAGCAAAATACGTACTGTAGAATCCTGTAGGTAATTTACTAGCTCATCAACACATCTGAGTCTCTATGGGCTAAAATCCGTTTGTACCTGCAGCACAAATGAGAAGCCTCACCACTCTGGTCTTAAAATGTCTAAACATCCAGGGAATACATGTGTTAAAAAGGAGGGGAGGGGGGAGAAGAAACCATGCTGAATCTGTGTCCAGACTAAAAGATCACATGAAACCATGGCCTGAGTTTCTTTGAAAGTGCAATATATTCTGTGCCAGTCTTGGTTCTGCACTGCAGACTGCTGCAGCCTGTATTATGCCAGCATAAGTATTTGTCAGACTATACTGTGAACCAGACTGGGGAACTGATCTGACTGATCTGCCTTAAAACGCCTTTTTCACCTTTTAGGAAGATGGGTTTTTTTTAACTAAATTTGTTCTTCCTATGTCATTTGTATCCTTGAGAAGTAGGAGGGGAAATAAATGGCAGAGGATTGGGGGAGTTGAGGAAACATCCTTAAAATTGCCAAGTTGATCATTTTATACTGTGGAACACAGCCTTTAATCTGGCCTTGCCTCTCTGGGTCAAATGGAATAGTACCTTACTCTCAGAGAAGTCTCAGTGAATGACATACAGCAAATTGTGGAGCCTGGTAATGGTGTGTGGTGTAGGATGTGTGGTACATGGTGCAGGGTGACTGGGCAGGATTTGTCTCAGGTCAGTACTGAAACTATAGATAAATTTCATATGTATATTTGAAAGATTTTTTTTCTTCCTTTTCATACTAAAGATCACTCAAAACTTTTTAAGTATTCAGGGAATGAGTTCCCAGAGACAGAGTTTAAATGATGCCTTTTATATTGTATTATATCACTTTACAGATACTTACGCAACACTTTCCCCAAAGTAAAGAGCAACATGAGATGGATTTCCATGGCTCATTCTGGATTGCCTTACGTGTGTCTCAAAAGTTTTTGGTCCTTCTTGTGCTCTGCTTAAAACTGAACACAGTGGTACTTGTGAGGGTACTAAAGGTGATAGATTTTGAAGAATCTGTACATTTTTCATGAAGCTCTAACGCTTTATGATTTTTGACCTTCATCAGTTGCATTTATACATTTGAAAACAGTCACTTTGAACTTCAAAAGTGAAAAAAACAAAATTCAGAGCAAACCTTGAACATGACTAAGGTTTAAAAACATGTATAATAGACACTTCAAACCATATAAATAGGAAATAGTTAAAGTAAACAAAAGCTGCTTGTTCAATATTTTGAATTTCTCCAATGAGAAAAATCAGTCCTGTAACACTCAGCTTTTTTGCTCTAAGTTTTCAAATTTATCTCTGAGATTCTTATATAAAGTGTGTATTAATAGATCTACATTCTAGCCACAGTAAAGATACATTTTCTATACTTAGTAGTTGCATTCTGGTGTTGGTCTTGTTTCATTTCTTTGCCTTTCTTTTCTAAATTATCTTTCTTAGAAAACCCATTGATCAGTTTAAGAAAAATACTTTTCTCTCAGGTAGCAACTGCAGGGCCAACACATGGCCCTATAAGTGGGCACTTCTTTAGAAAACGTACTGTTCTCAGGGAAAACAGAAAACAGTTCGTTAAACAGTTTCATTCTGTGCTCTTCTTGGTGAGTTTGAGTCGCATACTAAGAACAGTGCTTCTGATGACTGTGTTGCAGCTGGATGTTGTTGCTGAACATTTAGTATTCTGAAAAASATGTGGCCTTAGAATCAGGTCCCACTCCTCAGTCACATGGGATAATACTTTGGGAATAGCTGCACTAAACCAAGTAAAGTAACTTGTAAGGTACATACTTTATAAGAGCGCTTGCAGAGTAGGCAAATGCTTATTTCAGTACTAGGAAACTGAGACACTGGGTAGTGTCTGATTTGTCTCTTGCCATAGAAGGTATTACAGATAAAGTCCTTGAGCTTTCTAATTCCCAGGGCTGTTACTTGCCTGGATTTTCTTCTCTATTTCTCCTGTGCTGGAAGCTCATTTCTGTAGTGCTGGGGGCTATAGATGTGGTACAGGGACACAAATACAGGAGAAGTTTTCTTGATGCAACTGCAGAGAAGGGGCACAGCATGTTTGGCAGTGGCCTTTTGGATCAAACCTGTGTCTCTTCCCCCTGCCCTCCCCAAGGCTTTTGGTGTTTAAGCTGGCAGTGGCTCCACCTAAAGCTGCCCTGTCCTGCTTGCATCTCCGGTTGCTCATCCTGCTCCCTGCCTTGTTCCTGCACAAGCCTTTATGCACTTATGAAATGAGTTGGATGGGGAGGCTGGCCCACAGCAGCACAGCCTGCTTTTCTCTGATGCTTACTGGATCACTTTCCCTGAGGGGGTTCACTGTCTTCAGACAAGTGCTTGTGCAGGGACAGAGGCAGGATAAGTGAGGTGAATGCTTATTTTACAAGAGTGCCACAGAAAGTCATCTAAAATGATCTTGAAACTATGACCTCAGACTCCATTTCGAGCAAATGGTCSTCGAAAAGGTTGCTTTGATAAGCACGACTTATCTGTGGACCATTTAGTCTAAAACAAGAATTTTCCTTTGGTGGTTCCCAGTGCTTCTATTAAGAGGGAGAACAACAATATTAAAAATGACATAGGAAGGTCTCCTGTCAAACGGGGAAAACGTTAATGTAATTTTTTTTTTCAGGTTGATTTTTTTTTTTTCTTAATGTGATATGTTTCTGAACAGGACAGTGCATCGTAGAGGGTGTCTGTCTGGCAGTACCCTACATCCTTCTCATTGTTTTCAACAACAAAGGAAAACCTGTCTAGTTGCTGTGCATGTCCAAAGGTTAACCAGAATCAGAATTATTTTA
This sequence comes from Rhea americana, assembly GCF_003343005.1. Taxonomy (NCBI): domain Eukaryota; kingdom Metazoa; phylum Chordata; class Aves; order Rheiformes; family Rheidae; genus Rhea; species Rhea americana. The sequence goes on from NW_028185816.1 coordinate 3,116,708, forward strand.
AAATATGTAGTACACTACAGGTTATCATTCTTAGAGGCCTCCTAGGAGCTTTTATTTTTCTGTCAGTTTGGTTATTCGTAGTTCTTTGGAAATTTCTCCCTTTTCCTTGTACTGGAAGTGTAGGATTGTGGAAGTCCTCTTTCCATTTGTTGTCTTCAGAGCAAAAGAACAAACAGCTTTGGTCTTTACTTTGTTACTGCTGTGGCTGTTGACACAATTGCTGGGGTCTG